>NC_141877.1:633194235-633497265 GCF_056163025.1 Triticum urartu | reverse complement strand
ACTTATATTAGACTCCTGCACATATTATTTGATCCTCTATTCGGATTTTCTTTGTGAAGACCAAACAGAGCATCAGGGGCTACTGTCTATGCGGTAATATTTTCCTATATTTTAAATACTTACCTCAAAGCCTGTTAGAAGGCCGGCACAGGCTTCAGTCAGTCCGCTCTTGGCGGACTGAACCTTCTTGATCACCGCACTCATAATAGTGCGGTGCTCTTCGTCGATGGAAGCGGCGCGAAGCTCTCCCAGCAGGTTGTCCGGTGCCTCTGGATGGACAGAGGTCACCGGCACGGGCGGCTTGCCCCTCTTGGAAGGGGGCCGCCTGCCGGAGTCCGGAATCACTGGAGGTTCCGGCGCGGTGTTCGGCTGAGGGCCGAACTTGGAGCCCTTGGGAGTCTTGCTCCCTTTGCGCCTGGAGTCCGGAAGGTCGCCTTGAGGTGCCTCCAGGACTATCTCCCCCCGGTTCGGTGCCCCTTGAGACAATACCTCGACATTGTCCGTAAGGTGAGGAGAGGAGGCGGTTGGAAGTGACTCACTATTCATATCCGACGAGTCCAGGGAACCGTCCGACGAGGATACGTCGATACGGGCTCGGGACAGACTGCATGATCATATTCGACGTTAGGAGAAGCAGTGCAATAAAAGTATGCTATGAGTTACTCTGGTATCCGAATACTTACGACTTCGCCAGGGGCTTGGCCCTGAGTAACCACTCGTCTTCGCTGTCGGCGGCGGTGGTGGAACAGTCCGGAAGGAGAGTCCTTCCCTTCTTGGACCCTTCGGCCTCCCCGGTTGGGGCGGCCTTCCTTTTCTTGTCTCCCCCGGCTGGAGGGGGAGAATCTTCATCTTCCTCCCCCTCGTTTTCACGGGAGGAGGGCGTCTGGGAGTTATCGGACGATGAGTCCGATACCACCTGGCGCCGGGAACTCTTTCGGGTTCCCGTGGCCTTCTTCTTGATCTTCTTCTCCGGCACCTCATAAGGAGCCAAAGTCCGCATCTCCGTCAGGAGAGCGTCTGCAGGGTCTTTGGGCAGAGGGGCCGGGCAGTCAATCTGCTCTGATGTCTCCACCCAGTCCTGTCAAAGGCATGGGAGCTCAGATCCCGCACATGGTGGAAAATAAAATACCCTACAAGATGTACAGAACTTACCGGATTCGCAGGGCGCGTCACGCTTAGCCCGCGGTCCTCGGTAAGGGGAGGGGGGACCTCGGCGCCCTTGAACAGCACCTTCCAGATGTCCTTATGCGTCGTGTCGAAGAGCTCGCGTAGAGTCTGGTGCTGGGCCGGGTCGAACTCCCATAAGTTGAAAGCCCGTTGTTGACACGGGAGGATCCGGCGGAAGAGCATGACCTGGACTATGTTGACAAGCTTGAGTTTCTTGCTTATCATGTTCCGGATACACTTCTGGAGTCCGTCCAGCTCCACCGATGAGCCCCAGGACAGGCCCTTCTCCTTCCAGGAAGCGAGCCGCGTGGGGATTCCGGATCGAAACTCTGGGGCCGCCACCCAGTTGGTGTCGCGCGGCTCGGTGATGTAGAACCACCCCGATTGCCACCCCTTTATGGTCTCCACGAAGGAGCCCTCGAGCCATGTAACATTGGGCATTTTGCCCACCATGGCTCCGCCACATTCTGCCTGTTGGCCGCCTACTACCTTCGGCTTGACATTAAAGGTCTTCAGCCACAGGCCGAAGTGGGGCCGGATGCGGAGGAAAGCCTCGCACACGACGATGAACGCCGAGATGTTGAGGATGAAATTCGGGGCCAGATCATGAAAGTCTAGCCCATAATAGAACATAAGGCCGCAGACGAATGGATGGAGGGAAAAACCCAGTCCGCAGACGAAGTGGGGGAGGAAAACCACCCTTTCGTAAGGTTCCAGGGTAGGGACGATCTGCCCCGCGGCTGGCAGCCGGTGCACGATATCCGCGGCTAAGTATCCGGCCCCGCGTAGCTTTTTGATGTCTCCCTCTGTGACGGAGGAGACCATCCACTTGCCTCCCGCTCCGGACATGTTTGGAGAGAGTTGAGGAGAAGGATGTGGACTTGGGCGCTGGAGCTCGAGTGCGCGAGAATGGATGAGCAAGGAGGAAGAAGGCGTGGGTAGAAAAAGGTGAACCCTTATCCCTTTATAAGGGCGGACGAAACTATGCGCCCCCACCAGCCAGGTAAAACTCGCTTATCCCCCAAAGCGCCGTAATTGATGGCATGGTTGGGTTACCCACGTCCGTATTGATGGGAATCCCGTAATAAGGGGACACGATCTCTGCTTCGACAAGACGTGCCAAGGAAACCGCTCGCGAAACACGCTGAGGTTGGTTGTGAAAAACGATTCGAATGGTGACCTGGCTGTGGTGTGATGTCACACTGCGGAATGCGTCGACAGATTAGATTTGTGAAAATATTATTCTTTCTACGGTGGTATGTGGAACTTGTTTTGTAGAGCCGGACACGATCCTCGTGTTCAAAATCTTCTATGAAGTATTCGGAGGAGGAACCCGCCTTGCAATGCCGAAGACGATCTGCGCGCCGGACTCATCGTCATTGAAGCCTGGTTCAGGGGCTACTGAGGGAGTCCTGGATTAGGGGGTATCCGGATAGCCGGATTATATCCTTTGGCCGGACTGTTGGACTATGAAGATACAATATTGAAGACTTCGTCCCGTGTCCGGATGGGACTCTCCTTGGTGTGAAAGGCAAGCTTGGCAATACAGATATGTAGATCTCCTTCCTTGTAACCAACTCTGTGTAACCCTAGCCCCCTCCGGTGTCTATATAAACCGGAGGGTTTTAGTCCATAGGACAACATACAATCATACCATAGGCTAACTTTTAGGGTTTAGCCTCTTCGATCTCGTGGTAGATCAACTCTTGTACTACTCATATTATCAAGAACAATCAAGCAGGACGTAGGGTATTACCTCCATCAAGAGGGCCTGAACCTGGGTAAACATCGTGTCCCCTACCTCCTGTTACCATCCGCCTTAGACACACAGTTCGGGACCCCTACCCGAGATCCGCCGGTTTTGACACCGACAGAGGGGATCAAACCTGCTCCCCGTCTTCCACTAACCCTTCTACGAGACCATCATGTTCCAAGGGCCGCCCGCGCTGCCACCATCCGAGGACGGAGCCGGCAACGACCAATTCACCTATAAGCATCCTCACATGCCCTTGAGCATTGTTGGAGGATACACCGCTGAGACAGAGACAAGCCTGAAGGACAAGAACTTGGTCGCCGCCGCCGCCTCACGGACCGAGCCCTACCACCAAGATCTCGCTCGCCACGCATGACCGGCGAGCAGACCGTAGCTCCCAGATCTGTCAGCCATTGCTCCGAAGACCAATGCGTGTGAGATAGATCTGAGGCCGACGACCGCCACCATCGTCGCCGGAGAAAGCCATGCCGTGCAACCAAACCCTAGCTATGAATCTAACATAGACTATAGCAACAAAAGAACCGTGCAACTGATCCGGCGACTCCAATCACCATCCAACAAGCATGAGGCCCGTGGGGGGGAGCGGAGTCACTGAATCCAAAGCCGGATGTCCCGCGGCTCCTCTGGTCACCTTGGGGAGAGAGAGAGCAGGGCGATATTGAGGTGTGACAGAGATTACTGAAACAAAGTAGTATTGGGTTGATGATTGTCACCACACCTCATCTCATCTCTCCTTTTGGGATGCAGCAACGATTTCTCGAACACCTCGTGCGCGTTTGACCTCTGCATTGACGGACACTGAGCTCGTGTCCCGCCCCCTTGCGCTGGTGGCCAAGCACGCGCCACACAAGGTCGCACCATGCGCGATGTCGCTCGCAGAAGCGCGTCCATGAGCGAGGAGGATGATGTGGTAGACGACGCAGATGGTCAGGAGAACGGTAGAGCAACTAAGGGAGGAGTCCCATGTCGTGACGGCCCCGGCGCATGCGCTAATCAAGGGCAGGCGTGCCTCAATGGTGCGGAGCTTCGCACAGATTGGTCGAGGCTGGCGAGCATGTCGAGCTCCACAAAGAGCGCCACTATGGCAGCCACAAGGCTGTCGAGATGGCGGACGAGTGACGCGTCGGACGAGTTGGAGGCGACGGCAGAGCGGCAGTGAGGAGGTCCGTGTAGGCGTGGTACTACATTAACATCAAACCTAGCATACTAGAATAGTTCATTATCTGGTACATCGACATGGAACTGGCTAAATACAATATAAACTATATAGATATAATAAAATCAACTCCTTGTCAAAGGAGATGTTGATCACCCCCACGCTGAAGGGACCGGCTTCGTTATTGTTAGACTAGTCACAATGGGGAGTAACTTAGACTAGTAACATCATATTTTACTAGGCTATGTTACTACCTTCACAGTGGGTAGTAACATATGTGTGGTGTCATGTCGTGGTTCATTTATTAGCCTATAGACTCATATTGTCTTGGTATGTGATGTTACAGTAACTAGCTAAGTTACCATCATCATTTCTCTCATCATTAAATATGTGCCACGTAAGCAAAATTATCTTGAAAAGTGTGATGTTACTAGTGATGTTATTCCCACTGTGGCCGGAAATCCAAATCCACGTCATCGAGGCGAACTCACCAGACTCATCCTTCTCTCACTTGTTGGCCATTTCACTTTCAATGTCATCATACAAAACTCGATGCTGTGACGAATGCACTCGTGATATTCGTGCTCATCATGTGCACTCTCTCCAAAAACACGAAGACCACGTGGTTCTTGATGAAGATCTTTGGGTTTGCCACAAGCGCAACCACGCCATCGGCATTGGCACTCTCGGGCTTGAGCCGCGCCTTCGCCAACCGATGCTCCTCCCCCTTGGCCGCGTGGCGGTACTGCTCCTGCCTCATTGGCTTGCGCGCAACATCACACCGCATCCGCCTTGACCATCGATGGGAGGTGGATGTCATCTTAAAGGATCAATACAGTCAACTAGAGGGGGTGAATAGGAGACTATAAATTTTATGCTTATCTTTCAGTTTTAAGAAACTGCGGACAAAATAGGTTCTCTAGATATACAACCAGATGAACACAACCTATATGTCAAAGCAATGTATGTTAGGCAACAACCTGATTAACAAGTCAACAAGCATACAAAGCAAGTAAAGGAAAGGGAAAGGATCGACCACAAGTGAGTTGAGGACGTGATTTTCATCCCGAAGATCACACTCTTTAGGGAGAGCTAATCTCTGTTGGAGCAGTGCCGAAGCCAAAGCTTCGGAACACCACCAAGTGGCTCCCGTATTCTCACTTCGACTCACCCCCAACGGATGAGCCTTGATTTACTTGGTGGTGGTCTGGAAGGCAACCACCACACCTTTACAAACTTCTTTGAAGCACACCACAAGCAAGGCTTCTGGAGTAACCTCTAACTGCCTAGGATCCCAAGCTCCAAAGCAACAAGTGTTGACGACGAACTATTTATGAAATCACAAACCAGTTTTGGTGGAAGTGTAGATGAGTGAACCTCTTCCAATCCTGAAAGAATCAGAGTGTTTGGGCAGATTGGGAGGAAGTAAATGAGATTTTAGTGTTTGGACAATGGTGGATAAGCTCTTAGTGAAGTTAGATTCAAAGGTAGAAGAATAAGGGTATTTATACCCGCTCCCCCCAAGTCAAAGAGTAGTTACCCCGCTAGGACTCCGGGCGCTCAGATTGCACACAAGAGAAGCACCCAGCAAGGCTCGGGCACCCGGACTAGAAACTCCAGGCACCTAGGGTATGCAGGTGAAAATACCCACTTCGGGCACGTAACCCATCTAGAGGGAGCTCTGTATACCGTTTCTTCTCTCGTGACTCTAGGCACCCAAAGCTCCAAGGCCTCGGGCACTTGAAGGTCCCTGCATCAACTGTCTTGACTTGGGTTTTTACCCTTTGCAAAGATGGCAAGGTGGGGATGGCTTTTATGTATTTGAAAATGATCCACAACACTCTCAGCACTACGTCTCCTCTTTGTAGTGCGGCTTCCCTACGACTGAAATAAACCAAACAACTACCAAGTCTTCCGAAAACGACCTCCTTTTCTCCTTTTCAAATAGGGTCACCCACATCCATAGACAATCACCGAGAGTCCAATCCTGAAATAAACTTGAAAAATGACCTTATATCTCACTAATCATGTTGCCATCAACATCGATCAAGACATTACTTGAGATAATGCACTTTCACTGCCGCCCTTGGCCGCCGCATCGACCACCTCGAACCCTATGGCGGTGAACCCGACGGACGGGTCTACCTCCATGCCCTCCTCCCCCGAGCTCGGCTCCAAGAACATGGATGCTCGCTGGAGACAATGTGTGTCGTGCGACATACTCACACTCCTCAAGGTGCCATTCCGTGCCCCGCTCGACCATAATCATCTTGTATGTGGCCACCTTCTCACGAACCATGGCAGCGAGAGCTTGAGACAGAGAAGACAATGCGTAAGGCGACAGGAGGTGGGCTGGAGCTTGGGAAAGGCGATACAGGAACACCGGGAGGCGGCGTGGGGCTCAATATGTGGTGGTGCTCGAGAACGGTGATGACCTCGAGTTCGAGAGGGCGTCAGCTGCAGACGGGATCGGGGAAGGTGGAGGCGAATCGGTAGAGGCGGTGCCATAAATGGGTTGAGGGCGGTGTGGGCTAGTGTTTGGGGGTGTGGCACCAGGATTTATAGCCGGTGATGGTCGAATTGGGCTATGCGCTGGCAGCGTGGCAATTATTGTGGGAAGCGAGCAACTCCTCATTTTTACTGAGAGTTTGCCTTTCCTAGAGTAAATAATTGGGAAAAGTGCAACAATATAAGGCATAGAAAACTATTTTGAGAAAACTAAAGGTTTAGGTTATCTGGTACCCGAAACCAAAATTTTCTCTCAAAGTATAGCTTTTGGTAATGAGATGCTCTTAGTGCAAAACATGTGGCTCCTTGGTTCAAACCCCGATAGTGGTGGTCAAGTGCAATAATGATCCATGAAATTGCGGTTTTGTGTTTTTTGCTCTTCTATCGAAAAGTCCCTTCCCAGTTTGAGTTCATATGAGCTCGGGTATGAACAGTAAAATCTAAAGAAAAAATGAAAAAAATCTGGGTTTTTTATGCCAAACATTGACAAAATGTTTTGAGTGGTGATTTAACTTTGCAAGCACCCAAAACATTCATCAACGTTTGCCACAAAAAGAAGATTCGGATTTTTTTTCATTGTTATCGAATTTTACTATTCACCCGAGCTTATATGAGCTCGAGCTGAGATAGTCCGCATCCGCTCTTCTATTAGCCTTTTCTCTTGGAGACGGTCTTCTGTTAGTTAAAACAATTTGCAAGAAGTAAAGATATTACACAAGAGAGCACTCCATCTAAACCGTATGTGAAGATCTTTGCACAGTTGTGAAGTCCCTGAAATTAGCAGCTTTGGATTAATCAAATCTAAACTTCTTCTTATACACATCATGTGTCTTAGTCTCTAATGATGCATCATGCATGGATGATGAACAGTTCTATAGATAGAGTATATATATGCAGGGCCCTGGGAGAAACAAAGGGTGAAAGGGATCTATCCCATGATAAATATCCACATTGACAACATCACAAGCCTTTTTGGAACTTCACTCATAGCCATTATGATTGATCAAGAAACTTTTGAACATAGTATTTATATTCAATACAGCCTGCACGATTCAACCTCGGCAGAAAAGCAGGCATGTTACGCAACAAGGTACAGAGTTTATCCTCTGCCGGCTTGAACTCCGAGAGCTTCCTGGGGTTGGAATCCAGCCACGGCCGGTCCCTAACCTTGGCTTCATAGAGCTTCTTTGCCCAGCCTTCATCCACCTCGATTGTAATGTAATACATCATGCCTTCAACAACTTGCCGCTTCACCTTCACCACTTTCCGGAACTCCAGCACAGCATTCTGCAACAGGAGCAGCGCCAAGATCATTGATCCAACTAAAAAGAAACATTGTCACTCATGCCCAAAAGTACTGGATAGTTATTGGTAATTTCAAATCCGACAAACCCTTTTTTTGGTTGAGATAAAATCTGGCAAACTAGGAGAGCACCCAGCACTGTAATTAAACATCATATCCAAATACTCGAGGTCATAATCGAGAGGGCTTACGGTGTTGCTGTTGTGCTCGGAGACGGCGAAGCGGGCGAGGTCGACGACGCGGAGGTCGTTCTCTGCCCCCGGCCAGTCCTCGATGCCTCCGTACACCTTCTCTGGCCCCGGCGAGTCCTGGATGCCTCCGAGCGTCGGCGGCGCGTCTTCCGCGATCTGGTTCAGAGTAAACGGTTGGACGAGGGTGAGTAGCAGGAGCAGGGTGGCCACCGATCCTAGGACTCGATGTCTCCACATCTCCATCGATTCAGCTGGGCGGCTGTGGACGCTACTGATTCAGGGAGGGGATTTCTATTCTATGGCAATCGGGCAGGACTATTTATTAGTACGTACTCCGTATTAAGTTTGTTGGAATTTGATTATAACTCGTACACTACAAAGTTGATTTCTTTTCTTACCACGGCCCTGCTCCGAACCCGACACGAAACGACCGACCGACTCACGCTACGGCCAGGCCGGATCGAGCAGGAGTACGTCGCACGAACTGTCAATCCGGCGCGCCATCCAATTCAGGCGATTGGCGGGAGCAACATGCATGCAGGCTCCTGCGCCGGCGGCGGCGCCGGCGCGGGCTGTTTATTCTCGCGTTTTGCGTTTGGTTCTTCTGGTGCACATGCATCAGGAACTTGGCTGTTGACCGGATCAGGAGACAATTTCAGGTCCGTCCAAGTTTTCTGTCCCGGCGCTGGCTTCGGCAGCGAGCGGTGTTTTATCCCGGCGTTGGTTTTGGCAACGATCGATTTTTTTTCTGTCCTGCAGTTATGGCTGATCCCTCAGCAAGGTTCGTGCACTCTTGATTTCCATCTACTCTGCCCTTAGAGAGTTAGGGTTTGGACGTATTGTTGAACCATAGGTTGTAGCGTGTCAACTTGTACAAGTCGTGTACAGATTATAAGCCTTCCAGACACCTATGTCAACCATTGAAAAATTGTCATTGCATGAGGGAGAGTTACTAAGTCCAAAAGAAGGAATCAAATATAAAAGCACAGTTGGTGCACTTCAGTACTTAACATTAACAAGACCAGATATATCTTTCCCTGTCAACAAAGTCTGTCAGTTTTTGCATGCTCCTACTTCTGTTCACTGGACAGCTGTAAAGCGAATACTATGATATATTCAAGGAAATGCTGGAACTGGTTTGACAATATGTAAATCTCCTTCAATAACAGTTAGTGCTTTCTCTGATGCAGATTGGGCAGGATGTCCTGATGACAGGAAATCCACTGGAGGCTTTGCTGTGTTCTTTGGTTCGAATCTTATATCATGGAATGTAAAGAAGCAAGCAACAGTCTCATGCTCTAGCACTAAAGTTGAATACAAGTCTTTGGCAAATGCTACTGCTGAGGTAATGTGGGTAGAGACACTTCTTGATGAATTGAACATTGAGAGACCACGTGTGTCATATTTATGGTGTGATAATCTTGGAGCAACATATCTATCTACAAATCCTGTATTTCATGCTAGGACAAAGCACATAAAAATTGACTTTCACTTTGTTCGTGAAAGAGTTGCACAAAAACTTTTGGAGATAAAGTTTATTTCAATCGGAGACCAAGTTGCAGATGTTTTTACTAAGCCACTACAAGTTCGACAACTTCAAGCCTTCAAGAACAATCTGAACCTTGACATGTTAAGATTGAGGGAGGATGTTAAATGATAGGTTGTAGCGTGTCAACTTGTACAAGTCGTGTATATGCGTGTGTATGCGTGAGTTATACGAGGAGGTTGTTAGCAAGTCTATCCTATCTTGTATAGCTTGGACTAGAGGTCAAGACTTCAACAACCTCATCAACCGCATGTATCTTCTATCCTATATATTAACACGTATGCGTCCCTGATGCAGATCATCAAACGCTTAACACCTTTTCTTTCATGGTAATCAGAGCCTACCTCGGATTCATCCATGGCGAGCTCCTCCACAAATTTGTTCCCCTCGTCTCCTTTTGCACACATCGCCACCGAGAAGCTTACGAGAGGGAATGAAGCACTCTGGCGCGGCACCGTACTCTCGGCCATCCGGGGGGCGCAGATGGTGGCCTTCCTCGACGTCGAGCAAGTGGTGCCACCCATGAGCATTGAGGTCACCACCGACGACGGCAAAACCAAGTCCAAGGCTCCGAACCCGGAGTTCGGCGTGTGGTATGCGTGAGATCAGTAGGTTTTCTCTTACCTGTTGACCACGCCGCCGCGCGAGATGGCCATCCAAGTTGCAATGTGCCACACCGCAGCTGAGCTGTGCAATACTGTGCAAGGGATGCTGGCGTCGCATACCCGCGCACAGACCGTCAACGTCATGATTGCACTGGCGAACCTCCAGAAGGGCAACCTCTCCATCGCTAAGTACGTCGGTAAGGTCAGAACACTTTGTGATGAGTTAGTTGCTTCAGGAAAGAAGGTAGACGAGGAAGATGTTGTCTCTCACATCCTCGCTGGACTCGATGAGGAGTTCGATCCCGCGGTATCTGCCATATGTTCACGGGTCGAGCATGTCGGGGTTCCGGAGCTGTACTCGCAGCTCCTAAGCTTCGAGATTCGCATGAATCTGCGTGGTGGGTCCTCTCAGTCGTCTGCAAATGCGGCGGCACGCGGGTGCTTCAACAAGTCAAACGGCGGCGACGGTGATTGCGATCGTGGCTTCCCCAACAAGCAAGGTGACGGTGGCGGCGGTGACCACAACCGTAACTTCTCCAAGCTGCCAAACCGTGGAAACGGGGGAGGCGGTGGCAACGGTGGTGGCAGCGGCGGGAACTACAACAACAATCCCTCTGCTAAGCCTACGTGACAGATCTGTGGCAAGCTTGGACACCCAGCATGGAAGTGCGGGAAGAGATATGACTCCTCCTATCAGGGAGGGGAAGAGCAACAACATCAGTGCTCGGCGAACATGGCGGCCCCCCAGTATGGAGTTGATACCAACTGGTATCTTGATAGCGGCATGATAGATCGCATTAATTACAGGAGATCTAGAGAATCTTACAGTTCGCGATCGCTACACTGGGAACGAGCAAATCCACGCAGCTAGTGGATCAGGTATGACTATTGCCCACATTGGTCAATCACATATATATATCCCTGAACATGATCTTGTTCTTAAAAACATCCTTCATGTCCCTGAAGCTGATAAGAGTCTAATCTCTGCCAGGCGCCTTTCTGTTGACAACAACTCTTTCGTTGAAATTCATCCCCACTCTTTTTTTAAGGATCGGGAAATGAAGAGAACCCTTCTTCACAGCAAGGGTAGCTAAGGCCTATACCCTGTAAAACACATGGAACAAGACGCCAAGAAGCATGCGCTCAGTGTCACTTCTCCATCTTCGGATAGATGGCACCGGCGTCTAGGACATCCTTCATCTATTATTGTTAGCAAAATAATTAGCAAGAATAAGCTTCCTTGTGTTAGTTTATCCAATAATGAACTTGTTTGTGACACTTGTCAAAAAGGCAAGAGCCACCAGTTACCTTATCCGAAATCTATAAGTGAATCCAAATTTCCTTTGGAACTTATTTTCTCTGATGTGTGGGGACTAGCTGTTGAATCAGTAGGTAGAAAGAAGTACTATGTAAGCTTCATATATGATTTTAGCAAGTTTACATGGATATACCTAATCAAACATAAGTCAGAAGTTTTTCAAAAAATTCATGACTTCCAAAATCTTGTTGAAAGACAATTCAGCCGAAAAATTCTTACTCTCCAGACAGATTGGGGGGGGGGGGGAATATGAGAAGCTAAATTCCTTTTTCACAAAAATAGGAATATCCCATCATGTCTCGTGCCACCATGCACATCAACAGAATAAGTCAGCCGAACGCAAGCATCGTCATATCGTTGAAGTAGGTCTTTCCCTTCTTGCTCAAGCTTGTATGCCCCTAAAATTCTGGGCTGAGGCTTTTATTGCTGCCACCTATCTTATCAATAGGTTGCCTAGCAAAGTTATCAAGTTTGAAACTCCACTTGAAAAGTTGTTCAATGACAAACCCAATTATTCGTCACTTAGAATTTTTGGGTGTGCTTGATGGCCCAACTTACGTCCATACAATGTGCACAAACTTCAGTTTCGTTCTAAACGGTGTGCATTCCTTGGTTACAGTAACCTACATAAAGGCTTCAAGTGCCTAGATATCTCTACCGGGCATGTATACATCTCAAGAGATGTTGCCTTTGATGAAACAATTTTCCCTTTCTCTGAATTGCACCCAAACGCCGGTGCTCGCCTATGGGATGAGATTCTTCTTTTATCTCCGAAACTCTTAAATCCAATAGATCATGAGGGCAATACATGTGTTGATCAATTGGCAACTAGTCATAACACTGATTTCCGGGAAAAAATGTTGTTTTTGGTCATGATTTTATGCAGAACCAACACTTGTTACCTGGCTGCACAGGTGCAGGACACGAGGCGGAGACAGGTGCTGATCTCGAGAGATCTGGCGCAGACGCCTCGACTGCAGCGGGCACAAATCCCAGGGAGGATTCACCTGACTCGAGCGCCACGTGCAACCTCTCAATGCACGACACGCGGGCTGAGGCGCACGAGCGGGTGGGTCCGGCTCACCCTTGTCTTCATGCGACGACAGTTGGCCCGGGTCGGCTGGGTGCACGACATCTCCTGCGCGCCATAATGAGGCCGGCAGCCTGTCTCGTCATGGGCTGTCGCCGCCTGACTCCTAGGCGTCTGATCCGAGGCGGATCGACCGCTCAGGCACCAAAGGAGATTCTCCTGGCCGGTCTGTACGAGGAGGCAGATCCTCTGTGGCCACTGCCGAACCTGATGCAGTCGTAGGATGTGGATCTTCTGCGGCTGGTTCTTCAGGTGCTACTGTTTCTACACGAGTAACTCGGTCACAACAAGGTATTTTCAAACCAACAGTTCACAAAGATGGAACCGTCAGGTATAAGAAAAAATGTAAGTTTTCTAATTTTGCTACCACTAGTGAACCACAGAGTTTGATAGAAGCCTTAAGTGACAAGAATTGGAAAAATGCCATGAATGTTAAGTATGATGCTCTAATGAGAAATCAAACATGGCATCTAGTGTCACCTAAGCAAGGGAGAAATATTATAGACTATAAGTGGGTATATAAAATTAAAAAGAAACCCGATGGCACAATAGACAGATACAAGGCTAGGTTAGTAGCTAAAGGATTCAAACAAAGATATGATATTGATTATGATGACACTTTCAGTCCAGTGGTAAAAGCTGCTACTATTAGACTTATTTTGTCTGTTGCTGTCTCCAGGGAGTCTTCGCCAACTGGATGTACATAATGTGTTTTTGCATGGTGTTCTCGAGGAAGAAGTCTATATGCGACAGCCACTTGGTTTTGAGGATGGGTCAAGGCCACATCATGTGTGCATATTGGACAAAGCCCTATATGGTATAAAACAGGCACCCAGAGCTTGGTACTCAAGGTTGAGCTCAAAGCTACAACAACTTGGTTTCCGACCCTCAAGGGGAGACACCTTTCCGTTCTTCTTCAAGAAAGGGAAAGTGATCATATTTATGTTAATTTATGTTGATGATATAATTTTTGCTAGCTCTTCATCAGAAGCCACCTCAACATTGTCAAAAAAAATTGAAAAATGAGTTTGCAATTAAAGATCTAGGAGAGTTGCATAATTTCCTAGGCATTGAAGTTAAAAGATTAGATGAGGGTATTTTGCTAACTCAAGAGAAGTATGCCAAAGATATATTGAGGCGTGTGGGAATGACAGATTGTAAGCCTTCCAGCACACCTATGTCAACCACTGAAAAATTGTCATTGCATGAGGGAGAGTTACTAAGTCCAGAAGAAGGGACTAAATATAGAAGCACAGTTGGTGCACTTCAGTACTTAATATTAACAAGACCAGATATATATTTCTCTCTCAACAAAGTCTGTCAGTTTTTGCATGCTCCTACTTCTGTTCACTGGACAGCTGTAAAGCGAATACTAAGGTATATTCAAGGAAGTGCTGGAACTGGTTTGACAATATGTACATCTCCTTCAACAACACTTAGTGCCTTCTCTGATGTAGATTGGTCAGGATGTCCTGATGACAGGAAATCCACTAGAGGCTTTGCTGTGTTTTTTGGTTCGAATCTTATATCATGGAATGCAAAGAAGCAAGCAACAGTCTCACGCTCTTGCACTGAAGTTGAATACAAGTCTTTGGCAAATGCTACTTCTGAGGTAATGTGGGTAGAGACACTTCTTGATGAATTGAACATTGAGAGACCACATGTGTCATATTTATGGTGTGATAATCTTGGAGCAACATATCTATCTACAAATCCTGTATTTCATGCTAGGACAAAGCACGTAGAAATTGACTTTCACTTTGTTCGTGAAAGAGTTGCACAAAAACTTTTGGAGATAAAGTTTATTTCAACTGGAGACCAAGGTGCAGATGGGTTTACTAAGCCACTACAAGTTCAACAGCTTCAAGCCTTCAAGAAAAATCTGAACCTTGACATGTTAATATTGAGGGAGGATGTTAAATGATAGGTTGTAGTGTGTCAACTTGTACAAGTCATGTATATGTGTTTGTATGCGTGAGTTATATGAGGAGGTTGTTAGCAAGTCTATCCTATCTTGTATAGCTTGGACTAGAGGTCAAGACTTCAACAACCTCCTCAACCGCATGTATCTTCTGTCCTATATATTAACACGTATGTGTCCCTGATGCAGATCATCAAACGCTTAACACCTTTTATTTCACGTATGACGTTTTGGCTTTGTTTGACTGCTTTTTCTTGATGACCAGGAGAATACTGTTGAAGTAACTTTCAGCGATCAAAATCTTGAGCTGGAATTGCCGCGGTTTGCATCAAGCCGCAGCAATACGAGCGCTTTTGAGTGTTCTGAAGCGTAGGAGTCCGGACGTGATGTTCTTGATGGAGACGCACTTGGATGAATATCCAGCTGAGTGTTTACGTCGTCGGACTAAGATGGATCATAAGTTTGTTGTCGAATTTTGTTATGAAAAAAGAGGTGTTATTTCTCTCCGAGATAAATCAGAAAACTACATAGATGTGCTTGTTGGAAGTGGATCAAAGAACTTATGGAGGCTGACTGGTTTCTATGGGGTACCGAAGTGGAAAAACAAACATCTACCCCCTCGTCCGAAAAATCTTGTCCCTTAAATGGATGTATCTAGCACCAAGTTAGTGCTAGATACATCCATTTGAGAGACAAGGTTGGGACAAGCTTTTTCGGATGGAGGGAGTATCTAGGAGTTGATTGAAGAAACTTAAACTGATTGGTGATATGTCGTGGATGGTAATCGAGGACTTCAATGAGATCATGTATTCCTTTGAAAAGGAAGGAGGGAATGAGAGACCGGCCCAATTTATGCAAGCTTTCAAAGATACTTTGTTAGAGTGTAATCTCTCTAATCATGGTTTCATCGGCGATAAGTTTACTTGGCACCGTGCTTTGATCAGGGAGAGGCTGGATCGGGCCCTGGTTTGTGATAACTGGAACACGATTTTCTCGGGTGCTATTTTGGAGCACCCCGACTATTACAAATCTGATCATCGACCAATTCTCATGAACCTGCATGCCAAAGTGGCCCAAGAATTGGTGGGTCATGAGGTGCTACGGTTTGAAGCTCGATGGCTGAAGGAGGCAAAATTCAGGGAGGTTGTATAACAGGCATGGCAATCTTTGCAGTCAGCTGTACAAAATTTTGGACTAGCCGAAAGACTGGCGTTTTGTGCATGAGGAATTGCATAGGTGGGACAAAACTGTTTTGAAGAAATCCACCAAGAAAATGAAGAACATCCAGAAAGAGCTCGAGTAGGTCGCTACAGATGCTCTATCCCAGGAGAATGCTCACAAGCAGAAAGAGCTAGCAAATGAACTGGAACGACTTTTAGATATGGAGGAAATTTACTGGGCCCAAAGAAGCAAGATCAATTGGCTAATGTTAGGCGACAAAAACACATCATACTTCCATAATTTTGCATCTGCTCGTAGGGCAAGAAACATAATTTCTAGGCTAAGGGGTGATCAAGGTAACTGGCATGAGGGTACGGCCTACCTAAATCCGCTCATTACGGAGTATTTTGCTGGTCTCTTCTCCACGGAGATAGAGGGGCCAGACCCGGAATTTCTACAGAAAGTAACACCGAGGGTAACCAACGAGATGGATGAGGCCATGTTAAAACTATATTCTGCAGAAGAGCACTACTGCAGGATGGTCCAAACGCGACAGTCGAATCGGAGACCCTTCGACAAAACTGTATGCGATGCATCAATCATAAACAGTGATGTAATAAAACCGTCAAAAAAGATGCAAAACGTTTGTGATGGCGGCGAGCGATGAGTGGCAAACGGTTAATCCAGAAGAACTGTTTGCGATGATGCAGAACAACAGAAACGGGCAGCTAGATGAGGGTGTGTGGGATATACGACATACAATTCACTTGGATGAACTATGTGTGATTAGGAAACACAATGAAAATGGTTCAACTGAACTAGATGTGTGTGATACGTGGCAAGCAGGCCCGTAATCAGAAATGTGTGCCAAGACCAATAATAACATAAACGATTGCTGCTAATAAGCCGTGTGATTTGCTCTGTCTACAGAAGAATAACAAACACACACACACATATAATTGAAATAAACATCCAATTACATAAGTGACTATACCGATCATTCGCACACACCTCAATAAACAATTGCATGCATTCTAAAGTAGGAGAAACGATAGTCTAGTCATCCACTTCTTGTGACGCTCCCTCCACTAGCTATTTCAGTACGTGGTTGGCAACAATTGGGGAAAAGTTTGGTCCGTTCAGCTGTCGAGTTGAACTGTAAAGAACGACTGCTTAATCTATGAATGAAATCTATGCTTAATTACTGAATTTTAGTTGCAAAAATTAGATAGTGCTAGTGACTTTTAGCTGCATATTTTGAGAAATCGTAGTATTACAAGGTTGACAAATGGCAATGTTACTATATCAACAAATGTCAATCTTTCCAGTTTGACAAATGGCAACATACCCAATATGACAGATGCAAACCTTATCAAATTGTTTGTACGTGGTTGCACATGGGTCATTGATAACCCACAAGTATAGGGGATCAATTGTAGCCTCTTTCGATAAGTAAGAGTGTCGAACCCAATGAGGAGCTAAAGGTAGAAAAAACATTCCCTCAAGTTCTATCGACCACCGATACAACTCTACGCACGCTTAACGTTTGCCTTACCTAGAACAAGTATGAAACTAGAAGTACTTTATAGGTGTTGTAAGCTAGGTTTGCAAGATAATAAAGAGCATGTAAATAAAAGCTAGGGGCTGTTTTGATAAAGAAGCAATGAAGTTAGTATAGCGGGTGTGGAAAAGTGGTGGTAGGAGTTGCAAAATTGTCCCTAAGCAATTGACTACGTTGCTAGACCGATAGCAAGTTTTATGTGGGAGAGGCCACTGCTAGCATGTCATCCTTGACTTGGAATTCTATGCAGTTATGATTGGAACTATTAGCAAGCATCCGCAACTACTAACGTTCATCAAGGTAAAACCCAACCATAGCATTAAGATATATTGGTCCCCCTTCAATCCCGTATGCATCAATTTCTATGCTAGGTTGAAGCTTCTGTCACTCTTGCCCTCAAATACATAGTCTTATCAACATACAACTAACCCTATGGTGTGATCCACGCGTGCGCTTATATGATGGGCACCAAAGGACAGCAACATAACCACAAGCAAATTAAACCAATCATAGCAATTCACCAATTACCGATAGGACAACAAAAATCTACTCAGACATCATAGGATGGCAACACATCATTGGATAATAATATGAAGCATAAAGCATCATGTTAAAGTAGAGGGTACAACGGGTTGCGGGAGAGTGGACCGCTGTAGATAGATGGGGGAAGGTGATGAAGAAGTTTGTGAAGATGACAGAGGTGTTGGTGTAGATCACCATCACACGATGATGGCCCCGACGGCGTTCCGGCACCACCGGGAGAGAGGGGGAGAGAGCCCCCCTTCTTCTTCCTTGACCTTCTCCCTAGATGGGAGAAGGGTGTCCCCTCTAGTCGATGGCCTCCATGGCGGCGGAGGGGCGAGAGCCCCTCCGAGATTGGATCTGTCTCTCTGTCTCTCTCTCTGTTTCTGCGTTCCTTGATTCTCCCTTTCACAGTTTCTTAAATTCCCGGAGATCCATAACTCCGATTGGGTTGAATTTTTGACACGATCTCTAGATATTAGCTTTCTTGCATAGAAAGAAGGGTACCCTCCGCCTTACGGGGTGGCCACAAGGGCCCAGGGCGCGCCTGACCCCCTGGGGCGCGCCCCCTGCCTCGTGGCCCCCTCGGGCATCGTATCGCGTTGATTCTTCTTCCCAAAAATCACATATATTCCAAAAAAATCTCCGTCAGTTTTTATACCATTTGGACTCCGTTTGATATGGATTTTCTGCGAAACAAAAAACATGCAACAAATAGGAACTGGCACTGGGCACTGGATCAATATGTTAGTCCCAAAAATAGTATAAAAAGTTGCCAAAAGTATGTAAAAGTTTTAGAATATTGGCATGGAATAATAAAAAATTATAGATACGACGGAGATGTATCAGCATCCCCAAGTTTAATTCCTGCCCGTCCTCGAGTAGGTAAATGATAAAAAAGATAATTTTTGATGTGGAATGCTACCTAGCATAATCTTGATCACATAATCTAATCATGGCATGAATATTAAGACACAAGTGATTCAAAGCAATAGTCTATCATTTGACATTAAGACAATAATACTTCAAGCATACTAATAAAGCAATCATGTCTTTTCAAAATAACATGGCCAAAGAAAGTTATCCCTACAAAATCATATGGTCTGGCTATGCTCCATCTTCACCACAAAAAATATTCAAATAATGCACAACCCCGATGACAAGCCAAGCAATTGTTTCATACTTTTGATGTTCTCAAACCTTTTCAACTTTCACGCAATACATGAGCGTGAGCCATGGACATAGCACTATAGGTGGAATAGAATATGATGGTGGAGGTTGTGTGGAGAAGACAAAAAGGAGAAAGTCTTATGATAACCCACAAGTATAGGGGATCAATTGTAGCCTCTTTCGATAAGTAAGAGTGTCAAACCCAACGAGGAGCTAAAGGTAGAACAAATATTCATTCAAGTTCTATCGACCACCGATACAACTCTACGCACGCTTAACGTTTACTTTACCTAGAACAAGTATGAAACTAGAAGTACTTTGTAGGTTTTGTTGGATAGGTTTGCAAGATAATAAAGAGCATGTAAATAAAAAGTAGGGGCTGTTTAGATAAAGACACAACGAATTTAGTTTTAGTAAAGAGCTTTTTGTTACGAGAAAGTTATTTGTCCCTAGGCAATCGATAACTAGACCGGTAATCATTATTGCAATTTTATTTGAGGGAGAGGCATAAGCTAACATACTTTCTCTACTTGGATCATATGCACTTATGATTGGAACTCTAGCAAGCGTCCGCAACTACTAAAGATCATTAAGGTAAAACCCAACCATAGCATTAAAGCATCAAGTCCACTTTATCCCATACGCAAACAACCTACTTACTCGGGTATATGCTTTTGTCACTCACACCACCCAACATAAGCAAATCATGAACATATTGCAAACCCTACAGCGGGAATCCCTCACGCTTGCGCGACACAGAGAGCACCATAGGATAGCACCAATAATAAAACATGCAACTCAAACCAATCATGATCATCAAATAACCCATAGGACAAAACAGATCTACTCAAACATCATAGGATAGCCATACATCATTGGGAAATAATATATAGCGTTGAGCACCATGTTTAAGTAGAGATTACAGCGGGTAAAAGAGGGGTTACACCGCTTCATAGAGCGGGGAAGAGTTGGTGATGATGGCGGTGAAGTTGTTGGTGAAGATTGCGGTGATGATGATGATGGCCACGGCAGCGTCCCGGCGCCACCGGAAGAGAAGGGAGAGGGGGCCCCTTCTTCTTCTTCTTCTTCCTTGACCTCCTCCCTAGATGGGAGAAGGGTTTCCCCTTTGGTCCTTGGCCTCCATGGAATGGGAGGGGCAAGAGCCCCTCCGAGATTGGATCTGTCTCTCTGTCTCTCTCTGTTTCTGCGTTCTGGTGTTCTGTCCTTTCACCGTTTCGTATATATATGGAGATCCGTAACTCGGATTGGACAGAAACCTTCGCCGTGATTTTTTCCTGAAAATTAGCTTTCTTGTGGCAAAAGAATAACATCAACCGCCTTACGGGGGGCCCACGAGGGTCAGGGGCGCGCCCAGGGGGGTGGGGCGCGCCCCCTACCTCGTGCCCCCCTCGGGAACCATCTCGCATGGGTTTTTCTTCACAAATTTTCCATATATTCCAAAAATAATCTCCGTCCGTTTTTATCCCGTTTGGACTCCGTTTGATATGGATTTTCTGCGAAACATAAAACATGCAACAAACAGGAACTGGCACTGGGCACTGGATCAATATGTTAGTCCCAAAAATAGTATAAAAAGTTGCCAAAAGTATATGAAAGTTGTAGAATATTGGCATGGAACAATCAAAAATTATAGATATGACGGAGACGTATCATCTCACATCGACACGGATAATCAACGAGCTATGGAGATGCCCATCAATTGATGTCAATGTGAGGAGTAGGGATTGCCATGCAACGGATGCACTAAGAGCTATAAGTGTATGAAAGCTCAAACTGGAAACTAAGTGGGTGTGCATCCAACTTGCTTGCTCATGAAGACCTCGGGCATTTGAGGAAGCCCATCATCAGAATATACAAGCCAAGTTCTATAATGAAAATTCCCACTAGTATATGAAAGTGATAACCCAAGAGACTCTCTACATGAAGAACCTGGTGCTACTCTGAAGCACAAGTGTGGTAAAAGGATAGTAACATTGTCCCTTCTCTCTTTTCTCTCATTTTTTTCTTTTTTTTCTTTTTTTGTAGGCTTCTTTGGCCTCTCTCTCTTTTTTTTGGGGGGGGGGGGCTTCTTTGGCCACTTTTATTTTGATAACCTCACATGGGACAATGTTCAAATAATGATGATCATCACACTTTTATTAATTTACTTACAACTCAATATTACAACTCGATACCAGAACAAAATATGACTCTATATGAATGCCTCCGATGGTGTACCGGGATGTGCAATGATCTAGCGTAGCAATGACATCAAAAAACGGACAAGCCATGAAAACATCATGCTAGCTATCTTACGACCATGCAAAGCAATATGACAATAAATGCTCAAGTCATGATGATGGAAGTTGCATGGTAATATATCTCGGAATGGCTATGGAAATGCCATGATAGGTAGGTATGGTGGCTGTTTTGAGGAAGATATAAGGAGGCTTATGTGTGATAGAGCGTATCATATCATGGGGTTTGGATGCACCGGCAAAGTTTGCACCGACTCTCAAGGTGAGAAAGGGCAATGCACGGCACCGAAGAGGCTAGCAATGATGGAAGGGTGAGAGTGCGTATAATCCATGGACTCAACATTAGTCATAAAGAACTCACATACTTATTGCAAAAATCTATTAGTCATCGAAACAAAGTACTATGTGCATGCTCCTAGGGGGATAGATTGGTAGGAAAAGACCATCGCTCGTCCCCGACCGCCACTCATAAGGAAGACATCAATAAATACCTCATGCTCCAACTTCGTTACATAACGGTTCACCATACGTGCATGCTACAGGAATCACAAACTTCAACACAAGTATTCCTACAATCCACAACTACCCACTAGCATGACTCTAATATCACCATATTTATATCGCAAAACTTTTGCAAGGAATCAAACATATCATATTTAGTGATCTACAAGTTTTATGTAGGATTTTATGACTAACCATGTGAATGACGAATTCCTGTCATCTCTCTATATAGATATAAGTGAATAAATAGAGTTTAATTATTTCTACAAAATATATGCCCACGCTCTAACAAATATAAGTGAAGCAAAAGCGCATTCTACAAATGGCGGTTTTCAATGTGTAGGGAAACAGGCAATCCAAACTTCAAATGATATAAGTGAAGCACATAAAGCATTCTATAAAGCCATACTCAAAAGATATAAGTGAAGTGCAATGAGCATTCTATAAATCAACCATGGACTATCCCATACCAGGAGGTGCATCAAAGAAAAGTGAAAACTAAATGCAAAAGACGCTCCAAGATTTACGCATATCCAAGTGAAATTACCGATTATTGTTAGAAGAAAGAGGGGATGCCTTCCGGGGCATCCCCAAGCTTGGTTGCTTGGGAGTCCTTGAATATTTCCTTGGGGTGCCTCGTGCATCCCCAAGCTTAGGCTTTTGCCACTCCTTATTCCTTCATCAATCATGATCTCTCCCAAAACTTGAAAACTTCAATCACACAAAACTTAACAGAAAGTTCGGTAAGATCCGTTAGTATAATAAAGCAAATCACTACTCTAAGTACTGTTGCAAACCAATTCATATTTTGGTTTTGCATTGTAGCTACTGTAATATAACTTTTCCATGGCTTAATCCACTGATAGAAATTGATGGTTTCATCAAAACAAGCAAACTATGGATCAAAAACAGAATCTGTCTTAAACAGGACAGTCTGTAGTAACCTGAACATTCACCATACTTCTGGTACTCCAAAATTCTGAAACAATTAGGAAAAATAAACAATTTGTATAGAAAGATAGTGAAAAAAGTTTCAGAACCGTTTGATGTTCCAGTAAAAAATGTAAAATCGCGCACCACAGCCAAAGTTTATGTTCTATACCGCACAAGCCAACAAGCAATGTAAACATCCTAAAGGCAAATTTTGACACATTATTTTTATAATACAATGGAATTATACAAGGGGATAATTATTTTTGTTGGAAAGTTTCTGTAATTAAGATTCACAAAGTTTCTGTGAGCATGAACAAAGTTCAAGGAGCTCCCCCACTTCAACAATGCTTGTCTTTCTCACTTTCACTTTCCTTTTTGAAAAGTTTTGGGTTCCCCTCTTTATTTTTTTGTTTTTAAACTTTATAAAAGCACTCAACAGAAATAAATGACTCTCTAAAACTTCCGGGTTGTCTCCCTGATAGCGCTTTCTTTAAAGCCATTAAGCTAGGCATAAAGTGCTCAAGTAATGTATCCACCCGGATCCCAAGGTATATCAAAGCCAATTTGAATCAACAATGATTTGTAATTTAGTAGTGAGCACAAAGTAACATATATCAAGCAATGACAAAGTCTAACTCTCTTCCTATGCATCGGAATGTCATACAAGAACAATTCATGCACATCAAGTAAAGGCCAATACATAGCATAAGCAGTTTCTTGCAATTCTATCATGGTGGAAACATAAAGAGGCAGAGATGTAGTTCCTCTCTCATAATAATTGCAAGTAGGAGCAGCAAGCACATTGATACGTCTCCAACGTATCTATAATTTTTGATTGCTCCATGCTATATTATCTACTGTTTTGGACTATATTGGGCTTTATTTTCCACTTTTATATTATTTTTGGGACTAACCTATTAACCGGAGGCCCAGCCCAGAATTGATGTTTTTTTGCCTATTTCAGTGTTTTGGAGAAACAGAATATCAAACGGAGTCCAAACGGACTGAAACCTTCGGAAACGTGATTTTCTCATCAGATAAGATCAGGAGACTTGGACCCTCCGTCAAGAAATCCACGAGGCGGCCTCGAGGGTGGAGGGCTCCCCCCTAGGGCGCGCCCCCTGCCTCGTGGGCCCCTCGAAGCTCCACCGATGTACTTCTTCCTCCTATATATACCGACGTACCCCCAAACGATCGGAGACGGAGCCAAAAACCTAATTCCACCGCCGCAACTTTCTGTATCCACGAGATCCCATCTTAGGGCCTGTTCCGGAGCTCCGCTGGAGGGGGCATCGATCACGGAGGGCTTCTACATCATCATCCAAGCCTCTCCGATGAAGTGTGAGTAGTTTACTTCAGACCTACGGGTCCATAATTAGTAGCTAGATGGCTTCTTCTCTCTTTTTGGATCTCAATACAATGTTCTCCCCCTCTCTCGTGGAGATCTATTCGATGTAATCTTCTTTTTGCGGTGTGTTTGTTGAGACCGATGAATTGTGGGTTTATGATCAAGTCTATCTATGAATAATATTTGAATCTTCTCTGAATTCTTTTATGTATGATTGGTTATCTTTGCAAGTCTCTTTGAATTATCAGTTTGGTTTGGCCTACTAGATTGGTTGTTCTTGCCATGGGAGAAGTGCTTAGCTTTGGGTTCAATCTTGTGGTGTCCTTTCCCAGTGACAGAAGGGGCAGCAAGGCACGTATTGTATCGTTGCCATCGAGGATAACAAGATGGGTTTTTTATCATATTGCACGAAACTATCCCTCTACATCATGTCATCTTGCTTAAGGCGTTACTCTGTTTTAACTTAATACTCTAGATGCATGCTGGATAGCGGTCGATGAGTGGAGTAATAGTAGTAGATGCAGGTAGGAGTCGGTCTACTTGTCTCGGACGTGATGCCTATATACATGACCATACCTAGATATACTCATAACTATGCTCAATTCTGTCAATTGCTCAACAGTAATTTGTTCACCCACCGTAGAATAC
Organism: Triticum urartu; assembly: GCF_056163025.1. Taxonomy (NCBI): domain Eukaryota; kingdom Viridiplantae; phylum Streptophyta; class Magnoliopsida; order Poales; family Poaceae; genus Triticum; species Triticum urartu. Next base: position 633,472,584 of record NC_141877.1, on the reverse strand, counting down.
TTATGCTCTTGAGAGAAGCCACTAGTGAAACCTATGGCCCCCGGGTCTCTTTCTCATCATATCAATCTCCATCACTTTACTATTGCTTTGCTTTTACTTTGCTTTTACTTTTTACTTTGCATCTCTATACCAAAAATACCAAAAAATATTATTTATCATATCTATCAGATCTCACTTTCGTAAGTGACCGTGAAGGGATTGACAACCCCTAAGCGCGTTCGTTGCGTTGAGCTATTGTTTTTTTGTAGGTACGAGGGACTTGTGCGTGGCCTCCTACTGGATTGATACCTTGGTTCTCAAAAACTGAGGGAAATACTTACGCTACTTTGCTGCATCATCCTCTCCTCTTCGGGGAAATCCAACGCAGTGCTCAAGAGGTAGCAAGAATAATTTCTAGCACCGTTGCCGGGGAGTCTGCGCAAAAGTCAACATACCAAGTACCCATCACAATCCCTATCTCCCGCATTACATTATTTTCCATTTTCCTCTCGTTTTCCTCTCCCCCCAATTCACCCTTGCCATTTTATTCGCCCTCTCTCTCTATCCTCTCTCTCTTTTTTCCCGTTTGCCTTTTGTTTGCTCATGTGTTAGTTTGCTTGCTTGTCGTTATGGCTAGCTAGTCTCATATCTTCTCCGTTGTCACCTGAGAATGAAGTTCTAAATTTTAAACAAAGGGTCGGAGAAAATCTAAAAGATGCTTGGTATAGAATTTGCAATGCTCAAAATAGATCAACCAGGAAGCAATCTACTTCAGTTCTTCTCCGCAATTTTTATGTAGGTGTTAGTCCTTGGTATAGATATATCATTGGTACCATTACGGGAGGGAATTTCTTGGGTAGTCATACTTTTGGTTCTTATAATGCTATGTTAGATTTATTTGGCTCGCCACCTCTTTTGGTTAATGGAACTATGTTAACTTTGGAGCATGTTATGCAAAGACTTGAAATTATTGAAAATAAAGTTGCTACCATTGAATTAATTGAAAATCTAGATAAAAAGATCCATAATCAAATTACCCAATATGGATCTAAGGTAGGAATGACTTTGAAAAAATTTTAAGGAAAAGGAACCCATAGTTAATGAGAAAATAAATCTAGATTCCACTAGAATCGGTAAACTTGAGGGTATCATTACGAACTTGGGAACCGCTTTTTCTTCCGTAAAGAATACTCCAAGTCCTCCTACTATAATTGCCAACCTTATGTATGTTCCTAAAAGTAAGGGTGAATCATCTAGTAAGAAAACCGCGGATCTTAAATCTATAACTATTCATCCCAATCTTTTTGCTATCATTAAGGAACCAATTGCTACAAATGAATTTTTCGATCTTATGCCTAAGAGTTTGATAATCACTAGAAAGGAAGAAATTCCTTAGGGAGATAGATGCCTCATTGAAGAATTGCCTACCAAAGATGGCAATACCTAGATCTATTCTTGCTTGTTATGCCTAGCTAGGGGCGTTAAACGATAGCGCTTGTTGGGAGGCAACCAATTTTATTTTTATTCCTTGATTTTTGCTACTGTTTAATAATAAATAAATTATTTATCCTCTGTTTTGGTTGTGTTTTTTTGTGTTTAATTAGTGTTTGTGCCAAGTGGAACCGTTGGGAAGACTTGGGGAAAGTCTTGTTGAACTTGCTGTAAAAAATAGAAACTTTAGCGCTCACGAGAACTGCTGTCATTTTTATTTGGAGAGTGCTATTTAGTTAATTCTTTTTGAAGATGATTAATAGATAAATTCCTCACGTCCAGCAATTTATTTTAGAATTTTTGGGTTTCCAGATCTTGCGCTAGCTACAGATTACTACAGACTGTTCTGTTTTTGACAGATTCAGTTTTTCGTGTATTGTTTGCTTATTTTGATGAATCTATGGCTAGTAAAATAGTTTATAATCCATAGATAAGTTGGAATACAGTAGGTATAACACCCATATGAATAAATAATGAGTTCATTACAGTACCTTGAAGTGATCTTTTGTTTTCTTTCGCTAATGGAGCTCACGAGTTTTCTACTTTAAGTTTTGTGTTGTGAAGTTTTCAAGTTTTGGGTAAAGATTTGTTGGATTATGGAACAAGGACTGGCAAGAGCCTAAGCTTGGGGATGCCCATGGAACCCCCAATATAATCTAAGGACACCTAAAAGCCAAAGCTTGGGGATGCCTCGGAAGGCATCCCCTCTTTCGTCTACTTCTATCGGTAACTTTACTTGGAGCTATATTTTTATTCACCACATGATATGTGTTTTGCTTGGAGCGTCTTTTATGATTTGAGTCTTTTCTTTTTAGTTTACCACAATCATCCTTGCTGTACACACCTTTTGAGAGAGCCATACATGATTTGGAATTTGATAGAATACTCTATGTGCTTCACTTATATCTTTTGAGCTTTATAGTTTTGCTCTAGTGCTTCACTTATATCTTTTAGAGCACGGTGGTGGATTTGTTTTGTAGAAACTATTGATCTCTCATGCTTCACATAGATTATTTTGAGAGTCTTAATATCATGGTAATTTTCTTAAAATCCTAATATGCTAGGTATGCAAGATTAATAATAAAACTTTCTTATGAGTGTGTTGAATACTAAGAAAAGTTTGATGCTTGATGATTGTTTTGAGATATAGAGGTAATAATATCAAAGTCATGCTAGTTGAGTAGTTGTGAAATTGAGAAATACTTGTGTTGAGGTTTGCAAGTCCCGTAGCATGCACGTATGGTAAACGTTATGCAACAAATTTGAAACATGAGGTGTTATTTGATTGTCCTCCTTATGAGTGGCGGTCGGGGACGAGCGATGGTCTTTTCCTACCAATCTATCCCCGTAGGAGCATGCGCGTAGTATCAAGGTTTTTGAAGACTTGTAGATTTTTGTAATAAGTATGTGAGTTCTTTATGACTAATGTTGAGTCCATGTATTATACGCACTCTCACCCTTCCATCCTTGCTAGCCTCTTCGGTACCGTGCATTGCCTTTTCTCACATTGAGAGTTGGCGCAAACTTCGCCGATGCATCCAAACCCCGTGATATGATACGCTCTTTCACACATAAACCTCCTTATATCTTCCTCAAAACAGCCACCATACCTACCTATTATGGCATTTCCATAGCCATTCTGAGATATATTGCCATGCAACTTTCCATCATTCCATTCATCATGACACATTCATCATTGTCATATTGCTTAGCATGATCATGTAGTTGACATAGTATTTGTGGCAAAGCCACCGTTCATAATTCTTCCATACATGTCACTCTTGGTTCATTGCATATCCCGGTACACCGCCGGAGGCATTCATATAGAGTCATCTTTGTTCTAGTAACGAGTTGTAATCATTGAGTTGTAAATAAATAGAAGTGTGATGATCATCATTATTAGAACATTGTCCCAAGTGAGGAATATAAAAAAAAGAGAAAGGCCATAAAAAAAGAGAAGGCCCCCAAAAAAAGAAAGGCCATAAAAAAAGGCCCAAAAAATGAGAGAAAAAAAGAGAAGGGACAATGTTACTATCCTTTTACCACACTTGTGCTTCAAAGTAGCACCATGATCTTCATAGTAGAGAGTCTCTCATGTTATCACTTTCATATACTAGTGGGAATTTTTCATTATAGAACTTGGCTTGTATATTCCAACAATGGGCCTCCTTAAGTGCCCTAGGTCTTCGTGATCAAGCAAGTTGGATGCACACCCACTAGTTTCTTTTGTTGAGCTTTCATACATTTATAGCTCTAGTGCATCCGTTGCATGGCAATCCCTACTCCTTGCATTAACATCAATCGGTGGGCATCTCCATAGCCCATTGATTAGCCTCATTGATGTGAGACTTTCTCCTTTTTTGTCCTCTCCACATAACCCCCCTCATTATATTATATTCCACCCATAGTGCTATGTCCATGGCTCGCGCTCATATATTGCGTGAAAGTTTATAGGTTTGAGATTACTAAAGTATGAAACAATTGCTTGGCTTGTCATCGGGGTTGTGCATGATGAGAGCTTTCTTGTGTGACGAAAATGAAACATGACTAAACTATATGATTTTGTAGGGATGAACTTTCTTTGGCCATGTTATTTTGAGAAGACATAATTGCTTAGTTAGTATGCTTGAAGTATTATCATTTTTATGTCAATATGAACTTTTGTCTTGAATCTTTCGGATCTGAATATTCATACCACAATTAATAAGAATTACATTAAAATTATGCCAAGTAGCACTCCGCATCAAAAATTCTCTTTTTTATCATTTACCTACTCGAGGACGAGCAGGAACTAAGCTTGGGGATGCTTGATACGTCTCCAATGTATCTATAATTTTTGATTGCTCCATGCTATATTATCTACTGTTTTGGACTATATTGGGCTTTATTTTCCACTTTTATATTATTTTTGGGACTAACCTATTAACCGGAGGCCCAGCCCAGAATTGTTGTTTTTTTGCCTATTTCAGTGTTTCAGAGAAACAGAATATCAAACGGAGTCCAAACGGACTGAAACCTTCGGAAACGTGATTTTCTCATCAGATAAGATCTAGGAGACTTGGACCCTCCGTCAAGAAAGCCACGAGGGTGGAGGGCGCCCCCCTAGGGCGCGCCCCCTGCCTCGTGGGCCCCTCGAAGCTCCACCAACGTACTTCTTCCTCCTATATATATCCACATACCCCCAAAAGATCGGGGACGGAGCCAAAAACCTAATTCCACCGCCGCAACTTTCTGTATCCACGAGATCCCATCTTGGGGTCTGTTCCGGAGCTCCGCCGGAGGGGGCATCGACCATGAAGGGCTTCTACATCATTATCCAAGCCTCTCTGATGAAGTGTGAGTAGTTTACTTCAGACCTACGGCTCCATAGTTAGTTGCTAGATGGTTTCTTCTCTCTTTTTGGATCTTAATACAATGTTCTCCCCCTCTCTCGTGGAGATCTATTCGATGTAATCTTCTTTTTGCGGTGTGTTTGTTGAGACCGATGAATTGTGGGTTTATGATCAAGTCTATCTATGAATAATATTTGAATCTTCTCTGAATTCTTTTATATATGATTGGTTATCTTTGCAAGTCTCTTCAAATTATCAGTTTGGTTTGGCCTACTAGATTGGTTGTTCTTGCCATGGGAGAAGTGCTTAGCTTTGGGTTCGATCTTGCGGTGTCCTTTCCCAGTGACAGAAGGGGCATCAAGGCACGTATTGTATCGTTGCCATCAAGGATAACAAGATGGGATTTTTTATCATATTGCATGAAATTATCCCTCTACATCATGTCATCTTGCTTAAGGCGTTACTCTGTTTTAACTTAATACTCTAGATGCATGCTGGATAGCGGTCGATGAGTGGAGTAATAGTAGTAGATGCAGGTAGGAGTCGGTCTACTTGTCTCGGACGTGATGCCTATATACATGATCATACCTAGATATTCTCATAACTATGCTCAATTCGGTCAATTGCTCAACAGTAATTTGTTCACCCACCGTAGAATACTTATGCTCTTGAGAGAAGCCACTAGTGAAACCTATGGCCCTCGGGTCTCTTTCTCATCATATCAATCTCCATCACTTTAGTATTGCTTTGCTTTTACTTTTTACTTTGCATCTCTATACCAAAAATACCAAAAAAATATTATTTATCATCTCTATCAGATCTCACTTTCGTAAGTGACCGTGAAGGGATTGACAACCCCTAAGCGCGTTGGTTGCGTTGAGCTATTGTTTTTGTGTAGGTACGAGGGACTTGTGCGTGGCCTCCTACTGGATTGATACCTTGGTTCTCTAAAACTGAGGGAAATACTTACGCTACTTTGCTGCATCATCCTCTCCTCTTTGGGGAAATCCAACGCAGTGCTCAAGAGGTAGCACACATGCATATTATAGTCATCAAAATTATCATGTGCAACGGTAAAAGGCAACCCATCAATATAATCCTTAATAAGTGCAAACTTCTCCAATATAGTGTAGTCGGGAGAATTTAAAAAGATAATAGGACTATCATGCGTGGGTGCAATAGCAACAATTTCATGTTTAACATAAGGAACTATAGCGAGTTCATCTCCATAAGCATAATTCATATTGGCATCTTGGCCACAAGCATAGCAAGCATCATCAAAAAGGGATATTTCAAAAGAATCAACGGGATCATAACAATCATCATAGCAATCGTCCTTCGGTAAGCACGAAGGGAAATTAAACAATGATTGAGTTGAAGAGTTACTCTCATTAGAAGGTGGGCACGGGTAGCTAATCCGCTCTTCCTCCTTTTGTTCTTCGCTCTCCTCATCATCTTTTTCATCCAATGAGCTCACAGTTTCATCAATTTCTTCTTCCATAGACTCCTGCAAAATATTAGTCTCTTCTCAGACAGCGGAGACTTTCTCAATAAATTCATCAATATCATAATTGTATTTATTATTCTCATAGCAATATTTAAGGATAGCTAAATTTTCAGGTCTATAAACTGAATCATCAAAATCTTCAAACTCTTTAAACAAGGATTCAATTTCATAAGCACCCATAAAAGCAACGAATTCTTCTATTTGTTCCACATCATAATAATCATATATACCATTAGCATAAGAAGCCAAGGTTTCATCATCATTAAATTCACATGAAAAGGGAAGGTGTGGAGCCTTAATCCTAGAGCAACAAGTATAATCATATCTCAAACATAGTTGCTGAGCATACCAATGCAACATATAAATTTGATCCCATAATAGTTTCCCTTTTTGAGTCAAGCGATAATCCCTAAAGTATTCGCGTTGATCCAATGTTACTCCCATTATAAAGTTGAATGGAGTTTTCTCAAGATTATCAAAGTAGTACATAATATCTTTCACATAATGAGCATCGAGGGTTTTAGGAGGTTCCCCATCTCCATGAGTAGCAAGTAAACCTATTTTTTTGGTATTTCGTGTTCCATATCCATAACTAAAGATAGAGAACAACTTAGAACAACAAATAAAAATTACTTACTGATAAAGCAAACAAGCACACACGAGAATATTCACCCCACGCTATTGCTCCCCGACAACGGCGCCAGAAAAAGGTCTTGATAACCCACAAGTATAGGGGATCAATTGTAGCCTCTTTCGATAAGTAAGAGTGTCGAACCCAACGAGGAGCTAAAGGTAGAACACATATTCCCTCAAGTTCTATTGACCACCGATACAACTCTACGCACACTTAACGTTCACCTTACCTAGAACAAGTATGAAACTAGAAGTACTTTGTAGGTGTTGTAGGCTAGGTTTGTAAGATAATAAAGAGCATGTAAATAAAAGATAGGGGCTGTTTTGATAAAGAAGCAATGATGTTAGTATAGCGGGTGTGGAAAAGTGGTGGTAGGAGTTGCAAAATTGTCCCTAAGCAATTGACTACGTTGCTAGATCGATAGCAAGTTTTATGTGGGAGAGGCCACTGCTAGCATGTCATCCCTGACTAGGAATTCTATGCAGTTATGATTGGAACTATTAGCAAGCATCCGCAACTACTAATGTTCATTAAGGTAAAACCCAACCATAGCATTAAGATATATTGGTCCCCCTTCAATCCCGTATGCATCAATTTCTATGCTAGGTTGAAGCTTCTGTCACTCTTGCCCTCAAATACATAGTATTATCAACATACAACTAACCCTATGGTGTGATCCATGCGCGTGCTCATATGATGGGCATCAATGGACAGCAACATAACCACAAGAAAATTAAACAATTCATAGCAATTCACCAATTACAGATAGGACAACGAAAATCTACTCAGACATCATAGGATGGCAACACATCATTGGAAAATAATATGAAGCATAAAGCACCATGTTCAAGTAGAGGGGACAGCGGGTTGCGGGAGAGTGGACCGCTGTAGATAGATGGGAGAAGGTGATGAAGATGTTGGTGAAGATGACAGAGGTGTTGGTGTAGATCACCGTCACACGATGATGGCCCCCGAGGCGTTCCAGCACTGCTACCTCTTGAGCACTGCGTTGGATTTCCCCGAAGAGGAGAGGATGATGCAGCAAAGTAGCGTAAGTATTTCCCTCAGTTTTTGAGAACCAAGGTATCAATCCAGTAGGACGCTACGCGCGAGTCTCTCGTACCTACACTAAAACAATAGCTCAACGCAACCAACGCGCTTAGGGGTTGTCAATCCCTTCACGGTCACTTACGAAAGTGAGATCTGATAGAGATGATAAATAATATTTTTGGTATTTTTGGTATAGAGATGCAAAGTAAAAAGTAAAAGCAAAGCATTAATAAAGTGATGGAGATTGATATGATGAGAAAGAGACCCGGGGGCCATAGGTTTCACTAGTGGCTTCTCTCAAGAGCATAAGTATTCTACGGTGGGTGAACAAATTACTGTTGAGAAATTGACAGAATTGAGCATAGTTATGAGAATATCTAGGTATGATCATGTATATAGGCATCACGTCTGAGACAAGTAGACCGACTCCTACCTGCATCTACATCTATTACTCCACTCATCGACCGCTATCCAGCATGCATCTAGAGTATTAAGTTAAAACAGAGTAACGCCTTAAGCAAGATGACATGATGTAGAGGGATAGTTTCATGCAATATGATAAAACCCCATCTTGTTATCCTCGATGGCAACAATACAATACATGCCTTGCTGCCCCTTCTGTCACTGGGAAAGGACACCGCAAGATCGAACCCAAAGCTAAGCACTTCTCCCATGGCAAGAACAACCAATCTAGTAGGCCAAACCAAACTAATAATTCAAAGAGACTTGCAAAGATAACCAATCATACATAAAAGAATTCAGAGAAGATTCAAATATTATTCATAGATAGACTGGATCATAAACCCACAATTCATCAGTCTCAACAAACACAACACAAAAAGAAGATTACATCGAATAGATCTCCACAAGAGAGGGGGAGAACATTGTATTGAGATCCAAAAAGAGAGAAGAAGCCATCTAGCTACTAACTATGGACCCGTAGGTCTGAAGTAAACTACTCACACTTCATCGGAGGGGCTTGGATGATGATGTAGAAGCCCTCTGTGATCGATGCCCCCTCCGGCAGGGCTCCGGAACAGGCCCCAAGATGGGATCTCGTGGATACAAAAAGTTGCGGCGGTGGAATTAGGTTTTTGGCTCCGTCCCCGATCGTTTGGGGGTACGTAGGTATATATAGAAGGAAGAAGTACGTCGGTGGAGCTTCGAGGGGCCCACAAGGCAGGGGGCGCACCCAAGGGGGGCGCCCTCCACCCTCGTGACCGCCTCGTGGCTTTCTTGACGGAGGGTCCAAGTCTCCTAGATCTTATCTGATGAGAAAATCACGTTTCCGAAGGTTTCATTCCGTTTCGATTCCGTTTGATATTTTGTTTCTTCGAAACACTGAAATAGGCAAAAAACAGCAATTCTAGGCTGGGTCTCCGGTTAATAGGTTAGTCCCAAAAATAATATGAAATTGGAAAATAAAGCCCAATATAGTCCAAAACAGCAGATAATATAGCATGGAGCAATCAAAAATTATAGATACGTTGGAGACGTATCAAGCATCCCCAAGCTTAATTCGCGCTCATCCTCGAGTAGGTAAATGATAAAAAGAGAATTTTTGATGCGGGGTGCTACTTGGCATAATTTTAATGTAATTCTTCTTAATTGTGGTATGAATATTCAGATCCAAAAGATTCAAGACAAAAGTTCATATTGACATAAAAATGATAATACTTTAAGCATACTAACTAAGCAATTGTGTCTTCTCAAAATAACATGGCCAAAGAAAGTTCATCCCTAGAAAATCATATAGTTTAGTTATGTTTCATTTTCGTCACACAAGAATGCTCTCATCATGCACAACCCCGATGACAAGCCAAGCAATTGTTTCATAGTTTAGTAATCTCAAACCTATAAACTTTCACGCAATATATGAGCGCGAGCCATGGACATAGCACTATGGGTGGAATAGAATATAATGAGGGGGTTATGTGGAGAAGACAAAAAAGGAGAAAGTCTCACATCAACGAGGCTAATCAATGGGCTATGGAGATGCCCACCGATTGATGTTAATGCAAGGAGTAGGGATTGCCATGCAACAGATGCACTAGAGCTATAAATGTATGAAAGCTCAACAAAAGAAACTAGTGGGTGTGCTTCCAACTTGCTTGCTCACGAAGACCTAGGGCACTTGAGGAGGCCCATTGTTGGAATATACAAGCCAAGTTCTATAATGAAAAATTCCCACTAGTATATGAAAGTGATAACATGAGAGACTCTCTACTATGAAGATCATGGTGCTACTTTGAAGCACAAGTCTGGTAAAAGGATAGTAACATTGTCCCTTCTCTATTTTTCTCTCATTTTTTGGGCCTTTCCCCTTTTTTGGGCCTTCTCTTTTTTATATATTCCTCACTTGGGACAATGCTCTAATAATGATGATCATCACACTTCTATTTATTTACAACTCAATGATTACAACTCGATACTAGAACAAAGATGACTCTATATGAATGCCTCCGGCGGTGTACCGGGATATGCAATGAACCAAGAGTGACATGTATGTAAGAATTGTGAACGGTGGCTTTGCCACAAATACTATGTCAAATACATGATCATGCTAAGCAATATGACAATGAAGAATGTGTCATGATGAACGGAATGATGGAAAGTTGCATGATAATATATCTCGGAATGGCTATGGAAATGCCATAATAGGTAGGTATGGTGGCTGTTTGAGGAAGATATAAGGAGGTTTATGTGTGAAAGAGCATATCATATCACGGGGTTTGGATGCACTGGCAAAGTTTGCGCCAACTCTCAATGTGAGAAAGGGCAATGCACGGTACCGAAGAGGCTAGCAAGGATGGAAGGGTGAGAGTGCGTATAATCCATGGACTCAACATTAGTCATAAAGAACTCACATACTTATTGAAAAAATCTACAAGTCATCAAAAACCTCGGCACTACGCGCATGCTCCTAGGGGGATAGATTGGTAGGAAAAGACCATCGCTCGTCCCCGACCGCCACTCATAAGGAAGATAATCAAATAACACCTCATGTTTCAAATTTGTTGCATAACGTTTACCATACGTGCATGCTATGGGACTTGCAAACCTCAACACAAGTATTTCTCAATTTCACAACTACTCAACTAGCACGACTTTGATATTATTACCTCCATATCTCAAAACAATCATCAAGAATCAAACTTTTCTTAGTATTCAACACACTCATAAGAAAGTTTTATTATTAATCTTGCATACCAAGCATATTAGGATTTTAAGCAAATTACCATGCTATTAATACTCTCAAAATAATCTAAGTGAAGCATGAGAGATTAATAGTTTCTATAAAACAAATCCACCACCGTGCTCTAAAAGATATAAGTGAAGCACTAGAGCAAAACTATAAAGCTCAAAAGATATAAGTGAAGCACATAGAGTATTCTATCAAATTCCAAATCATGTGTGGCTCTCTCAAAAGGTGTGTACAGCAAGGATGATTGTGGTAAACTAACATGCAAAGACTCAAATCATAAAAGACGCTCCAAGCAAAACACATATCATGTGGTCAATAAAAATATAGCTCCAAGTAAAGTTACCGATAGAAGTAGACGAAAGAGGGGATGCCTTCCGGGGCATCCCCAAGATTTGGCTTTTAGGTGTCCTTAGATTATCTTGGGGGTGCCATGGGCATCCCCAAGCTTAGGCTCTTTCCACTCCTTGTTCCATAATCCATCAAATCTTTACCCCAAACTTGAAAACTTCACAACACAAAACTTAAAGTAGAAAACTCGTGAGCTCCGTTAGCGAAAGAAAACAAAAGACCACTTCAAGGTACTGTCATGAACTCATTCTTTATTTATATTGGTTTTAAACCTACTGTATTCCAACTTCTCTATGGATTATAAACTATTTTACTAGCCATAGATTCGTCAAAATAAGCAAACAACACACGAAAAACAGAATCTGTCAGAAACAGAACAGTCTGTAGTAATCTGTAGCTAGCGCAAGATCTGGAACCCCAAAAATTCTAAAATAAATTGCTGGACGTGAGGAATTTATCTATTAATCATCTTCAAAAGAATTAACTAAATAGCACTCTCCAAATAAAAATTACAGCAGTTCTCGTGAGCGCTAAAGTTTCTCTTTTTACAGCAAGTTCAACAAGACTTTCCCCAAGTCTTCCCAACGGTTCGACTTGGAACGAACACTAATTAAACACAAAAAACACAACCAAAACAGAGGCTAAGCAATTTATTTATTACTAAACAGGAGCAAAAATCAAGGAATAAAAATAAAATTGGGTTGCCTCCCAACAAGCGCTATCGTTTAACGCCCCTAGCTAGGCATAACAAGCAAGAATAGATCTAGGTATTGCCATCTTTGGTTTTCAAATTTTTAGCGGAATCAAGCTCGAATCTGGGAGGTTCTTTACATTTCCCTTCATATTCTGAAATTTTTAGATCTAAAGAATCCAACCGCTTATTGCAAAGGGTAATCAACATATTCATGCGGTGAATATTTCCACTAATGTTCTTAAGAGGTTCAAGAGATTTCTGCAAGATTTTAGTAACTTCACAAAAAATTTCAAAAACTTGTGCCTCTTCCTGAGTAGGATGAGGCCCCTTTTGTTGAGATAGTGTTCCCACTATACCTTCTATAATTTCAAGTGCAATATGGGGATCGATTTCAATAAAATTACCTTTGGCAACGCAATCCAAGAGTTGTCTATGAGACATATTTAATCCAACATAAAAATTGTGAACAAAATTCTCAGATTTATTTCAGAGGTACAATTACGATGACATTCCATTATTCTCAACCAGGCATCTTTTAGGTTTTCTCCTAACCTTTGTTTAAAGTGAAAGATTTCGAACTGAGGGGTCAATGGAGAAGATAAGGGACTAGCCATAACGACAAGCAAACAAACTAACACACAAGCAAACAAAAAGCAAACGGGCAAAAAGAGGCAAATAGAAAGGGAGGATAGAGAGAGAGGGCGAATAAAACGGCAAGGGTGAAGTGGGGGAGAGGAAAGCGAGAGGCAAATGGAAAATAATGTAATGCGGGAGATAGGGATTGTGATGGGTACTTGGTATGTTGACTTTTGCGCAGACTCCCCGGCAACGGCGCCAGAAATTCTTCTTGCTACCTCTTGAGCACTGCGTTGGATTTCCCCGAAGAGGAGAGGATGATGCAGCAAAGTAGCGTAAGTATTTCCCTTAGTTTTTGAGAACCAAGGTATCAATCCAGTAGGAGGCTACATGCGAGTCCCTCGTACCTACACAAAAACAATAGCTCAACGCAACCAACGCGCTTAGGGGTTGTCAATCCCTTCACAGTCACTTACGAAAGTGAGATCTGATAGAGATGATAAATAATATTTTTGGTATTTTTGGTATAGAGATTCAAAGTAAAAATTAAAAGCAAAGTAAAAGCAAAGCAATAATAAAGTGATGGAGATTGATATGATGAGAAAGAGACCCGGGGGCCATAGGTTTCACTAGTGGCTTCTCTCAAGAGCATAAGTATTCTATGGTGGTTGAACAAATTACTGTTGAGCAATTGACAGAATTGAGCATAGTTATAAGAATATCTAGGTATGATCATGTATATAGGCATCACGTCCGAGACAAGTAGACCGACTCCTGCCTGCATCTACTACTATTACTCCACTCATCGACCGCTATCCAGCATGCATCTAGAGTATTAAGTTAAAAACAGAGTAACACCTTAAGCAGGATGACATGATGTAGAGGGATAGTTTCATGCAATATGATAAAAACCCCATCTTGTTATCCTCGATGGCAACAATACAATACGTGCCTTGCTGCCCCTTCTGTCACTGGGAAAGGACACCGCAAGATCGAACCCAAAGCTAAGCACTTCTCCCGTGGCAAGAACAACCAATCTAGTAGGCCAAACCAAACTAATAATTCAAAGAGACTTGCAAAGATAACCAATCATACATAAAAGAATTCAGAGAAGATTCAAATATTATTCATAGATAGACTGGATCATAAACCCACAATTCATCGGTCTCAACAAACACACCGCAAAAAGAAGATTACATCGAATAGATCTCCACGAGAGAGGGGGAGAACATTGTATTGAGATCCAAAAAGAGAGAAGAAGCCATCTAGCTACTAACTATGGACCCGTAGGTCTGAAGTAAACTACTCACACTTCATCGGAGGGGCTTGGATGATGATGTAGAAGCCCTCCGTGATCGATGCCCCCTCCAGCGGAGCTCCGGAACAGGCCCCAAGATGGGATCTCGTGGATACAGAAAGTTGTGGTGGTGGAATTAGGTTTTTGGCTCCGTCCCCGATCGTTTGGGGGTACGTAGGTATATATAGGAGGAAGAAGTACGTCGGTGGAGCTTCGAGGGGCCCATGAGGCAGGGGGCACACCCTCGGAGGGGGGCGCCCTCCACCCTCGTGACCGCCTCGTGGCTTTCTTGATGGAGGGTCCAAGTCTCCTGGATCTTATCTGATGAGAAAATCACATTTCCGAAGGTTTCATTCCGTTTGGACTCCGTTTGATATTCTGTTTCTCCGAAACACAAAAATGGGTAAAAAAACAACAATTCTGGGCTGGGCCTCCGGTTAATAGGTTAGTCCCAAAAATAATATAAAAGTGGAAAATAAAGCCCAATATAGTCCAAAACAGCAGATAATATAGCATGAAGCAATCAAAAATTATAGATACGTTGGAGACGTATCAGGCACCACCGGGAGAGAGGGGGAGAGAGCCCCCTTCTTATTATTCTTCCTTGACCTTCTCCCTAGATGAGAGAAGGGTTTCCCCTCTGGTCCATGGCCTCCATGGCGGCGGAGGGGCCAGAGCCCCTCCGAGATTGGATATGTCTCTCTGTCTCTCTCTGTTTCTGTGTTCCCTGATTCTGCCCTTTCACTGTTTCTTAAATTCCCGGAGATCCGTAACTCCGATTGGGCTGAATTTTGGATACGATCTCTATCCGGATATTAGCTTTCTTGCGGAGAAAGAAGGGAACCAACCGCCTTACGGGGTGCCCACGAGGGCCCAGGGCGTGCCTGCCCCCCTGGGGCGCGCCCCCCTGCCTCGTGGCCCCCTCGGGCATCGTATCGCGTTGATTCTTCTTCCCAAAAATCACATATATTCTAAAAAAATCTCCATCAGTTTTTATCCGTTTGGACTCCATTTGATATGGATTTTCTGCGAAACAAAAAACATGCAACAAACAAGAACTGGCACTAGGAACTGGATCAATATGTTAGTCCCAAAAATAGTAAAAAAGTTGCCAAAAGTATGTAAAAGTTGTATAATATTGGCATGGAACAATAAAAAATTATAGATATGACGGAGACGTATCAGTCATCCAAAACAACCATTTGCATTGATGGTATGCGCAAATCCTGCTCGGCACATTTTCTGTTGGCTTAGCGCTGAAATCTGGATTTGCATACTGTATTCAATCTAAACTGTTTGCGTTGAAGAGATGCACAAATGCTATGCTGGAATTTTCCCTTGACTTAAGGGGGAAGACCATAACTCTCACTTTGCATACGGGTGTTCTATCTAAAACGTTTGCGATCAAGAGCTGCCCATATCCTGCTCGACACATTTTCCCCTGGCTTCCTGAGGAAGCTGTCGGTTTGCATACGGGTGTTCTAACTAAAACATTTGCGATGAGTGTTTTATATTTAAAAACCATTGACGTTTTTTCAAAAGAAAATCGTTTGATAAGTATGTACATTAAGAGTGTTTTATATTTAAAAACCATTGACGTTTTTTCATACAGTATTAAACCCCCAAAAAACTATTTCCGGCGGAGGTGGCGTGCCGCACCGTTGTTGTCGTTGTCGTCCTCCTGGACACCGTTGTTGAAGTCTTCAAGGCAGCATAGAATGTTCTTCACTTGTAAATCAAACATTATATCGTTGCACGGCCGACGGGCGGGGCAGGAGAACGACAACTGGCGGCGCTGAGAGGTAGCGGTCGACGGCGGCGTCCCATGCCACTGAGGGGGGGGGGGCGCACGAGCATGGGCGCGGTGGGTGCAGCCAAACACACAGCGACCGGCATCACGGTGGGTCGAGGGGCGCGCACGAGCACTGGCATGGGCGTCGGCGCTGGCATGTACATGAGCTCTTGCGGGTCCGTGAAGACCTCGCTGACGCCCGCGGCTTCCAGCTCTATGATAGTGCTCGGCGACCAGCCCGTCAATGCTATGGGGATGGTCGCTGGCGCGGGCGCGGGGATGGGAGCTGGGACGGGAGTAGGGGCAGCAATTGCCGCGGCCAGCTAGTTCAGGGCCATGTCCATGAGGCCCCATTCCTCCTTATTTTCTATCTCCTCCGGCTCGGAGTCGACTTCACCAAACTTGAAGACTAGTGGCAGATGATTCTTCTGCGCCATGGCGTTGGTGGAGGTCTACGAGAGGGAGGGGAATGAGAGGCTGATACGTCTCCAACGTATCTACTTTTTCTTACGCTTTTCCTCTTGTTTTGGACTCTAATTTGCATGATTTGAATGAAACTAACCCCGGACTGGCGCTGTTTTCAGCAGAACTATCCTGGTGTTGTTTTTGTGCAGAAATAAAAGTTCTCGGAATGGAACAAAACTTTGCGAGGAATTTTTATACAATATATAAGAATTTCTGGAGCCAAGACCTACCGGAGAGGGGCCCCTGGGTGGGAACAACCCACCAGGGCATGCCCCCCTCTCCTGGCGCGCCCAAGTGGGTTGTACCCACCTGGTGGCCTCGCAGACCTCAACCCTAACACTATAAATTCCTATTTTCAAAGAAAAAATAAGGGAGAAAGAATTATTGCTATCCACGAGACGGATTCGCCGCCAAGCCCTGTTCTTCATCGGGAGGGTGGATCTGGAGTCCGTTTGGGGCTCCGGAGAGGGGGGTCTTCATTCTTCGTCATCACCAACCCTTCTGCATTGCCATAAACCCCAGCCCCCCGGCAGGGGTTCGTGCCATGTGGTGGGCCTTTGGTCCCGGTTCGTGATGCACCGGCACTAAAGGAGGGGGGCTTTAGTCTCCATCCTTTAGTGTCGGTTACAGAACCGGCACTAAAGGTCCTTACGAACCGGGACTAAAGCCCGATTCTGCATTAGTGCGGTTTGCATGAAACAATGGTTGTTGGCATGTGGTACATATGGTGGAAGCAGGGAGAAGCACGTAAAGGAGTAATGATGAAGCCCCTGATGTCTACTACACAACCTTCTTCTTGTAGACGTTGTTGGGCCTCCAAGTGCAGAGGTTTGTAGGACAGTAGCAAATTTCCCTCAAGTGGATGACCTAAGGTTTATCAATCCATAGGAGGCGTAGGATGAAGATGGTCTCACTCAAGCAACCCTGCAACCAAATAACAAAGAGTCTCTTGTGTCCCCAACACACCCAATACAATGGTAAATTGTATAGGTACACTAGTTCGGCGAAGAGATGGTGATACAAGTGCAATATGGATGGTAGATAAATGTTTTTGTAATATGAAAATATAAAAACAGCAAGGTAATTAATGATAAAAGTGAGCGTAAACGGTATTGCAATGCGTTGAAACAAGGCCTAGGGTTCATACTTTCACTAGTGCAAGTCCTCTCAACAATAATAACATAATTGGATCACATAACTATCCCTCAACATGCCACAAAGAGTCACTCCAAAGTCACTAATAGCGGAGAACAAACGAAGAGATTATGGTAGGGTACGAAACCACCTCAAAGTTATCTTTCCAATCAATCCATTGGGCTATTCCTATAAGTGTCACAAACAGCCCTAGAGTTCGTACTAGAATAACACCTTAAGACACAAATCAACCAAAACCCTAATGTCACCTAGATACTCCAATGTCACCTCAAGTATCCGTGGGCATGATTATACGATATGCATCACACAATCTCAGATTCATCTATTCAACCAACACATAGGACCTCAAAGAGTGCCCCAAAGTTTCTACCAGAGAATCACGACGAAAACATGTGCCAACCCCTATGCATAGGTTCATGGGCGGAACCCGCAAGTTGATCACCAAAACATACATCACATCACGTGGTATCCCATTGTCACCACAGATACGCACGGCAAGACATACATCAAGTGTTCTCAAATCTTTAAAGACTCAATCCGAAAAGATAACTTCAAAGGGAAAACTCAATCCATTACAAGAGAGTAGAGGGGGGAAGAAACATCATAAGATCCAACTATAATAGCAAAGCTCGCGATACATCAAGATCGTATCACCTCAAGAACACGAGAGAGAGATCAAACACATGGCTACTGGTACATACCCTCAGCCCCGAGGGAGAACTACTCCCTCCTCGTCATGGAGAGAACCAGGATGATGAAGATGGCCACCGGAGAAGGATTCCCCCCTCCGGCAGGGTGCCAAAACGGGTCTAGATTGGCTTTCGGTGGCTACGGAGGCTTTTGGTGGCGGAACTCCCGATCTATTGTGCTCCCCGAAGTTTTTAGGGTATATGGAGATATATAAGCGGAAGAAGTACGTCAGGGGGGCCACGAGGGGCCCATGAGGGTGGTGGGCCTGCCCAGGGGGTGGGCGCCCCCTGCCTCGTGGCTTCCTCGTAGATCCCCTGACGTGCACTCCAAGTCTTCTGGGCTTCTTCTGATCCAAAAATAAGTTCCGTGAAGTTTTAGGTCAATTGGACTCCGTTTGGGTTTCCTTTTCTGCGATATTCTAAAACAAGGAAAAAATAGAAACTGGCACTGGGCTCTGGGTTAATAGGTTAGTCCCAAAAATCATATAAAATAGCATAGAAATGCATATAAAACATCCAAGGTTGATAATATAATAGCATGGAACAATAAAAAATTATAGATACGTTGGAGACGTATCAGCATCCCCAAGCTTAATTACTGCTCATCCTCGAGTAGGTAAATGATAAAAACAGAATTTTTGATGTGGAATGCTACCTAACATATTTATCCATGTAGTTCTCTTTATTGTGGCAAGAATATTCAGATCCATAAGATTCAAGACAAAAAGTTTAATATTGACATAAAAATAATAATACTTCAAGCATACTAACCAAGCAATCGTGTCTTCTCAAAATAACATGGCCAAAGAAAGCTATCCCTACAAAATCATATAGTCTCGCTATGCTCCATCTTCACCACACAAAGTATTTAAATCATGCACAACCCCGATGACAAGCCAAGCAATTGTTTCATACTTTTGATGTTCTCAAAATTTTTCAATCTTCACGCAATACATGAGCGTGAGCCATGGACATAGCACTATAGGTGGAATAGAATGGTGGTTGTGGAGAAGACAAAAAGGAGAAGATAGTCTCACATCAACTAGGCGTATCAACGGGCTATGGAGATGTCCATCAATAGATATCAATGTGAGTGAGTAGGGATTGCCATGCAATGGATGCACTAGAGCTATAAGTGTATGAAAGCTCAACAAAAGAAACTAAGTGGGTGTGCATCCAACCTGCTTGCCCACGAAGACCGAGGGCACTTGAGGAGGCCCATTGTTGGAATATACAAGCCAAGTTCTATAATGAAAATTTCCCACTAGTATATGAAATTGACAAAACGGGAGACTCTCTATCATGAAGATCATGGTGCTACTTTGAAGCACAAGTGTGGTAAAAGGATAGTAGCATTGTCCCTTCTCTCTTTTTCTCTCATTTTTTATATTTTTTTATTTTGGCCTTTCTATTTTTTTATGGCCTCTTTTTTCTCTTTTTTTATTTGGGCTTCTTTGGCCTCTTATTTTTTTTCGTCTGGAGTCTCATCCCGACTTGTGGGGGAATCATAGTCTCCATCATCCTTTCCTCACTGGGACAATGCTCTAATAATGATGATCATCACACCTTTATTTACTCACAACTCAAGAATTACAACTCGATACTTAGAACAAGATATGACTCTATATGAATGCCTCCGGCGGTGTACCGGGATGTGCAATGACACATGAGTGACATGTATGAAATAATTATGAACGATGGCTTTGCTACAAATACGATGTCAACTACATGATCATGCAAGCAATATGACAATGATGGAGCGTGTCATAACAAACGGAACGGCGGAAAGTTGCATGGCAATATATCTCGGAATGTATATTGTGGGTTTATGATACCGGCGAAAGGTGCGCGGTATTAGAGAGGCTAGAAATGGTGGAAGGATGAGAGTGCGTATAATCCATGGACTCAACATTAGTCATAAAGAACTCACATACTTATTGCAAAAATCTATTAGTTATCGAAACAAAGTACTACGCACATGCTCCTAGGGGGATAGATTGGTAGGAAAAGACCATCACTCGTCCCCGACTGCTACCTCTTGAGCACTGCGTTGGATTTCCCCGAAGAGGAGAGGATGATGCAGCAAAGTAGCGTAAGTATTTCCCTCAGTTTTTGAGAACCAAGGTATCAATCCAGTAGGAGGCCACGCACAAGTCCCTCATACCTACACAAAAAAATAGCTCAACGCAACCAACGCGCTTAGGGGTTGTCAATCCCTTCACGGTCACTTACGGAAGTGAGATCTGATAGAGATGATACATAATATTTTTGGAATTTTTGGTATAGAGATGCAAAGTAAAAAAGTAAAAGCAAAGTAAAAGCAAAGCAGAAATAAAGTGATGGAGATTAATATGATGAGAAAGAGACCCGGGGGCCATAGGTTTCACTGGTGGCTTCTCTCAAGAGCATGAGTATTCTACGGTGGGTGAACAAATTACTGTTGAGCAATTGATAGAATTGAGCATAGTTATGCGAATATCTAGGTATGATCATGTATATAGGCATCACGTCCGAGACAAGTAGACCGACTCCTGCCTGCATCTACATCTATTACTCCACTCATCGACCGCTATCCAGCATGCATCTAGAGTATTAAGTTAAAAACAGAGTAACGCCTTTAGCAAGATGACATGATGTAGAGGGATAGTTTCATGCAATATGATAAAAAAACCCCATCTTGTTATCCTCGATGGCAACGATACAATACGTGCCTTGCTGCCCCTTCTGTCACTGGGAAAGGACACCGCAAGATCGAACCCAAAGCTAAGCACTTCTCCCATGGCAAGTGAAAGGATCGATATGGTTGACTAGAGGGGGGGTGAATAGGCAACTACTAATTTTTAGCTTTTCTTTACCAAATTAAAGTTTGCTTCAAAGTAGGTTGTCTAGATGTGCAACTAGGTGAGCAACCTATATGATGTAATAACAACAAGCATACAAGCAAGGAAGCGTAGAAACACTAAAGAGCTCGCACAAGTAAAGGTAAGAGATAACCAAGAGTGGATCCGGTGAAGACGAGGATGTGTTACCGAAGTTCCATCCTTTTGAAGGGAAGTATGTCTCCGTTGGAGCAGTGTGGAGGCACAATGCTCCCCAAGAAGTTACTAGGGCCACCGTATTCTCCTCACGCCCTCACACAATGCGAGATGTTGTGATTCCACTATTGGTGCCCTTGAAGGCGGCGACCGAACCTTTACAAACAAGGTTGGGGCAATCTCCACAACTTAATCGGAGGCTCCCAACAAGACCACGAAGCTTCACCACAATGGAATATGGCTCCGAGGTGACCTCAACCGTCTAGGGTGCTCAAACACCCAAGAGTAACAAGATTCGCTAGGGATGAGTGGGGGAATCGAAAATCCCTTGGTGGAAGTGTAGATCGGAGCCTTCTCAACCACTCCCGAGCAAATCAACAAATTTGATTGGCTAGAGAGATAGATCGGGCGAAAATGAAGCTTGGAGTATTTAATGGAGCTTGAGCAATAAATGGAGCTTGGGGGAAAAAGAGGTGGGTGAGAAGGAAGAAGGGGACTCCCTTTTATAGTGGGGGCAACAATCCCGTTACCCCCCACCAACCAGCCCCGCACAGGGCGGTACTACCGCCAAGACAACGGTACTGCCGCGCTGGGGAGACAAGTAGGGAACGGACCCAAATGCGGTACTACCGCGGTGGTAGGGCGGTACTACCGCTCCTGGAACGGTACTACCGCCACTACAACCGTGACTAGTGCCGCAAAACCCGACACGAGAAAAAAGAGCTCTCGAATCGAGGCGGTAGGAACCAGACTGCCCAGCGGTACTACGGCAGTGGGGTCAAGGGCGGTAGTACCGCTGTGGAGCGGTACTACCGCTTGTGACCCGTCGGCCATAGTACCGCAGGCAGTGCGGTACTACCGTTGGGGCGCGCGCAGAAGAAATCTCTCAAGAAGCTGAGGACAAGGCGGAGGTGCCAGGCCCCCAGCGGTACTACTGCTGTGGAGCCACGGGCAGTACTACCGCTGCGGAGCGGTACTGCCGCTTGTGGCTTCTCAGCGGTACTACCACTGGGTGCGCGGTACTACCGCTTTGACCCAGCCAGGACAAGGA
The DNA here is from genome assembly GCF_056163025.1 of Triticum urartu. Classification (NCBI taxonomy): domain Eukaryota; kingdom Viridiplantae; phylum Streptophyta; class Magnoliopsida; order Poales; family Poaceae; genus Triticum; species Triticum urartu. Next base: position 633,450,284 of record NC_141877.1, on the reverse strand, counting down.
AGTGAGAGGAGAGATCTCTTCAATGGAAAGGAAATGCTCGAAGGGTGAGAAGCTGATGTGTACGTGATGATTCCACCCATGCAAAACCCCAGCGGACCCCCTCTTGATAGTACGGTGCCCTCTACGCAACTAGTCCACCGAGAAAGAAATGAAAGAGCTACACCGTCTTGAAATACACTCCAAGGGGAAGAAGGCGTCTCGTGCCAGGGGAGGATCTGTGAATAATTCAAAGCACAAGATTAGTCCGCAAACATGTTGTCATCAATCACCAAAACTACCTTGAGAGAGATATGCCGTAACAATCTCCCCCTTTTTGGTGGATTGATGACAACTAGGGATTTGCGCAAGGAAAAGAAATAAAACAAAGAAAACTAAGAACTACAAAATATAGACGGGCTCCCCCAGAATGTGTGCACCTAGATATGGCAAGACACACGCATTCGGATCAACACTACCCCTATATTTTATAGTCCAACAATACTAAGCACAAGATATATGAGAGAAGAGAATGAACAGGACAAGCATGCATCTCACAATAGACTACAGTACTCTGAAATGACATAAGTAAAAAGGTAGCGATAGGGAGCATATGTCTCACACCATATGACTAGAACTTAGGTCTCACACCAAACCAGACCAAAGAAGGAACAACAAGAAAACACAAGACGACTCAAAGCACGACACAAGAAGCAAATCCCTACACTCTCTCCCCCTTTGGCAGCGAGACACCAAAAAGGGCATAGAGTGACACTACGACTCCAGGTGATGGGAGGAAGAAGATCTCGAACATCACATCTCTGCATCTTCATCGTGGGTCGAAAACTGCTCGGCATCGGAGTCGGTCCAGTGGCAATTCTGATGAATCCAGTCCTCCTCTTCAGTGATCTGACCCTCAGACCCACTAGCAACTGTTGCTCCCATCTGACGTATGAGCTCCTTGTGGCACGTCCTGGCATGCTTCTCCGCCACATGAGTCATGTACTGACCATGGGACTCCATGCAGAAGAGCTTCTTCATCTTGCGCTTAAGCTTCTGTGCCCATGACGGTTCTGCACTAGAGGGGCCAAAGTCCTCCTCATGAGCATCAGTAGCAGCCTCACCCTCGGTCCCCATGGCAGCAGCAGCAGCAGACAGGCCCCCTGTGGCAGCAGTAGCAGATGGACCCCCTGTGTGAGGTGCTGTCCAGTTGTCCTTCTTCCTCAGATGCTTGATCTCATGAGAAACCAAGTCTCCAGTCTCTAGCAGCACTCTGGGATAAGTCTGTGCCCAGGCCCTCTCAATGAGCCTCATGATGAATGGACCATAGATAGGACACTTGCGCTCAGACACGACAGATAGAAGTTCAGACCACATGACATGAGAGATATCCAGGCTCTCTCCAGTGCTTGCTTCCTTCTCATGCTGATAGAAAAGGAGCATGTCCATGAGATAAGAGTGGACCATATCCAGATTCCCGATCCGAGGGAAGAGAGTCTCACGGAATATGCGATGAAGAATGTCCAGATACGGAGACAGCTCATAGGTCTTCTTCTGAGTTACTGGGTGAACTTTCACAGTGCAGTAGGGCCAAAGGGCTTGCTTGTGGGTGGACGTAGCATTGCGGTGAGGGCGGAAACCGACAGGAGTCTCAAGCCCGGTATCCACCACATCAAGTAACTCCATGAAAGCCTTCCACTTGACAGAAAGCAGCTTGCCATTGGTCATCCATGTCAGAGTCCTGTCGACATCCGTCCCAAGATGGACGGTGGCATAGAATTGAGCCACCAAATCCGCATTGAAATCCTTGTTGAATTGCATGATCCTGAGAATGTTCAGCTGAGTGCACATCTGAAGAGCTTCGCCAAAGTACTCCAGGTCCTTCTCCATAGCATCAGTGTCAATGGAGCGAACATCAACAAAAAGATTCTTCTTGGCCTTGATCACATCAAAGTAGATGGCAAACTGAAAACGGTTCCAGAACGGGCGGTTGACCAAAGTGGGTTCTTGGTCCACCGCATAGGGGTTGCGACGACTCTTCTCCCAAAACTCCTTGTTGGTCATCTCAGTCACAGTCTTCCCTTTTGGCTTGTTGGCGGCACGCTTCGATTGCTGAGGAGGTGGAGGAACACTTGCAGATGCACTTGCTGGAGGCGGTTGGGTGCTCGAGGAACCACCGGCTGGCTCTGAGGTGCGGTAGCGTTTTGATGTGGCACGCCCGGGGTTGATACAGTGACCTTGCTGCTCGGAAGGGTCATCACCTGGAGCCAAACACAAGAACACGCAAAACAACCAGAAAGAATGAGCATAAGCCAACAAACTCAACAACAGATCAAGGTAAGGCAGGAAAATGATGGAAATTGGCATTCAGCGGTAGTACCATGACCTGCCTGCGGTAGTACCGCCCCAAAGGGAGCGGTAGTACCGCTCTAGGTCAAGCGGTAGTACCGCTCCAAGAGGAGCGGTAGTACTGCTTGAGGCGGAGAAACATCAGTTTCATATAGCACGAGGCGGTGAAACAGCGGGTTCTTACTACCGCAGTCAGATCCGGCACTACCGGCCTACCAAATTCAAAAATAACCCTACCAAACTCTAATCGAGATAGTCTAGTTGCCTTCTCCAACCAACTCAAGCCTAGATTTATCCAAAAATCTAGAGATTCAACCACCATTGCCCCTAAGAAACAAGAACTGAAAAAGAGATAAAACGAAAGAAAGAACGGGGGCAATACTGGCATCCATGGCAAGAGGACGAGGCGGGGATCGACTCCACCAAAGGAAATGGAGAGGGACGCCCCAGAGATGGAGATCCGCCGGAGCCCTCCCGCGGCAAGAGGAGGCTGGAGAGAGGAAGAGGAAAGAGGGGCGAAGTGAATGGGTATGGGGGAGAAGAAACCTCCCCCTGCCCCGACTTAACCCCCTGTTCTCGTCCCCCAGCGGTAGTACCATGCTGGGGGGGCGGTAGTACCGCTTACGAGCGGTAGTACCGTGCACCACCAGCGGTAGTACCGCCCAGCACGCCACGGCAACTAAACAGACACGGCTTTAGCTCGACGAAACGACAAAAACGGCAAAAGAAAAAAAACACACCAGCAAACGACCAAGACACACCTCTTCACAAGAGGGCAGTGGCCGAGGCCACCTATGTTTCAGTCAAAAGGTATGGCACCGCAAAGATTTTAACCTTGGGCCCATGACCAAAACTTGTCTTTGAGGCACAAGTGCCATCAACAATAGCTAAAATGAAAGACTTGATCAATTTATGCATAATGGGGGGGAGGGAGAGTTCATTGAGAGAACAACACTCCCCCTATGTCCATGCCTACACCTAAACTAGACACCAAATTGAGCGTGGTAGGGTGTGCACGGGTTCAAGCCACATTGCTCGAATCAATGATATTTAGCTCATGCCTTAACTCACGAAATCTTGCTTCATCCAAGGGCTTCATGAAAATATCTGCAAGGTTGTCATGAGTGTTGACATAGTTGAGCTCGATCTCTCCTCGCCTAATGTGATCCCGGATGAAGTGATACCGAATCTCAATATGCTTCGTCTTGAAGTGTTGCACTGGGTTGAGAGAAATCTTGATGGCACTTTCATTGTCGCACCAAAGAGGCACTTTCTCACAAGTGACACCGTAATCCTTTAAAGTTTGCCTCATCCATAGAAGTTGTGCACAACAACTACCGGCGGCAACATACTCCGCCTCGGTAGACGAGAGAGACACACAACTTTGCCTTTTGGAAGACCAACTTACCAAAGAGCAACCAAGGAATTGGCACCCTCCGGAAGTGGACTTCCTATCCACTTTGTCTCCCGCCCAATCGGAATCCGAGTACCCTACAAGCTTGAAGTTTGATCCTCTTGGGTACCATAAGCCAAAGTTTGGGGTATGAGCCAAATATCGAAAGATTCGTTTGACCGCCACAAAGTGACTTTCCTTAGGTGCGGCTTGAAACCGTGCACAAATTCCCACACTCAACATGATGTCCGGTCTAGATGCACAAAGGTAAAGCAAGGATCCAATCATGGAACGATATACCTTTTGATCCACCACTTTACCATTGGGATCTAAGTCAAGTTGGCACTTGGTGGGCATTGGAGTGGAGGCCGGCTTGACGTCACTAAGCTTGAATCTCTTGAGCATGTCTTGAGTGTATTTGGATTGATTGATGAAGGTTCCTTCTCTTCTTTGCTTCACTTCGAACCCTAGAAAGAACTTCAACTCTCCCATGGAGGACATATCGAACCCCTTTCTTAAGCTTCCAAGCACATTCGTCATGAGATGATCCTTGGTGGAGAGCTTGGAAGCAACCTTGGTGGCACGACGCTCTAATTCCTCCTTGGTGGAGAGTTGAGGAGCGGTTACTTGATCATCTTGAGCGCCATCATGAACTTGTTCTTGATCTTGAACTTGCTCGGGGGAGAGAACTTGACCTTGGGCATCACTTGGTGTATCAACACTGTCTTGAGTATGATCTTGCCCTTGGTCTTGTTCATGAGGTTGAGGGCCTTCACTTTGTTCTTCGGAAGCGTGTGGGCCTTGGGTTGGTGATGGCTCCACTTGAGTGGAGCATTGTCCTTCTCCTTCGGCCACAAGGGGTTCCTCAATGGGTAGCATGAAACCAACACCCATTCTTCTTATGGCTTGAGGAGGAATTTCATCACCTACATCACAAGTGCCACTTTGCTCCACTTGGGAGCCGTTATTCTCATCAAACTCCACGTTACACGTCTCCTCAATAAGTCCCATGGATTTATTGAGGACACGGTAAGCATGAGAGTTTGCAGCATAACCAACGAATATGCCCTCATAAGCTCTAGCCTCAAATTTAGACAACCGAACACCTTTCTTGAGAATGAAACACTTACACCCGAATACTCGGAAGTACTTGAGGTTGGGCTTGTTACCGGTGAGTATCTCATATGGAGTCTTGTTCAAGCCCTTGCGGAGGTAGAGCCGATTAGATGCATGACACGCGGTGTTGATGGCTTCGGCCCAAAAGTTGTATGGAGACTTGAACTCCTCCATCATGGTCCTTGCCGCATCCATCAATGTCCGATTCTTCCTCTCCGCAACACCGTTTTGTTGAGGGGTGTATGGTGCGGAATATTGATGCTTGATTCCCTCATCACTAAGAAATTCATCCAAGGTGTAGTTGTTGAACTCGGTGCCGTTGTCACTTCTTATTGTCAAGATCTTTGCATTGTGTTGACGTTGTGCTTCATTTGCAAAGTCAATGATGGTTTGTTGGGTCTCGCTCTTCCTCTTGAAGAAATACACCCACGTGTACCTTGAGTAGTCATCTACAATCACCAAGCAATACTTCCTACCTCCAAGACTATTGAAGGATGGGGCCCCAAAAATATCCATGTGAAGGAGCTCCAAGGGCCTCTTTGAATAAATGATAGTCGTGGGAGGGTGAGCCTTCTCATGTAGCTTTCCTTCGATACAGGCACTGCAAGCACGATCTTTAACAAAACTAACATTCGTTAGTCCAAGGACATGGTCCCCCTTGAGGAGACTTTGCAAAGATCTCATATTGACATGGGCTAAACGGCGATGCCAAAGCCATCCCACATCAACTTTAGCCATTAGGCATGTCGCGGTCTTAGTGGGTCGCTCCAAAAAGTTAATCACATATAGACCGTTCTCGACATGCCCAACAAAAGCTACTTTAAGAGTCTTGCTCCACAAGAGGGCCACGGTATCGATATCAAAGAAAGTGGCAAAGCCCATGATTGCAAGTTGACAAACGGAAAGTAAATTGTATGCAAGGGACTCAACAAGCATGACCTTCTCGATCGTGAGATCATGAGAGATGACCACCTTGCCAAGTCCCAATACCTTAGAGGATGAGGCGTCACCCCACTCGACATTGGTGGGCATAGATGGAACTTTGTGCACGTCCACCACCAAGTCCTTGCTTCCGGTCATATGATTTGTGGCTCCGCTATCGAGCAACCATGATCCACCACCGGAAGCAAACACCTACAAGAGATCAATGCTTGGTTTTAGGTACCCATTTTGTAATGGGTCCTTTGATGTTAGTAACAAGGGTCTTAGGAACCCAAATATACCATTCAATGTACTCATGAAGAGAACCAACAAGTTTGGCATAAACATGCCCATCACTAGCACGGCATAACACATAAGAAGGATTAAAATCGCCGGCTTTGTTGGGAGGGGTGACATTGCCCTTCTTGACATTGTTCTTCTTCTTCTCCTCAGGGGCACTCTCTCCCTCCCTCACAAAGGTTTGCATGAGGGGAGGAGGCCGTTTGGTCTTGTCATTCTTCTTCTTGTTCTTGGAGTCGGGCACGTACCCAACCCCTTCCTTGGCCACACCTCCCTTTTGGTTGATCAAGAGATCGTTGAGGTTCTTCTTGCCTTGTATGCAAGTTGCAAGACCTCTCTCAAGTTGCTCCTTCAACTTAGCATTTTCCTCAACAAGATGTATATGCTCACAACACGGGTTAGTAGCATTTGCATTATCAATTAAAACCATATGAGGAAAAGTTGCTTTCTCCTTAGTTAGCTTCACTTGGAGTTGATCATGAGACTAGTGTGAATACCCTTCAAGGCCTTGTGGGCCTTGTCAAGTATATCAAACTCCTCTTTGAGTCTAGCAAGATCAACCCCGAGTTTGGCCTTCTCGGAATTTAGCACACGAGAAACAATGAGGGCATGATCATAATCTTTCTTTAACTTAGCATGATCAACGTTGTGTGACTCCTCAAGAGCCAAACGAAGACCACGCTCTTCCTCAAGAGCATTGGAAAGATCCGAAATCTCATCGGCATAGTCACGACTATGCCCTTCCATCTTAGAGATGGTGTCTTCGTGAGCCTCGATCCTGTCATTGGCCTCACCAAGTTGTTCCAAGAGAGCAACAAAGTGCTTCTTGGATTTTCCCTTGAGTTTGCCCATAAAGAGAGCAACAAACTTGTTAGCCTCCACATTAGCTCCCTCAAGTTCATTAATGCTATCCGTTGGGAAAGGATGATTAATGATGGTAGTTTTGATGTTGGAGGTTACCTTGTTGGTGGCTTTAGCCATGAGGCACTTGGCGGTGATGCTCTCGTTGGGTGAGTCGAAGAGAGACACCCGTGACGTTGTTGCAATGGCAACGGAGGACATGGCAACCGACTCATCATCTTCATCATCCTCATTGTACTCTTCTTGCACAACCAAAGCCTTGGGAGGAGTCTTCCTGGTGAAGTTGTTCTTGTTGGTGAACGACTTGGCCTTGTCCTTTCGGATGAGTTTGCCACCATTGTCTTCCCTCTTCTCATACGGGCATTCCGCAACGAAATGACTCACGTTGCCGCAATTGTAGCAAGTCCTTACACGTTGCTTGCCCCTTGTGCCACTCGAGTTGTTTTTGCTAAAGTTGGGCCTCGAGTTTTTCTTGCTCCAAAATTGCCTTGAAGCAAGTGCATGTGTTCATGATATGCATACTTCGTATCTTCGAGGTTGCTCTCCTCTTCTTCCTCTTCTTCTTCTTCCACGGTGAGCTTGGCCTTCAATGCAAGGTTAGGCTTCTTTGCCCGTTGAGAACGGAGCACCGCATTGTCGGCGGTCTTGTCCAAAATGTTCATGGCCACAAACTCATCCAACACTTCGCTTGAGGTCAAAGTGTGGAAGTCCGGTCTTTGATGAATGACGGAGGATATGGCCTTGTGGTAGGGCATCATTGCCTTGAGGAATTTGCGCTTGATCCAATTGTCATCCGTGTCCTTGCTCCCGTGATCTCGTAGTGAGACTGCGAGTTTGGTTACTCTCTGATAAAGCTCACGAGGTTCTTCATCTTCCTTCATTGCAAACTCATCGGCCTCATCTTGTACCACTTCATAGTTGGAGCGTTGAATGCTTGCGCTTCCCCGGTAGAGAGACATGACACAATGCCATGCATCTTTGGCCAAGGCGAAGGGACGAAGATGAGGTAGGTCTTCGGGTGGAATTGCATCTTGAATGATGAAGAGAGCATTCTCATTGAATTGATTGTCCGCGGCTTCTTGAGGAGTGAAGTTGCTTGGATCATGTGGATAGAAACCTTCTTCAATGATTCTCCAAAGGTTAGTGTTCACATGATTTAAATGACATTTAAAGCGGTAAACCCAAGAATCAAAATCCTCATTTTTCACAATCTTAGGGGGAGGACCGGCATGATTCAAATGAGTGGAAGGAACCGGTCCACCATAAACAAGTGGTGGTTCCACATGGGCAAAGATGCCGGTGCCATTCTTGCCACTAGAAGAAGGAACCTTTTCACTACTAGCTTCTCCCTTGTCGGGGATAGCATCCTGTTGGGGAACGTAGTAATTTCAAAATTTTCCTACGCACACGCAAGATCATGGTGATGCATAGCAACGAGAGGGGAGAGTATGATCTACGTACCCTTGTAGATCACAACGGAAGCGTTGACACAACGTAGATGAAGTAGTCGTACGTCTTCTTCTCGATCCGACCGATCCAAGCACCGTTACTCCGGCACCTCCGAGTTCTTAGCACACGTACAGCTCGATGACGCTCCCCAGGCTCCGATCCAGCAAAGCTTTGGGGATGAGTTTTGTCAGCACGACGGCGTGGTGACGATGAAGATGTTCTACCGACGCAGGGCTTCGCCTAAGCACTACAACGATATGACCGAGGTGGAATATGGTGGCAGGGGGCACCGCACACGGCTAAGGAACGATCACGTGGATCAACTTGTGTGTCCTAGGGTGCCCCCCTGCCTCCGTATATAAAGGATCCAAGGGGGGTGGTGCGCCGGCCTAGAGGAGGGCGCAGGAGGAGTCCTCCTACCGGGAGTAGGACTCCCCTCCCTGTTCCTTGTCCAACTAGGAGAGGTGGAGGGAGAATAGGAAAGGGGGGGGGGCGCCGCCCCTCCCTCCTTGTCCAATTCGGACTAGGGGGAGAGGGGGCGCGCGGCCTGCCCTGGCAGCCCCTTCCTCTTCTCCACATTAGGCCCATGAGGCCCATTAACCTCCCGGAGGGTTCCGGTAACCCCCCGGTGCTCCGGTTTTATCCGAAACTACCCCGAAACGCTTCCGGTGTCCGAATATAGTCATCCAATATATCAATCTTTATGTCTCGACCATTTCGAGACTCCTCGTCATGTCCATGATCACATCCGGGACTCCGAACAAACTTCGGTACATCAAAATGCATAAAACTCATAATAACTGTCATCGTAACTTTAAGTGTGCGGACCCTACGGTTCGAGAACAACATAGACATGACTGAGACAAATCTCCAGTCAATAACCAATAGCGGGACCTGGATGCCCATATTGGCTCCTACATATTCTACGAAGATCTTTATCGGTCAGACCGCATAACAACATACGTTGTTCCCTTTGTCATCGGTATGTTACTTGCCCGAGATTCGATCGTCGGTACCCAATACCTAGTTCAATCTCGTTACCGGCAAGTCTCTTTACTCGTTCCGTAATGCATCATCCCGCAACTAACTCATTAGTTGCAATGCTTGCAAGGCTTATGTGATGTGCATTACCGAGAGGGCCCAGAGATACCTCTCCGACAATCAGAGTGACAAATCCTAATCTCGAAATACGCCAACCCAACATGTACCTTTGGAGACACCTGTAATGCTCCTTTATAATCACCCATTTACGTTGTGATGTTTGGTAGCACCCAAAGTGTTCCTCCGGTAAACGGGAGTTGCATAATCTCATAGTCATAGGAACATGTATAAGTCATGAAGAGAGCAATAGCAACATACTAAATGATCGGGTGCTAAGCTAATGGAATGGGTCATGTCAATCAGATCATTCAACTAATGATGTGATCTCGTTAATCAAATAACAACTCTTTTGTTCATGGTTAGGAAACATAACCATCTTTGATTAATGAGCTAGTCAAGTAGAGGCATACTAGTGACACTCTGTTTGTCTATGTATTCACACATGTATCATGTTTCCGGTTAATACAATTCTAGCATGAATAATAAACATTTATCATGATATAAGGAAATAAATAATAACTTTATTATTGCCTCTAGGGCATATTTCCTTCACATCCGACACCTTGTTGGTGGGATCACCCACTTTCAACGGTGCGGTGGATAGTTTAAGCCCCTCAAGAAATTTAGTAAACATGCTTTCAACTTCGGTCGTCATGGAGGTTTTCAATGTCTCCAAGGCCACATTGAACTCCTCACGAGAGACCGAAGTTCCCCCATCTCTCGTAGACGAGATCGGATTCACACCAGAGTGTTCCTCCACACCGTCTATGGTATCAACCATACTCTTTGGACGGTAAAGTCCTTAATAAAGAGACGAGGCTCTGATACCAATTGAAAGGATCGATATGGTTGACTAGAGGGGGGGTGAATAGGCAACTACCAATTTTTAGCTTTTCTTTAATAAATTAAAGTTTGCTTCAAAGTAGGTTGTCTAGATGTGCAACCAGGTGAGCAACCTATATGATGCAATAACAACAAGCATACAAGCAAGCAAGGGTAGAAACACTAAAGAGCTCACACAAGTAAAGGTAAGAGATAACCAAGAGTGGATCCGGTGAAGACGAGGATGTGTTACCGAAGTTCCTTCCTTTTGAAGGGAAGTACGTCTCCGTTGGAGCGGTGTGGAGGCACAATGCTCCCCAAGAAGCCACTAGGGCCACCGTATTCTCCTCACACCCTCACACAATGCGAGATGCCGTGATTCCACTATTGGTGCCCTTGAAGGCGGCGACCGAACCTTTACAAACAAGGTTGGGGCAATCTCCACAACTTAATCGGAGGCTCCCAACAAGACCACGAAGCTTCACCACAATGTAATATGGCTCCGAGGTGACCTCAACCGTCTAGGGTGCTCAAACACCCAAGAGTAACAAGATCCGCTAGGGATGAGTGGGGGAATCGAAAATCCCTTGGTGGAAGAGTAGATCGGAGCCTTCTCAACCACTCCCGAGCAAATCAACAAATTTGATTGGCTAGAGAGATAGATCGAGCGAAAATGAAGCTTGGAGTATTTAATGGAGCTTGAGCAATAAATGGAGCTTGGGGGAAAAAGTGGTGGGTGAGAAGGAAGAAGGGGACTCCCTTTTATAGTGGGGGCAACAATCCCGTTACCCCCCACCAACCAGCCCCGCACAGGGCGGTACTACCGCTGAGATGGGGCGGTACTACCGCCAGGACAACGGTACTGCCGCGCCAGCCAGCGGTACTGCCGCGCTGGGGAGACAAGTAGGGAACGGACCCAAATGCGGTACTACCGCGGTGGTAGGGCGGTACTACCGCTCCTGGAACGGTACTACCGCCACTAAAATCGTGACTAGTGCCGCAAAACCCGACACGAGAAAAAGACCTCTCGAATCGAGGCGGTAGGAACCAGACTACCCAGCGGTACTACGGAAGTGGGGTCAAGGGCGGTAGTACCGCTCTGGAGCGGTACTGCCGCTTGTGACCCGTCGGCCGTAGTACCGTAGGCAGTGCGGTACTACCGCTGGGGCGCGCGCGAGAGAGAGAAGAAATCTCTCAAAGAAGCTGAGGACAAGGCGGAGGTGTCAGGCCCCCAGCGGTACTACTGCTGTGGAGCCACGAGCGGTACTGCCGCTTGTGGCTTCTTAGCGGTACTACCGCTGGGTGCGCGGTACTACCGCTTTGACCCAGCCAGGACAAGGAAGAGAGAGGAGAGATCTCTTCAATGGAAAGGAAATGCTCGGAGGGTGAGAAGCTGATGTGTACGTGATGATTCCACCCATGCAAAACCCCAGCGGACCCCCTCTTGATAGTACGGTGCCCTCTACGCAACTAGTCCACCGAGAAAGAAACGAAAGAGCTACACCGTCTTGAAATACACTCCGAGGGGAAGAAGGCGTCTCGTGCCAGGGGAGGATCTGTGAATAATTCAAAGCACAAGATTAGTCCGCAAACATGTTGTCATCAATCACCAAAACTACCTTGAGAGAGATATGCCATAACAGCAAGAACAACCAATCTAGTAGGCCAAACCAAACTGATAATTCAGAGAGACTTGCAAAGATAACCAATCATACATAAAAGAATTCAGAGAAGATTCAAATATTATTCATAGATTGACTTGATCATAAACCCACAATTCATCGGTCTCAACAAACACACCGCAAAAAGAAGATTACATCGAATAGATCTCCACGAGAGAGGGGGAGAACATTGTATTGAGATCCAAAAAGAGAGAAGAAGCCATCTAGCTACTAATTATGGACCCGTAGGTCTGAAGTAAACTACTCACACTTCATTGGAGAGGCTTGGATGATGATGTAGAAGCCCTCCGTGATCAATGCCCCCTCCGGCGGAGCTCCGGAACAGGCCCTAAGATGGGATCTCGTGGATACAGAAAGTTGTGGCGGTGGAATTAGGTTTTTGGCTCTGTCCCCGATCGTTTGGGGGTACATAGGTATATATAGGAGGAAGAAGTACGTCGGTGGAGCTTCGAGGGGCCCACGAGGCAGGGGGTGCACCCTAGGGGGGCGCCCTCCACCCTTGTGGCCGCCTCGTGGATTTCTTGACGGAGGGTCCAAGTCTCCTGGATCTTATCTGATGAGAAAATCATGTTTCCGATGGTTTCATTCCGTTTGGACTCAGTTTGATATTCTGTTTCTCCGAAACACAGAAATAGGCAAAAAACGGCAATTCTGGGCTGGGCCTTCGGTTAATAGGTTAGTCCCAAAAATAATATAAAAGTGGAAAATAAAGCCCAGTATAGTCCAAAACAGTAGATAATATAGCATGGAGCAATCAAAAATTATAGATACCTTGGAGACGTATCACCGACCGCCACTCATAAGGAAGACAATAAATAAATAAATCATGCTCCGACTTCATCACACAACGGTTCACCATACGTGCATGCTACGGGAATCACAAACTTTAACACAAGTATCTCTCAAATTCACAACTACTCAAATAGCATGACTCTAATATTACCATCCTCATATCTCAAAACAATCATCAAGTATCAAACTTCTCATAGTATTCAATGCACTTTATATGAAAGTTTTTATTATATCCCTCTTGGATGCCCATCATATTAGGACTAAATTCATAACCAAAGCAAATTACCATGCTGTTTAGGACTCTCAAAATAATATAAGTGAAGCATGAGAGTTCATCTATTTCTATAAAACCACCACCGTGCTCTAAAAGGATATAAGTGAAGCACTAGAGCAAAAGACAAACTACTCCGAAAGATATAAGTGAAGCTCAATGAGTAGTCAAATAATTATGCAACTATGTGAAGACTCTCTAACATTTAAGAATTTCAGATCTTGATACTTTATTCAAACAGCAAGCAAAACAAAATAAAATAATATGACGCTCCAAGCAAAACACATATCATGTGGCAAATAAAAACATAGCTCCAAGTAAAGTTACCGATGAACGAAGACGAAAGAGGGGATGCCTTCCGGGGAATCCCCAAGCTTAGGCTCTTGGTTGTCCTTGAATATTTCCTTGGGGTGCCTTGGGCATCCCCAAGCTTAGGCTCTTGCCACTCCTTATTCCATAGTCCATCGAATCTTTACCCAAAACTTGAAAACTTCACAACACAAAACTTAACAGAAAACTCGTAAGCTCCGTTAGTATAAGAAAATAAATCACCACTTAGGTACTGTTGTGAACTCATTCTAAATTCATATTGGTGTAATATCTACTGTATTCAAACTTCTCTATGGTTCATACCCTCCAATACTACTCATAGATTCATCAAAATAACCAAACAACATGATGAAAACATAATCTGTCAAAAAACAGAACAGTCTGTAGTAATCTTAATCAAACGTATACTTATGGAACTCATAAAATTCTCAAATAAATTGCTGGACGTTAGTAATTTATCTATTAATCATCTTCAAAAAGAATTTACTAAATATTACTCTCCAATAAAAAATGACAGCAATTCTCGTGAGTGCTAAAGTTTCTGTTTTTTACAGCATGATCAACAAGACTTTCCCCAAGTCTTCCCAACGGTTCTAATTGGCACAAAAACTAATTAAAAACATAAAACCACATCTAAACAGAGGCTAGATGAATTATTTATTACTAAACAGGAGCAAAAAGCAAGGAATAAAAAATAAAATTGGGTTGCCTCCCAACAAGCGCTATCGTTTAACGCCCCTAACTAGGCATGATGATTTCAACGATGCTCACATAAAAGATAAGAATTGAAACATAAAGAGAGCATCATGAAGAATATAACTAGAACATTTAAGTCTAACCCCTTCCTATGCATAGGGATTTTGTGAGCAAACAACTTGTGGGAACAATAATCAACTAGCATAGGGAGGTAAAACAAGCATAACTTCAAAACTTTAAGCACATAGAGAGGAAACTTGATATTATTGCAATTCCTACAAGCATATGTTCCCCCCTCATAATAATTTTCAGTAGCATCATGAATTAATTCAACAATATAACCATCACCTAAAGCATTCTTTTCATGATCTACAAGCATAGAAAATTTACTACTCTCCACATAAGCAAGATTCTTCTCATTCGGAATAGTGGGAGTATCATAAGAAACTTGAATACTATAAATTGTTTCCACATTAAAAGAGTAATGTTCAGAAAAGGGGTAACCATAATCATGACAAGTTTTATAAATATAATCACTACCTTTTATAGGATAAGTATCATCACAATAATCATCATAAGTAGGAGGCATGCTATCATCATTATAAATTTGCATATCAAAACTTGGGAGACTAAAAATATCATCATTGTTAAACGTAGCATCCCCAAGCTTGGGACAAACATTAATTGCAGCAAATATATTCTCAAAAACATCATCTTCATCAAACATAGCATCCCCAAGCTTGGGCCTTTTCATATCATAAGCATAGTCACTTTCATCATTAATAGTATGGATAGCACCAATAGTATAGCAATTATCATATTCTTCCAAGCAAGTGCCAAAAAGATTTTCAAGATCATAAGAAGTACCATTATCTTCCACAATTATATTTTCATGAGGCACAATAGTAATATGAGCAGCATTATTTGGGAGAGATATCTTTTTACCTCTCTTCCTTTTTCTTTTCTTCTTCTTCACTACATCATGTGTGGGTTCAATCCTCTTTTTGGAGCTCCTTATTAATGAGATTGGTTGAATAGGAGGCTCCTCCTCATTACCTGATTCATCATAAGAAATAATAGAAGGGTATTGGGAAGTCTCTTCCCTTTCGTTAGTATTCTCTTCATCCTCTATTTGTTTTCTTTTCTTTATGTAGTTGGCAATATAAGGGTTTTCAATGCAATTCACCGCACAATACATATAAATCTCCTCTAGATCAAATTGAAGAACTCTATCAAGGGCAAATTTTCGAATATCCTTAGTTATACGTTTCATTTCTTCGTAACCCATAAGCAAACTGAGTTCATTATAATGTGTAAGGGAAATCAAGTCATCACAATTTTTGGACACGATTAGATCATGAAACAATTTGCATCGGATAGCTAAATGACCCTGTTCATTGCAAAGTCCACAAGTACGGCCAAGAAAATTTAAATTTTCAGCACAATCATCTAGCCTTTATTGCAACAATTTAGTTTCTAAGTACTTATGCCTCTTGCAATATCTATCTTCCCTATTTGGTGTGTACTTACAAACCCAATGCACTCCACAAAAATTGACATGTTTATAGGAGACATTTTCATCATAACTAGTGCAATCATCATTAGTACCATGGGTATTCAAGGAGTTCATACTAACAACATTGCAATCATGCTCATCATTCAAATATTTAGTGCCAAACATTTTAATGCATTCTTCTTCTAACACTTTGGCACAATTTTCCTTTCCATCATACTCACGAAAGATATTAAAAAGATGAAGTGTATGAGACAAACTCAATTCCATTTTTTATAGTTTTTTTATAAAATAAACTAGTGCTAAAACAAGAAACAAAAATATTCGATTGCAAGATCTAAAGGTATACCTTCAAGCACTCACCTCCCCGGCAACGGCGCCAGAAAAGAGCTTGATGTCTACTACACAATCTTCTTCTTGTAGACGTTGTTGGGCCTCCAAGTGCAGAGGTTTGTAGGGCAATAGCAAATTTCCCTCAAGTGGATTACCTAAGGTTTATCAATCCGTAGGAGGCGTAGGATGAAGATGGTCTCTCTCAAGCAACCCTGCAACCAAATAACAAAGAGTCTCTTGTGTCCCCAACACACCCAATACAATGGTAAATTGTATAGGTGCACTAGTTCGGCGAAGAGATGGTGATACAAGTGCAATATGGATGGTAGATCAATGTTTTTGTAATCTGAGAATATGAAAACAGCAAGGTAATTAATGATAAAAGTGAGCGTAAACGGTATTGCAATGCGTTGAAACAAGGCCTAGGGTTCATACTTTCACTAGTGCAAGTCCTCTCAACAATAATAACATAATTGGATCGCATAACTATACCTCAACATGCAAAAAGAGTCACTCCAAAGTCACTAATAGCGGAGAACAAACAAAGAGATTATGCTAGGGTACGAAACCACCTCAAAGTTATTCTTTCCAATCAATCCATTGGGCTATTCCTATAAGTGTCACAAACAGCCCTAGAGTTCGTACTAGAATAACACCTTAAGACACAAATCAACCAAAACCCTAATGTCACCTAGATACTCCAATGTCACCTCAAGTATCCGTGGGCATGATTATACGATATGCATCACACAATCTCAGATTCATCTATTCAACCAACACATAGGACCTCAAAGAGTGCCCCAAAGTTTCTACCAGAGAATCACAACGAAAACATGTGCCAACCCCTATGCATAGGTTCATGGGCGGAACCCGCAAGTTGATCACCAAAACATAGATCAAGTGAATCACGTTGTATCCCATTGTCACCACAAATACGCACGACAAGACATACATCAAGTGTTATCAAATCTTTAAAGACTCAATCCGAAAAGATAACTTCAAAGGGAAAACTCAATCCATTACAAGAGAGTAGAAACATCATAAGATCCAACTATAATAGCAATGCTCGCGATACATCAAGATCGTATCACCTCAAGAACACGAGAGAGAGAGAGAGATCAAACACATAGCTACTGGTACATACCCTCAGCCCCGAGGGAGAACTACTCCCTCCTCATCATGGAGAGCACCGGGATGATGAAGATGGCCACCGGAGAAGGATTCCCCCCTCCGGCAGGGTGCCGGAACAGGTCTAGATTGGCTTTAGGTGGCTACGGAGGCTTCTGGCGGCGGAACTCCCGATCTATTGTGCTCCCCGAAGTTTTTAGGGTATATGGAGATATATAGGCGGAAGAAGTACGTCAGGGGGGCACGAGGGGCCCGCGAGGGTGGAGGGCGCGCCCCCCTGCCTCGTGGCTTCCTCGTAGATCCCCTGACGTGCACTCCAAGTCTTCTAGGCTTCTTCTGATCCAAAAATAAGTTCCGTGAAGTTTCAGGTCAATTGGACTCCGTTTGGTTTTCGTTTTCTGCGATATTCTAAAACAAGGAAAAGATAGAAACTGGCACTGGGCTCTGGGTTAATAAGTTAGTCCCAAAAATCACATAAAATAGCATATAAATGCATATAAAACATCCAAGGTTGATAATATAATAGCATGGAACAATCAAAAATTATAGATACGTTGGAGACGTATCAGCCCCCAAATAGTACCACCTTTGCTATACATGCGGTTGCTACAAATTCATTCATGTGTACACCTGAGAACCAAATGTCTATAGCTAGTTGGGAGAAACCAGCACCCAGGTCATACAAGTTGAATACAGATGCAACTTTCTTTGAAGATGGTACTGGTGCTATAGCGACGATCGTGAGGTGGCGAGGCAATGGGCCCATGGCTGGAGTCGTCGAGCCCTTTGGCCATGCAGCAAATGCGGCGTCAACGGAAGCTTTAGCACTTCGTCGAGGGCTCCAACTTGTTCAACAGATTGGGTGTTCAAGGATTATTGTTGAATCTAACAGCTTGAAAGTAACTGATGCATGCAATGGAGTATCGGATATATTGGCACCATATGCTTCTACTCTCGTGGATTGTTTCCAACTCGCACATGGTACGTATCTTCGATTCGCTTCCAACATTGTTCGAGGGAAGCCAATAATTTGGCACACTATCTAGCTAGGCATGCTTACAATATTCAGTTGATCTATTGGTGGGATGATGAACCACCTAGTTTTCTTCTTCCACATGTCTTGAAGGATGTAACTCTGATAATTTCGCAATAAAGTGCCTTGAGGATTTCCCTTAAAAAGTTGATTTTTTTTCTTGACCGGCCGGTCCGATGACCGATGGGTTCGGGTTGTTGCACACCAACCCCAGGAGTTCCATTTCATCAGGGAATGACTTACGTGGAAGTCGTGGCAAAAAAACAATCAACACTCGCTCATTTTGCAAAATAACCTGCGATATCGCCTTACTAATGTTGCCTCCATAGAACTTGTTGCCATTTTGTCCTTGTTGCAGGATATCCAGACCAATGACACCACCGGCAAATGGTATCTTACCCATGGGCTTCCGTTCTCCACTAAGAATGACGACAACCTTCTCACCGAACCGCCTGACCACGACTCAAACACCGGCCTTATTTGGGCCTCGCGCGTCCCCATCAAGGTGCAAGTATTTGGGTGGCTACTCTTCAAAGACCGCCTAAACTCCAAGTCCAACCCGTTCCGGAAGACCATTGTCACCGACACCATCTGTGCTCGTTGCACTGCCCTCTACGAGGACGTAGCTCGCATCTTCGTCCACTGCCCCGACTCCGACGCAGTGTGGGTGACTCTTCAGCTTATGGCTCCCACCACCATTGATGGCATTTGGGACACCGCCACGCCACCAGGACATGATGACGATATATGGCCTTCGGTGGCGCTCCATCCACTGGAAGATTTTGGAGTCTAGAAACTCCATGGCTTTCCGCAGGACACGTCACCCTATGCATGTAACCGTGCAAAATATTGTATACAATTTTTCTCTTTGGGCTGCTAGATTTAGGAGTTCTCAGCAGAAGGTCGGCGCCATGTCATGGCATCAATACATGTCCTTGCGCACTAGTGCGACTCTATAAACTGGCATCAGGACACTTTGAGAAATGCATTCATTTCATGCCGGATGGGATCCCAGCCCGCTACTTCGAGCGAAATTGGGCGGTAATGAGGGAGCAGGTTATTGCAGGGGTAAAGGAGTTTTTCTGTATAGGGATCATATGCCCAAGGGGGTGAACAACACTTCCATTGTCCTCATCATGAAGATGGATAATCTCAAGAGGCTCACGGAGTTTCGTCCCATAAGTTTATGCGATGTCATCTACAAGGTGGTGGCAAAGTGCTTGATAAATCCGCTGAGACCTATTTTGGATTATATTATTTCTCCTGAGCAGAGCACCTTTGTTCTTGGGCGGATGATCACAGATAATGCATTAATCGCTTTTGAGTGTTTTCATTTTATTCAGAAGGAAAAGGACCCAAATAAAAGTTTTTGTGCGTACAAGCTAGACTTATCCAAAGCTTATGATAGGGTGGACTGGATCTTCTTGGAGCGAATGATGAAAAAGATGGGTTTTGCTCGCCAGTGGATCGACTGGATTATGTCTTGCGTCCCCTCGGTGAGATACACAGTTAAATTTAATGAAACCATCTTGGAATCGTTTGCACCGTCGCGCAAGCTGCGGCAAGGTGATCCTTTGTCCCCATTTTTGTTCCTGTTTGTGACTGATGGTCTCTCTGCTTTGTTGAAAGATGAATAGGAAAAGGTGATTACACTTCGCTGAAAGTTTGCCGCAGAGCTCCAGGTGTGTATCATCTTTAGTTTGTAGATGACACACCGTTGTTTTTTAAGGCAGAGGAGGACCAAGCAAAAAAGGTACAGGAAGTGCTAAATACGTATGCAAAAGCTACTGGGCAATTTGTTAATCTGCCAAAGTGTGGCGCATTGTATGGTACCTCTTTTGTCCTGGATAAACAGGAAGTAGTGGGAGCAATTCTAAATATAGTTACAGTTACCTTTGAGGAAAAGTATCTAGGGCTTACAACGCCCGACGGACGCATGTCGCGAGGTAAATTTCAAAATCTGTAGTCCAGACTAATGAAGAGGATTATTGCTTGGGGTGACACCCTCTCTCTTGCTGGTAAGTAAACGATGATTAAGGCTGTTGCACAGGCAATCCTACTTATATTATGGGTGTCTTCAAGCTTCCTATGTCAGTCTGTGATGATCTGAACAGAATTGTTCATAATTTTTGGTGAGGTTCACCGAAGGGCAAGAGAAACACACACTGGCTGGCATAGCCGAAAATTCAGGCACAGAAAAACAAGGGTGGACTGGGGTTCAGAGACTTCCGCCTCTATAACCAGGCTCTCCTAGCAGACAGGCATGTCGCTTACTAACTAAACCCAACAGCTTATGTGCGCAGGTTCTTAAGGCCTGGTACTACCATGACGGACGCCTTGAGGATACGGTGTTCTCGGGGAATGCCTCCCCGACCTGGCAGGCTATTCAGCACGACCTGGAGCTCTTGAAGAATGGCATCATCTGGCGTGTCGGGGATGGCCAGGACATCCACATCTGGCGCGACCGCTGGCTTCCTAGGGAGCGCTCATGCCAGCCCATCACGCAGCAGGGCACCTGTCACCTAAGGAGGGTGGCCGAGCTCCTGGATGGTGGTGGGTCCTGGCGCACAGACCTCCTCCGCCGCCACTTCCTCCCAGCGGACATCGATGTGATCACCAGCATTCGCACCTCGCCGCACGTCAACGACGACATCATTGCCTGGGTGCCAGAGAAGAATGATATCTTCACCGTTCGGTCTGCCTATCGCCTTGCCATGGACGAGCACGAGCGTGCATTGGCTACCGCCACGAGGAGGGCACCGGATGGTCGTCGCGCCATCTGGAAGATCATATGGGGGTGCCCTGCTCCCCCTAAGGTACGCGTGTTTGCATGGAGAGTTGTGACTAATTCACTCGCTACTTGGGCCAACAAAGCCTCACAGCGCCTCGAGCTTACTGACGTTTGTCCCCTATGTGGTGTGGAACGTGAGGACGGATTTCACGCGCTTTGCAGGTGCCCACTGACTAGAGAGTTAAGGCGGGTCATGGCCCTAGACTAGAACATTCCCAAGGTGGAGTTTGTCCGCAACATAGGGCCAAAGTGGTTATTCACGATGTTGGAACCCCTGGATGAAACGGCGAGGCTGGTCGTGATCATGATCATGTGGAGAATCTGGCATGTGCGTAACGAGATCACACATGACAAACTGCCACCCCCCCCCCCCCCCCCCCCGCTGAGGCGTCTCGACGCTTCTTACATGGCTACATCACTTCACTCCTGTGCATACAACAGTACCCAGGTGATAATTTAGAGAAGGGGAAGATGGTGGTCGGTTCTACTCAGACGCGTGTGAGGCCTAGTCCGGTGGCAAAGGTGCGACCACGTTGGATCCCCCTAGCCGGGGCTGGGCTAAGCTCAACACGGATGGGAGTTTTGTCACGCCCACAGGTGCGGCCGAAGGAGGGATGGTCCTACAGGATGATAGAGGTGATATCATCTATAGCGCATGCAGGGAGCTTCGTACATGTGATAATGCGTTGGAGGCTGAGCTCTCAGCTTGTAGAGAGGACCTGGATCTGGCCTTACACTGGACCACATTGCCTATCATCATTGAGATGGATAGTGTCGAGGCAATGTCGATGCTTAGAGCACTCACGACAGACATGTCGCAACACTGTAGACTCGTAGAGGAAATAAACAGATTAGTTGAGCTAGATGCCAGGGAGATTTTGTTCACCCATTGCAGCCACTGGCAGAACAATGTTAGCCATGAGCTGGCCGCCTACGGCCGTAGTACCCCACGTACTGCAGTCTGGTTTACTGTTGGGCCGAACTCTGTTGTAAACTTGGCTATGGCTGAGAGGCCCCCTTGAGCAATGAGAGAACTTTCTCCCCCCTCCTTTATAGAGGGAGTACATCTCCAACAATCTGGCAACATTCCGTGTGCGTGTGGCCGATGCAGCTATCCTCTGAGCCAAGCTGGATTCCTTTACACGTGCAGAGTCCAGCAGACTGACTCGACAAACAACTGATACAAGATTGGAGTACAATAACACAACATCGGATGCAAAGCGCAGATGACACCGCGCCGGCGACTTCTATGTCTAAGTCTAACACATTCCATATATGATATGCGGAGGATGCTCTGCTCGGCCTCTCGCCGGAGCCGAGAGCACTTGGCACGGTGATGTAAACTGATGGCTCCAGCTGAAACGAGGCATGTACTCTGGTAGCCCGCCGCTGGGCCGCCTCTGTCAGCCACTGCGATTAACTCTCGACCGAGCTTGCCATACTCCCCTCGAGCTTATTTGTCATCGACGTGCCTCCGCTATCATCACCGTCCCAGGCCGCCCCTTTCGGCAGCGGCCACACGAACCTTGGTTTCATGAGAGGCACCTCGGGCGGCGGCGCCGACTTGGCTATGACCTGCACCACCTCAGGCATCGTCGACCGGTCCGACGGGTTTGGGCTGCTGCATGCCAGGCCCAGGAGCAGCAGGCGTTCGGCGTCACCACCAGCGTGCAGCTGCAGGCTGTCCTCGTCCGGAGAAGAACTAGAGATCAACATGGGATCGACGCACTCCAGTAGCGTCCCCTCGGTGAGATACACAGTTAAATTTAATGAAACCATCTTGGACTCATTTGCACCGTCGCGCAAGCTGCGGCAAGGTGATCCTTTGTCCCCATTTTTGTTCCTGTTTATGACTGATGGTCTCTCTGCTTTGTTGAAAGATGAAGAGGAAAAGGTGATTACACTTCGCTGAAAGTTTGCCGCAGAGCTCCAGGTGTGTCTCACCTTTAGTTTGTAGATGACACACTGTTGTCTTTTAAGGCAGAGGAGGACCAAGCAAAAAAGGTACAGGAAGTGCTAAATACATATGCAAAAGCTGTTGGGCAATTTATTAATCTGGCAAAGTGTGGCGCATTGCTTGGTTCCTCTTGTGTTCTGGACAAACAGGAAGTAGTGAGAGCAGCTCTGAATATAGGTACAGTTACCTTTGAGGAAAAGTATCTAGGGCTTAAAACGCCCGACAGACGCATGTCGCGAGGTAAATTTCAAAATCTGTAGTCCAGACTAATGAAGAGGATTATTGCTTGGGGTGACACCCTCTCTCTTGCCGGTAAGTAAAGGATGATTAAGGCTGTTGCACAGGCAATACCTACTTATATTATGGGTGTCTTCAAGCTTCCTATGTCAGTCTGTGATGATCTGAACAGAATTGTTCATAATTTTTGGTGAGGTTCACCAGAGGGCAAGAGAAACACACACTGGCTGGCATAGCCGAAAATTCAGGCACAGAAAAGCAAGGATGGAGTGTGGTTCAGAGACTTCCGCCTCTTTAACCAGGCTCTCCTAGCACACAGGCATGTCGCTTACTAACTAAACCCAACAGCTTATGTGCGGAAGTTCTCAAGGCCCGGTACTACCATGACGGACACCTTGAGGATATGGTGTTCTCGGGGAATGCCTCCCCGACCTGGCAGGCTATTCAGCACGGCCTGGAGCTCTTGAAGAATTGCATCATCTGGCGTGTCGGGGATGGCCAGGACATCCGCATCTGGCGCGACCGTTGGCTTCCTAGGGAGCGCTCGTGCCAGCCCATCACGCAGCATGGCACCTGGCACCTAAGGAGGGTGGCCGGGCTCCTGGATGGTGGTGTGTCCTGGCGCACAGACCTCCTCCGCCGCCACTTCCTCCCAGCGGACATCGATGTGATCACCAGCATCCGCACCTCGCCGCACGTCACCGACGACATCATTGCCTGGGCGCCAGAGAAGAATGATATCTTCACCGTTCGGTCTGCCTATCGCCTTGCCATGGACGAGCACGAGCGTCCATTGGCTACCGCCACGAGCAGGGCACTGGATGGTCGTCGCGCCATCTGGAAGATCATATGGGGGTGCCCTGCTCCCCCTAAGGTACGCGTGTTTGCGTGCAGAGTTGTGACTAATTCACTCGCTACTTGGGCCAACAAAGCCTCACGGCGCCTCGAGCTTACTGACGTTTGTCCCCTCTGTGGTGTGGAACGTGAGGACGGATTTCACGCGCTTTGCAGGTGCCCACTGACTAGAGAGTTATGGCGGGTCATGGCCCTGGACTGGAACATTCCCAAGGTGGAGTCTGTCCGCAACATAGGGCCAGAGTGGTTATTCACGATGTTGGAACCCCTGGATGAAACAGCGAGGCTGGTCGTGATCATGATCATGTGGAGAATCTGGCATGTGTGTAACGAGATCACACATGACAAACTGCCACCCCCCGCTGAGGCGTCTCGACGCTTCTTACATGGCTACATCACTTCACTCCTATGCATACAACAGTACCCAGGTGATAATTTAGAGAAGGGGAAGATGGTGGTCGGTTCTACTCAGACGAGTGTGAGGCCTAGTCCGGTGGCAAAGGTGCGACCACGTTGGATCCCCCTAGCCGGGGCTGGGCTAAGCTCAACACGGACGGGAGTTTTGTCGCGCCCACAGGTGCGGCCGAAGGAGGGATGGTCCTACGGGATGATAGAGGTGATATCACCTATAGCGCATGCAGGGAGCTTCGTACATGTGATAATGCGTTGGAGGCTGAGCTCTCAGCTTGTAGAGAGGACCTAGATCTGGCCTTACACTAGACCACATTGCCTATCATCATTGAGATGGATAGTGCCGAGGCAATGTCGATGCTTAGAGCACCCACGACAGACAGGTCGCGAGACCGTAGACTCATAGAGGAAATAAACATATTAGTTGAGCTAGATGCCAGGAAGATTTTGTTCACCCATTGTAGCCACTGGCAGAACAATGTTAGCCATGAGCTGGCCGCCTACGGCCGTAGTATCCCACGTAAGGCAGTCTGGTTTACTGCTGGGCCGAACTCTGTTGTAAACTTGGCTATGGCTGAGAGGCCCCCTTGAGCAATGAGAGAACTTTCTCCCCCTCCTTTATAGAGGGAGTACATCTCCAATAATCGGTGGCAAGATTCCGTGTGTGTGTGGCCGATGCAGCTATCCTCCGAGCCAAGCTGGCTTCCTTTACACATGCAGAGTCCAGCAGACCGACTCGACAAACAATTGATACAAGATTAGAGTACAATAACACAACATCGGATGCAAAGCACAGATGACACCGCGCTGGTGACTTCTATATCTAAGTCTAACACATTCCATATATGATATGCGGAGGATGCTATGCTCTGCTCGGCCTCTCACCGGAGCCGAGAGCACTTGACACGGTGACGTAAACTGATGGCTCCAGCTAAAACGAGGCATGTACTCTGGTAGCCCGCCGCTGGGCCGCCGCCGTCAGCCACTGCGATTGACACTCGACCGAGCTCGCCATACTCCCCTCGAGCTTACTTTTCATCAACGTGCCTCCGCTATCATCACCTCCCAGGCCGCCCCTTCCGGCGGCGGCCACACGAACCTTGGTTTCATGAGAGGCACCTCGGGCGGCGGCGCCGACTTGGCTATGACCTGCACCACCTCAGGCATCATCGGCCGGTCCGACGGGTTTGGGCTGCTGCATGCCAGGCCCAGGAGCAGCAGGCGTTCGGTGTCACCGCCAGCGTGCAGCTGCAGGTTGTCCTCGTCCGGAGAAGAACTAGAGATCAACATGGGATCGACGCCCTCCAGTAGCATCCCCTCAGTGAGATACACAGTTAAATTTAATGAAACCATCTTGGAATCGTTTGCACCGTCGCGCAAGCTGCGGCAAGGTGATCCTTTGTCCCCATTTTTGTTCCTGTTTATGACTGATGGTCTCTCTGCTTTGTTGAAAGATGAAGAGGAAAAGGTGATTACACTTCGCTGAAAGTTTGCCGCAGAGCTCCAGGTGTGTCTCACCTTTAGTTTGTAGATGACACACTGTTGTTTTTTAAGGCAGAGGAGGACCAAGCAAAAAAGGTACAGGAAGTGCTAAATACGTATGCAAAAGCTGTTGGGCAATTTATTAATCTGGCAAAGTGTGGCGCATTGCTTGGTTCCTCTTGTGTTCAGGACAAACAGGAAGTAGTGAGAGCAGTTCTGAATATAGGTACAGTTACCTTTGAGGAAAAGTATCTAGGGCTTACAACGCCCGACGGGCGCATGTCGCGAGGTAAATTTCAAAATCTGTAGTCCAGACTAATGAAGAGGATTATTGCTTGGGGTGACACCCTCTCTCTTGCCGGTAAGTAAAGGATGATTAAGGTTGTTGCACAGGCAATACCTACTTATATTATGGGTGTCTTCAAGCTTCCTATGTCAGTCTGTGATGATCTGAACAGAATTGTTCATAATTTTTGGTGAGGCTCACCGGAGGGCAAGAGAAACACACACTGGCTGGCATAGCCGAAAATTCAGGCACAGAAAAGCAAGGGTGGAGTGTGGTTCAGAGACTTCCGCCTCTTTAACCAGGCTCTCCTAGCACACAGGCATGTCGCTTACTAACTAAACCCAACAGCTTATGTGCGGAAGTTCTCAAGGCCCGGTACTACCATGACGGACACCTTGAGGATATGGTGTTCTCGGGGAATGCCTCCCCGACCTGGCAGGCTATTCTACACGGCCTGAAGCTCTTGAAGAAGGGCATCATCTGGCTTGTCGGGGATGGCTAGGACATCCACATCTGGCGCGATCGCTGGCTTCCTAGGGAGCGGTCGTGCCAGCCCATCACGCAGCAGGGCACCTGTCACCTAAGGAGGGTGGCCGAGCTCCTGGATGGTGGTGGGTCCTGGCGCACAGACCTCCTCCGCCGCCACTTCCTCCCAGCGGACATCGATGTGATCACCAGCATCCACACCTCGCCGCACGTCACCGACGACATCATTGCTTGGGCGCCAGAGAAGAATGATATCTTCACCGTTCGGTCTGCCTATCGCCTTGCCATGGACGAGCACGAGCGTCCATTGGCTACCGCCACGAGCAGGGCACCGGATGGTTGTCGCGCCATCTGGAAGATCATATGGGGGTGCCCTGCTCCCCCTAAGGTACGCATGTTTGCATGGAGAGTTGTGACTAATTCACTCGCTACTTGGGCCAACAAAGCCTCACGACGCCTCGAGCTTACTGACGTTTGTCCCCTCTGTGGTGTGGAACGTGAGGACGGATTTCACGCGCTTTGCAGGTGCCCACTGACTAGAGAGTTATGGCGGGTCATGGCCCTGGACTGGAACATTCCCAAGGTGGAGTCTGTCCGCAACATAGGGCCAGAGTGGTTATTCACGATGTTGGAACCCCTGGATGAAACGGCGAGGCTGGTCGTGATCGTGATCATGATCATGTGGAGAATCTAGCATGTGCGTAACGAGATCACACATGACAAACTGCCACCCCCCGCTGAGACGTCTCGACGCTTCTTACATGGCTACATCACTTCACTCTTGTGCATACAAGAGTACCCAGGTGATAATTTAGAGAAGGGGAAGATGGTGGTCGGTTCTACTCAGACGAGTGTGAGGCCTAGTCCGGTGGCAAAGGTGCGACCACGTTGGATCCCCCTAGCCGGGGCTGGGCTAAGCTCAACACGGACGGGAGTTTTGTCGCGCCCACAGGTGCGGCCGAAGGAGGGATGGTCCTACGGGATGATAGAGGTGATATCACCTATAGCGCATGCAGGGAGCTTCGTACATGTGATAATGCGTTGGAGGCTGAGCTCTCAGCTTGTAGAGAGGACCTAGATCTGGCCTTACACTAGACCACATTGCCTATCATCATTGAGATGGATAGTGCCGAGGCAATGTCGATGCTTAGAGCACCCACGACAGACAGGTCGCGAGACCGTAGACTCATAGAGGAAATAAACAGATTAGTTGAGCTAGATGCCAGGAAGATTTTGTTCACCCATTGTAGCCACTGGCAGAACAATGTTAGCCATGAGCTGGCCGCCTACGGCCGTAGTATCCCACGTAAGGCAGTCTGGTTTACTGCTGGGCCGAACTCTGTTGTAAACTTGGCTATGGCTGAGAGGCCCCCTTGAGCAATGAGAGAACTTTCTCCCCCTCCTTTATAGAGGGAGTACATCTCCAATAATCGGTGGCAAGATTCCGTGTGTGTGTGGCCGATGCAGCTATCCTCCGAGCCAAGCTGGCTTCCTTTACACATGCAGAGTCCAGCAGACCGACTCGACAAACAATTGATACAAGATTAGAGTACAATAACACAACATCGGATGCAAAGCACAGATGACACCGCGCTGGTGACTTCTATATCTAAGTCTAACACATTCCATATATGATATGCGGAGGATGCTATGCTCTGCTCGGCCTCTCACCGGAGCCGAGAGCACTTGACACGGTGACGTAAACTGATGGCTCCAGCTGAAACGAGGCATGTACTCTGGTAGCCCGCCGCTGGGCCGCCGCCGTCAGCCACTGCGATTGACACTCGACCGAGCTCGCCATACTCCCCTCGAGCTTACTTTTCATCAACGTGCCTCCGCTATCATCACCTCCCAGGCCGCCCCTTCCGGCGGCGGCCACACGAACCTTGGTTTCATGAGAGGCACCTCGGGCGGCGGCGCCGACTTGGCTATGACCTGCACCACCTCAGGCATCATCGGCCGGTCCGACGGGTTTGGGCTGCTGCATGCCAGGCCCAGGAGCAGCAGGCGTTCGGTGTCACCGCCAGCGTGCAGCTGCAGGTTGTCCTCGTCCGGAGAAGAACTAGAGATCAACATGGGATCGACGCCCTCCAGTAGCATCCCCTCAGTGAGATACACAGTTAAATTTAATGAAACCATCTTGGAATCGTTTGCACCGTCGCGCAAGCTGCGGCAAGGTGATCCTTTGTCCCCATTTTTGTTCCTGTTTATGACTGATGGTCTCTCTGCTTTGTTGAAAGATGAAGAGGAAAAGGTGATTACACTTCGCTGAAAGTTTGCCGCAGAGCTCCAGGTGTGTCTCACCTTTAGTTTGTAGATGACACACTGTTGTTTTTTAAGGCAGAGGAGGACCAAGCAAAAAAGGTACAGGAAGTGCTAAATACGTATGCAAAAGCTGTTGGGCAATTTATTAATCTGGCAAAGTGTGGCGCATTGCTTGGTTCCTCTTGTGTTCAGGACAAACAGGAAGTAGTGAGAGCAGTTCTGAATATAGGTACAGTTACCTTTGAGGAAAAGTATCTAGGGCTTACAACGCCCGACGGGCGCATGTCGCGAGGTAAATTTCAAAATCTGTAGTCCAGACTAATGAAGAGGATTATTGCTTGGGGTGACACCCTCTCTCTTGCCGGTAAGTAAAGGATGATTAAGGTTGTTGCACAGGCAATACCTACTTATATTATGGGTGTCTTCAAGCTTCCTATGTCAGTCTGTGATGATCTGAACAGAATTGTTCATAATTTTTGGTGAGGCTCACCGGAGGGCAAGAGAAACACACACTGGCTGGCATAGCCGAAAATTCAGGCACAGAAAAGCAAGGGTGGAGTGTGGTTCAGAGACTTCCGCCTCTTTAACCAGGCTCTCCTAGCACACAGGCATGTCGCTTACTAACTAAACCCAACAGCTTATGTGCGGAAGTTCTCAAGGCCCGGTACTACCATGACGGACACCTTGAGGATATGGTGTTCTCGGGGAATGCCTCCCCGACCTGGCAGGCTATTCTACACGGCCTGAAGCTCTTGAAGAAGGGCATCATCTGGCTTGTCGGGGATGGCTAGGACATCCACATCTGGCGCGATCGCTGGCTTCCTAGGGAGCGGTCGTGCCAGCCCATCACGCAGCAGGGCACCTGTCACCTAAGGAGGGTGGCCGAGCTCCTGGATGGTGGTGGGTCCTGGCGCACAGACCTCCTCCGCCGCCACTTCCTCCCAGCGGACATCGATGTGATCACCAGCATCCACACCTCGCCGCACGTCACCGACGACATCATTGCTTGGGCGCCAGAGAAGAATGATATCTTCACCGTTCGGTCTGCCTATCGCCTTGCCATGGACGAGCACGAGCGTCCATTGGCTACCGCCACGAGCAGGGCACCGGATGGTTGTCGCGCCATCTGGAAGATCATATGGGGGTGCCCTGCTCCCCCTAAGGTACGCATGTTTGCATGGAGAGTTGTGACTAATTCACTCGCTACTTGGGCCAACAAAGCCTCACGACGCCTCGAGCTTACTGACGTTTGTCCCCTCTGTGGTGTGGAACGTGAGGACGGATTTCACGCGCTTTGCAGGTGCCCACTGACTAGAGAGTTATGGCGGGTCATGGCCCTGGACTGGAACATTCCCAAGGTGGAGTCTGTCCGCAACATAGGGCCAGAGTGGTTATTCACGATGTTGGAACCCCTGGATGAAACGGCGAGGCTGGTCGTGATCGTGATCATGATCATGTGGAGAATCTAGCATGTGCGTAACGAGATCACACATGACAAACTGCCACCCCCCGCTGAGACGTCTCGACGCTTCTTACATGGCTACATCACTTCACTCTTGTGCATACAAGAGTACCCAGGTGATAATTTAGAGAAGGGGAAGATGGTGGTCGGTTCTACTCAGACGAGTGTGAGGCCTAGTCCGGTGGCAAAGGTGCGACCACGTTGGATCCCCCTAGCCGGGGCTGGGCTAAGCTCAACACGGACGGGAGTTTTGTCGCGCCCACAGGTGCGGCCGAAGGAGGGATGGTCCTACGGGATGATAGAGGTGATATCACCTATAGCGCATGCAGGGAGCTTCGTACATGTGATAATGCGTTGGAGGCTGAGCTCTCAGCTTGTAGAGAGGACCTGGATCTGGCCTTACACTGGACCACATTGCCTATCATCATTGAGATGGATAGTGTCGAGGCAATGTCGATGCTTAGAACACCCACGACAGACAGGTCGCAACACCGTAGACTCGTAGAGGAAATAAACAGATTAGTTGAGCTAGATGCCAGGGAGATTTTATTCACCCATTGTAGCCATTGGCAGAACAATGTTAGCCATGAGCTGGCCGCGTACGGCCGTAGTACCCCACGTACGGCAGTCTGGTTTACTGCTGGGCCGAACTCTGTTGTAAACTTGGCTATGGCTGAGAGGCCCCCTTGAGCAATGAGAGAACTTTCTCCCCCCTCCTTTATAGAGGGTGTACATCTCCAACAATCGGTGGCAAGATTCCGTGTGCGTGTGGCCGATGCAGCTATCCTCCGAGCCAAGCTGGATTCCTTTACACGTGCAGAGTCCAGCAGACCGACTCGACAAACAGATGATACAAGATTGAAGTACAATAACACAACATTGAATGCAAAGCGCAGATGACACCGTGCCGGCGAGTTCTATGTCTAAGTCTAACACATTCCATATATGATATGCGGAGGATGCTATGCTCTGCTCGGCCTCTCGCCGGAGCCGAGAGCACTTGGCACGGTGACGTAAACTGATGGCTCCAGCTGAAACGAGGCATGTACTCTGGTAGCCCGCCGCCGCCGTCAGCCACTGTGATTGACACTCGACCGAGCTCGCCATACTCCCCTCGAGCTTACTTGTCATTGACGTGCCTCCGCTATCATCACCGTCCCAGGCCGCCCCTTCCGGCGGCGGCCACACGAACCTTGGTTTCATGAGAGGCACCTCGGGCGGCGGCGCCGACTTGGCTATGACCTGCACCACCTGAGGCATCGTCGGCCGGTCCGACGGGTTTGGGCTGCTGCATGCTAGGCCCAGGAACAGCAGGCGTTCGGCGTCACCGCCAGCGTGCAGCTGCAGGCTGTCCTCGTTCGGAGAAGAACTAGAGATCAATATGGGATTGACGCACTCCAGTAGCCTCCCCTCGCGATGGAGGCGCCACACCCGGTCGGTGATATGGACGTCGTCGTCGTCATCCTCCGCCCGATGAATGAGCACCTGCTGGCCCGTGACGACCTCGAGGATGAGCACCCCGAGCGCGTAGATGTCGGTCTGTCGCGTCGCCTTGCCGAACATACCGTACTCCGGCGCGATGTATCCCCGGGTGCCACCGTAGACGGTAGCGGAGTTCCTATCGACGGCGACGGTGCATGCAAGTCCAAAGTCGCCGAGGCGGGCGCGGAAGCTCGAGTACAGCATCACGTTGCTCGCCTTTATGTCGCAGTGGAGGACCATAGGCTCGTACTCGTGGTGGACGTAGTGCAGCCCGGTGGCTACGTCTCTGACGATCTCGTACCGGGTGGCCCATTGCTGGATGGCCGCCGCGTCAGTGCCTCGCTCCCGTTGCTGCCCGGTGTGACCGCCGCCTCTGGGGAAGAGATGTCGGTCCAAACTGCCATTGGTCATGAACTCGAACACAAGCAGGGGCTCTCCTTTATTGTTAGACCAACCTGAAAATACATGCACATTTGTGTATGCAGCATGTAAAATTAGTCCTTTGCGGCTTTGCGCTGTATATTGTACAAGTACGTAGATACTCCCTCCGGTCCCATAATATGAGACCTTATTACATTCGATTTGAGAGAGTATATTAATTGCAACCTAGAGATTATGTGTAAATAAAGGGATTGCACATTTCAACTTCAGTGTAATGACTGGCAAATCTCAACAGGTTAACATCTAATTATGCTCGCCACCATGGCCACCACTCGATAAGAGATTCAAAGACCACGCTTTTTAAATTTGCAAACCGCTCCCAATTTTATGGAACTGCAAAAATGTCTTATATTTAGTTACAGAGGTAGTACTTCACAATGTTATGGTTACTAAAAAAACAAAAGCAACTAAAAAAGTGTTTAATTTATTTTAGGAACATTCATGATATATTAGAAAAAAATTATAATACCATTAAATATAAATCTTAGAGTTCCAAAAATGGAGAAATAAAAAAGTTTAGGAATATCCATGGAAACTAGGAAATGTTATGATTTTCCATATATATATATATATATATATATATATATATATATCTAAATAATCATATTTGTGTCTTCTTTGCTTTCTTGCTTTAATTTGAAGAAAACTTAAGAAATTTTTTCTCTAAAATTTTATTTATGTTTCATCAATATTTTCTTGAATATTTTTTATTTCCTACATCATAGATTTTAAAATATAACTTTTTATGCATATTAAATTTATTTAAAATGGATTCTTCAACATTTAATTGAAGTTAGAAGTCAAATTTGTCTAACTTTAGAGTTTAGGGACAAAATTGAAATTAACCAATAGTTGAGGGATCAGAAGTATACTATTCTTTATAAACATGGTGATCGGCAAATAGTGCAGCAGCCAATTAAAGAACATTTCTAGCCATCGTTTTCTTGTTTTTCTTCATCTCAAAATTAGTCAAAGAGTGAACCCATGGATGAAACCATGTGACTTTTTTATGCAAAGCACCTTTCGCTTGTGTAGTGGTCAGGTATTTAAGAAACTAGATGGTACCCCACGTGTTCCTGCGGAAATAAGTTCCAATATATTTCAATGAGATTTGTTTGTGTGGAACATGAATATTTGGATTTATGAGAAATAAAAACAAAAACTACACATTATATATTGTATTTGATTATTATATAGTTGAAATTATTTATTGAATATAAGTCGCATAATACAATGGAGAACTTTTTCCCATGTGTGTTGAGTGGGTCCTTAATGAGATGGCATGTGTGTGATGAGGTAGAATATGTGCATGTTGAGATAAATAAGAATTATGGGGATGAACTAAGACCATGTCGAGTAGCTTCCCAAAACAATTCCTCTACAAGTGCTTATATTGGGGCGCTGTGCATCGAAGTGCGTTTTTTTTTGTCAACTTCCCCTAAATGCGTTTTTTTTTAAGAATAAGGAAGCTGTTGGAGATGCTCTAATACTGGAAATCTATCTCTCATGCATATTGTGATGGGCCTTTGATAAGGTCCCATGTGTGCATGTTAAGATAGTATGAATAACGGGGATCAATTATTTAGGTACATAGGATTTGTTGACCCTTTGGAAAACAACATCTAAATAACCATTATCAATACAATTTATGTGCCAATGACTCGGTGATCATAGTAAGATATGTTGAATTACAGATATGAGCCAATTTCTTGAATTTTTGGTCATGACATGGTTTGTGGGATGTTTCCAATGGACATATTGTTACATAGATTCTCAATTAAATTACTCCCACCGGTCCTTTTTACACCGCATATAAGATTATTTGTCTGAAGATAAAGTTTAACCAACTTTATAGAAAGAAATTTCAACATTCACAAATAATTATTTCTAAGTTGATGAATTTTAACGTTGATTCTTTATCTAATGGTGAGCAACGTAATTAATTTGTCACTGTGTTAAAATGGTTCAAAAAATCTTCCGAGTCAGCGATTAATCTTCCAATTTATCGCTAATCGGGGGGTGACCGATAAGATTATGTCTTATCTTTGCCGTTTATCTTTGGACCGATTTATTGCTCTGACAAGCGATTTATCTGGAATCTATCGATAAATCGGACCTATTCATAGCACTATGTTCTTAGTTTATTTCTGTTTTGTGGACCTTGTTACGCAATATGTATTGTTGTCCTATTTTGTTTGTCATTATACGAGGATTCAAAGGCTAGGAATCAAGGTAACACTTTTGTCCAATATTGTCTTGGTGCTGAATATAGCGTATTTTAGTATTGGGAACCTAAGATTTGCAAAAAAAAAGTCCAATTAATAGTCGACCGATAAAATCGATTAATCTCTAATCCCTCGCTGACCGAGACGATAACGATAAGCGATATCCTCAACATTAAAAATAATGCATATATACTTCTTTGGAAAAAAAACAGAGAATATGTAACGCACAATCGTGGTATGTGCTTACCGATGAGAGGGACGATGTTCTTGTGGCGTAGCCGGTTGATGATGCTGACCTCGGCGAGGAAATCTTCGTAGCGTCGGTTCTCCACGTCGCGCGTGAACCTCTTGACGGCCACGTCCATGGGTCGTTCCGTCTTGGAAGCGGCGGCTGGGAGCGTGCACCTGTACACGGTTCCAAACCCGCCACCGCCGAGCTTCATGGCTTCGTGGAAGTTGCCGGTGGCCTTCTTGATGTCTGCGAACTCCACCTTGGTGGGCATCCCGGGGAGGCGCTCCATGGACCTGGCGAGCTGGTCCAGGTCCTTGTGCCACCGCCTGTGCCTCGAGTTGAAGTAGCACGTCAGGCCGATGGCCATCAGGATGGTGGCAGCTACGAATACGACTACGAGGACCACGGATCCGTAAGCACTGAGGACGAGTTTCCTTGCGATGCTGCCCAAAGCGAGGGCCTTGACCTGGATCGTCGCGTTCCAGCGAACCCCATAGTGGCGTACCTGCTCCGCCGTAGAGAGGAGGCCGAAGCGCGCGATCGGGGTTACGCGGGTATGCTTCAGGCGAACCTCAGCTATGGGGCTGTCAGGCTTGGGATTGGCTTGAACGTCCGCGTAGAACGACAGGCTGCGCCCCGCATGGTCGTAGTCGATCCACACGGTGCAGTCCTTTGCGACGGCACCTAATGTCGGAATGATACTGATATCGGCGACTATGATGTGATAATAATCTTCGTCGTACTCCGTGATCGTAAGGTTGGACAGCACACCGATCCTGACAGAGACTTGGCTGCCGGAGACGTCAGCACTCAGGGACGTAGAGTTGGCAAGGTCGAGCGGGCCAACATCTCTTGCCAACAGTCGCTTGATCGGTAAGGAGCTGTTTATTAGTGTCCAAGGGAAGATGAGGAAGGCGAGGCCATCCCGGCTGGACGGGCTCGGGTTCCACAGCGGCTGATATGAGATGGTGGCGTTGAACGACTCATCGTCGACGTCCAGTCCGTCGGGGTCGATGGTGGACAACACTCGGGTGTTGTTCACGTCGGAGTAGGAGAGGTTGCGTTCGACCCCGGAAGCTTTGTCGATCACATAGAATTCGGAGCCGACGCACTCCAAGGTGATTTTGTCTTTCTGATTGGAATCACGGCTTTTGCACGGCTGCGCCTTCGCGTGGGAGAAGAACGTGATCGATAGGAGGAGGAGGATGCTGCAGAGACATGGGAGAATCTGTTTCGGCGGAAAGGCCATTCTAGCTATGTTTCGCCCGGTCGTAGCTAGGCAGGTAGCAAAGCTGCTTCTATCGGCCTCACACATAGCAACTAAATCTCGCTTGGTTATATACTAGTGGCCAGTGGGATCTTGAGAAGGCGGTTCTGTCACCCCACGCCTACGCTTCACAGAAGTTTCGATCAACTATGTAACTTGTAGAACGCAACAAATTTATCTACGTATGGCTTTCCACCACAAGTTCCCTATTTTGGGCGGACCTGCGAGCTGCCACAGACGCTTCCATCTTCAAAATCTTCAAATCTCCAGCAATTGTTCACCCTTTGACCCGACGAAGACGAACTGCCAATCTTCAAACCTTTTACTAGTGACTAGTTCTCGATACGCCGATCGACCTGACTCTCTGAAGTTCCCAAGTTTTTCCAGATTAATTCCAAGCCCAGCTGTCCACCGGGAAACCTTCAGATAGCTCTACATCTGGAGCAACGAAGTTTCCTTCTATCGTTTCCCTGGTCCATGCATGTTCCAGTATCCATCTGCATCGATCAGTTCATCCACCCTAGACATTGTTGCTTGCAGCAACCGGACGGGTGGTTTTAAGCTTTGGTTTGCGGCAAATTTATTTAATTAGAACTTCTCTTCCAGGAAGGGAACAAATGGAACATGGGGGCATATATATAGACCCGTTTTTCAAAAAAAATAACTTAAAAAATGGTCGAAAAATCATTAAAATTGCTGGCAACAAATTTGATAAAATGTTACACTCACGTAATAATTTAGGACGAAATGACTTTCGTGACATTGTCCGGGACATACATCATAATTAGAAATAATAATAGAGGGGAAAGGGGGGGGGGGGGGAATTAATGCCCAAATTATTGTCTATTATATTTAGCAACAATCATGCTAAACCTTATAATTAGAATCACGCAATAAATTGCATTGGTCATATCAAATTTCTGTAACATTTTGCACCATGCGCTTTAAGATGTGGATTTGTGATCAACCCGACGAGTTGGTTAAAAATTTTGTTGCAGATCAAAATGCTACATACAAATTAAAGTGTTGTTTAGTTAGTTAAATAATAACAATAATAAATTTCATTCACATTAATGAACTGAACAATCTACAAATTGACAAGAACAAAAAAAAATGGAACGCTATCTATTAGGCGTCTAAATTATTTTTTGACATTCAGTTAAATTCACTGGGAACATTAGATTGAAATTAACGGTCATTATTCATCTTGTTTCTCCATTCATATTTTTTTCTGTGAAAACTAAAACAAAGCCAAAAAATAGTTATCTAAGGGTGAATGAATTATTGGAATGGTTATTAACCTAAAAGAACAAAAAAATGAAACAAAATAAGCAATGATAGTGCAAATTTTTTCACTCAAGTATAATTTATATGCATACTATATACTACCTGTGTGTACACCTACACACAAAATAAAAAAATGAAATTTTCTAAGACAAAATGAATTATTTGCACTGGTATTACCCTTAAAGAAGAAGAAACTATGAGAAAAAACTTAAAAAACATAATGAAAACAAATGCACACAATTTACACAAAAATGCACATTTTATAATATGGAAGATTAAATATATAATAGTAGGGGAAAATCCTTCCAGTATAATTAACACACAATGTATAGCACTTGCATGCATACATTTACACAAACACAGTATGAAAATATACCCACAAAGGAAAATAAAAAACAACTAAAAAGGAAACTAAACAGAAGAAACACGCTTAAGAAACAAAATTATGACTGAAGTGATATTTTTCAGGCGCCTATAAAATAGAAAAACCTAAAAAAATCACCTAGAAATGAAAAAGAACAAAACATGAGAATAAGTTTCAATCTAAGGAAGAAAAAAGGGAGTGGTGTTACTCAAAAGAAGAATGTGAAAAATGAAAGAAGAAACAATTGTCTAAGGAAGAAAGAATTCTAGAAGTGGTGATAGTTCAAAAATTATGCAAAGCATAAAAATGTACTAAAGAAGAAAGATTCGTGAAAATGATTACTCAAACTTAAAACATAAACAAAAAGTATTCTATGGATATATGAATCGAAGCGGTTATCTTTAAGGCGAACGGATATTTGTCTGGTGTAAATCGCTTTTCCTTTGCAACATATTACTAGATTTTCTTTGATGACACGCGTAGACTTGCATAACCTTTTCGATAAATAAGTATGTATATGATGTCTAGTGTTAATTCACGTGTGTGGTTATGCACTTGGTTAAAGCTACAGACTGCAAAGCAGATGTACGTACCCATAATAACTTTTTCTTGCCACTACACCTAAACATAATCTAGAAACACAAAAACGCAAACAAAAAAATATTATAAGGTAAAATGAATTAGGGGCATTGGTGTTACCCCAAAATAGAAAGAAAAAGAAAAAAGGATAAAATTTTGCAAATAGATTATGTAGAAATTGCAATATTCCATAATAAGCTATATTCTATAATAGAATTTTCTCCAATAGCTTGCCACGGAACTAGTTAAGGGTTTCAACGGTGCAAAAGTTCTAAAAAATTCTGAAAAAAATACTGAACCAATGCATATTTTGACAATCCCTCCGTTGGATCATCTTATTACATTAGAGATATGGTCCCATATTTACTTAATATTTTTTGATAACATTTAAACCGTTAAAAGTTTAGCGACCCTTAACTAGTTCTGATTCTAAGTTAGAATGAATTAGGGGCATTGATGTACCCTAAAAAGAAAGTAACTGGACAAGAATAAACAAAAGATGTTCTAATGGATGAGGGGCATTGGTGCTACCATAAAATAGAAATAAAATGAAGAAAACATAGAAATAAAAGTTATTCTAAGGTAGAATGAATTAGGGGCATTAGCGTTACCCTAAAAAATGAAGAAAAGTAAAAATAAAAATACAAAACATGGAATGCAAAGTGGATGTATGATACCTACAATCACTATTTATTCCCATTACACATAATCATAATTTAAAAACAAAAGAAAAATTCTAAGGTAAAATGAATTAGTTAGGGGCATTGGTGTTACCCTAAAAAGGGAAGTAGAAAAGAAGGACCAAAATTTGCACACAGATTATGTAGAATTTGCACCATTCCATCATATGCAAAACAACTATAGATGTGTGTAGAAATTATGTTAACTAACATATGTGGTCATACTCTTGGCTAAACCTATAGACAGCAAAGCGGATGTACGACACCCACAATCACTTTATCTTCACATTACATCTAATCATAAACTAAAAAATATTTTAAGGTAGAATGAATTAGGGGAATTAGTATCACCCTAAAAAGGAAAGAAAATGAGAACAAATAAAAGTGCAAAAGTTATTCTGAAGTACAATCAATTTGGGGCACTGATGTGTTACATTAAAAAAGAATTTAAGAAAGGAAAAGTAAAAGATAAAAGTTATTCTAAACTAGCATGGGCACACTCATGTTACAGAAAAAAAATTGAAGGGAAAAATAGCAAATACAAGCACCCACAATCACCCATACTATCTCCCCCCCCCCCCCCCCCCCCGGCGGTCACACACACAATCACCTTTTTTTAACACAATACAGACACAAGCGCTCATATAAACGCGCCTACAGTCATCCCTATGAACGCACACATGCAAACCCTACCCCTATGAGCACCTTTGAGATTTTACGAAGTCGGCGTAAGCGCCTCGTAGTCGACAGGAACGTCTCCTCCTACTGAAAGCGTATTGCCAGAAATCCTGAAATAAATGCAGGATAAATGTGAGCACCGAGACTTGAACTCTGGCGGGCTAGGGATACCACTATCCATCCAACCATCCCAACTACAAGTTGGTTCGCACACATAGTCACCTTAATACGTAGACTGTGGGTTGGCCGCATTCGAAATTTGGTTCGCACACATATTATAAAGAATAAAGAAATAGAAAAGGTGGTACGGGGTGGGTAATAAGTTTCTTGATCTTTGTGCACACATGTTAGACTGAGCTTTCCTTGTTCCTAACATTGTCACACCAAGTAAAAACCATATGTCTTAACCATAAAAAAACTAGCGTTTATTGTATGAAAAAATGTTTAGAAACTATCTCGCAAAAAAAAAGTTCAAAAACCTCATTCGATCAAGAATCGAAGTATACATATTTCGTATGGCATATAACACATGTTTCGCTAGTTAAATTGAACACCTAAAAATGCATTCACGGCTAATGAATCGAACATGAGGGAGTAAGATCACTGCAAAGATCTTTCTAGGTAGGAGTGGCCAGCGAGCCAATGAGCATCTGACACGACACCAAACGTCTATATACGAAAAAGATATTCCACTCCTTTCCTCATATTTGCTTCCCATGTGTTTCCTACACTAGGACCAACCACACCACGTGTTGGTCAGCGGAACATCATCTCGGGTACCATTCTGTAGGTGATGCAACTTAGAGCATCTACAAACGGACCCCCCCCCCTCCCCTTCCCCAGCGCCCCATCCGACAATTCGGCCACTGTCCAGGCAGAAAAAAAGAAAAGAAAAAACACCCAAGCGGACCCCCTCCCCTTATCCTCAAATGACTGGGTTATCCGTAAATCCCCATATCCACGCCAAATATGGGGAGGAGATGGGGATGTCCGGGCATGTCCGGACAGCCCTCCACGTCGAATGCGGCCAACCCCGTACCATCTTTTATATTTCTTTATTCTTTCTTCTCTCTTTCTCTCTCCATCCCCACTAATCACATGCATTTGACAGGACAATTTGAGAAGAATGTAAGGGACATGGTTGTATACACGCATAAATAGAGGTTCAAAATCGACATGCCCGATCACTGACCGGGCACGTTTGAGGACATTCGGAAATTTAAAATAGCCAATCCTAGTTGTAGATGGTCTTCGATCAGCTAATATAATCATAATTGCCTAAATAAACTAATGCAATTGCATAATTAATAATCGTCTTACACTAGCTAATATAGCCACCTAAAATTAATGTGTCCTTAATTAGAGTTCACAAAAGTGATTTGAATTAATTCAAAACATTACTTTCATTTTTTATAAATTAGTATGTGCACTGCAACATGAGGAAAAATATCCCGCACTAAAAAAACACAACGCATTAGGCGCGGAAATCAGGTTGATATCTTAGGGATGAAAGACTTTCGGTTATTTCAATTTCATTCGTTTCAATATTTTAAATAGGAAAACAATCATTCATTCCAGTTTTGCGAAGCTGCTTATTTCGGTGTGTGAAACTGATTGAAGGTTCTTATTTCATTGAGTGAAATTAACTTCTCGAAATGAGTGAAACTACTTTTTTGACTTGATTGAAATTGGTGTTTTGAAATTGGTATGCTTTTAATGGGTGAAACCACTTATTTGATATGAGTGGAATTGTTTTTTAAGTGATTGACATCAGCATTTTGAAATAAGTGAAATCTATTTTTTGAAATGAGTGAAATCAATTTTTTTAAATGTGTGGGAGAAGAACATGATCGATAGGAGGATGAGGATTGTTGGGAATATAGCTACCAGGTAAGACCCGCCCAGGAGGGGCCGGGTCAGCCCCAATGGCGGGTTACAAAAAAAGCCCAGTAACATTCACGGCGATAGTTTATTAAGACTTATAGAAGGCCTAAGCCCAGAGGCGGCTTAAGGCCCAATATTGTAAGCCGCCGTATGTAAGGAAAGACTTGTAGAGAAAGGCATGTAAAAGAGGTCACCGAGCCGGACACGTTTTATTAGCCGGCCGGGACTCTGTAGGCCATCAGGCGTCAACCCGTGTATATAAGGGGACGACCCGGCGGCGGCTTAGGGCGAGAAACAAGAGAGATCGATAACCAAGCCGGCGGATTAGCCTCTTGGTGATCGAAACCCTAGCAATTCCAACACAACTAGACGTAGGCTTTTACCTTCACCGTAAGGGGCCGAACTAGTATAAAAACCTCTCGTGTCCTTTGTCCCGATTAACCCCTTTAAGCTTCCTAGTTGCAATGGCCCTATGACTAAGTCCTTTTGCTAGGACATCTGCCGTGACAATTCCACGACAGTTGGCGCCCACCATAGGGCCAGCGCACGGTGGATTTGAGTTCTTGAAGGGCAACTTCGAAGGGCTCAAGGGATACGTTGTGGGCCGGATGACCAAGAGTCGTCGTGGCAAGCTCTACATCGACGATGAAGGCTGGGGGCCCGAGGCCGGCTCAATTGAGTACGGGTACCGGGTCCCCTTCGGCAGAATTCATGTCTTCATCGGCCGGATCGGCGAATCGGGCCCTGAGCCGGACGTCTGCACCAACATCATCGAGACGGCTCAGCGCGCGAGACCCGCTTGGGCCCGACCAGCCGTAACACGTGCCTTTGTGGGTTGCATCCATGGAGGTGAATACTCGGAAGTATTAGTGGATGGCGGTGAGACGGCCATTTGTTCTCACGCCACGTCATCAACAAGCGAGACGGATTCTTTGTATCAGCTGCAGGATGGCATGCTTGGGGGCTGTTCCAATGGAAGCAGTATTTCGGACCCCTTTGAGCTGCCTAATCGAGCCGGAGTCTTCATGGCCGGCACTCAGCCCGGGCAGAACTCCACGGCTGCAGCAGCAACAACCACCGGGTCGGCAGCGGCCGGGTCAGGAGACCCCGCGCGCCCTCCGGCTCAGATGCTAATGGACCTCATGGATAAACTGACGGCTTTGTTGACTGCCGTGGTGGAGCCGGCGGATAAAGCTCAGCATGATGCGGAGGTGGCACGGGTACGCGAAGAGATGGCACAAGCCAAGGAAAATTTAGCAGCATAAGAGGTCAGGATGGCCGCGGAACGGGCGGCTTTGGACGCTAGTGCTCAGCAACTTCAAGCGAAGACTTTTCGGCTCTCGGTCAAACGAGGTCATGAGGAGAAGGCATCAGAAAACTCAGTCGCGTCTACCTCTGACGCTCGATCCTAGGAACCTTTTCCACACACCCGGAGCCGGTCCAAGTAACCCGCCGGAGGCAAATCGGAACACAACACCCAGAGCGCCGGTTCAACCACCGGCCATGGAACCTCCTCGTATGAATACCGCTCTGCCTCATTATACACCAATACCACCGGGTCACTTTTCCAATCCTTTGGAGAATCTCATTGCTGCGTTGGCTCGTTTGGCGGCTCTCCCGATGGAAGGCGACTCTCTGACAGCGATCGAAACACGAAGGGTGCGAGAACTTCTTCAGATGGCTCTGGCACAGCAGGATGCGTACTCTTACAGTCGAGACAAAATCCACTCAACCCCTCGCCCAAGCCGGAGCCCAAGCTACAGCAGGCATATGAACTTAGCCGAAATGTCGAGCAACGCTCAACGCCGTAACCAACCGCGCAGGCATGAGCCGACACAGGGTGGAGCCCTTAACTTGGCGGATCAGGAGAGGATCCGTCAAGAGGCTGAACGGGCGGTTCAACTGGCAGCTGAGCAGGCGGCTCATTAGGCTTTTCCGGCTTATCCGGCAACCTCTGTTGAGGCAGGAGTAGCCACAAGAACAGGAGGTGTCCCTTGCCTGGTGCCGGCTATACGTAATGAGCGCTTGCCAAAAGACTTCAAGGGGCCTCGTAAGGTGCCTAATTACACGGCTGACTTGTAGCCTGGGGTCTGGATTGAGAGTTATGAGATGGCGATGGAGATGTTGGAAGTCAGCGATGCAGCAATGGCTAAGTATTTCACTATGATGTTGGATGGAAGGGCTCTCACTTGGTTGAAATGATTGCCCCCCAATTCCATCGGCTCATGGGCGGAATTAAAAGCCCGGTTCATTCAGAACTTCAAGGACACATGCAAACAACCTATGTCAATCGTGGACCTGACTAATTGTAAGCAAGAGGAAGGTGAGTCCACAACCCATTGGGTGCGCCAGGTCAAGGAGATAATACATTCATCTGATAAGATGGATGCCGGCTCGGCAGGCTTAATGTTGGAGAAAAATTGCCGTTTTGAACCTCTGAAACAGAAGCTGGGGCGGCTCAAGCGTGACTGCAATGACATGGGCCAGTTGATGGCGGCTCTGGTCAAGTATGCTGATTCTGATAGTACCAAGGATCCCGTGTCTGATGAAGAAAAAACAGGGAAGGGAAGGAAGAACGGCAATGGCAAGGGTCACCGGCATAACCCGGCAAATCAAGGAGGTAATAAACGTAAGGCTGACGAATTTGTAGCTAACACCAATGCACAGGGCAACAATCAACGGCGCACGGGTAGGCAACCCCCTCGGTCAGGTGGGTCAGGTCCCACCCTCGAGCAACTATTGAATGAACCTTGTCCAAGACACGGCACCCGGTAGAAGCCAACCACCCATCTGTGGAAGGACTGTACAATCATGAAGGCATTTAAAAATTCAAACACATTTGATGGAAGTCACGGGCCTGGCGACGGTTCAGGCGGAGGCGGCTTTCATGGCCCGGGCGTCGGTTCAGGTGGAGGCGGCTTTCACGGTCATGGCCATACGGGTAACCAGGGCGGTTATAATCCACAACCCGGCCAAGGTAATCAGCAGCAATAGTCCGGATATCAGAGCAACCCAAAATAGTTGAATAGTGGGCAGTACCATGTATTTACCACTAATTATGCAAGAGGGACCAGAAGCTTCATAAGAGGGATGTCAATGCTGTTGAGCCAGCGATTCCATGTTATTTGAGATGGTTAGAACAGCCTATTGTGTGGAGCAGAGAAGATCATCCTCCCCGGGTTGATAATCCGGGTCACTTAGCCTTGGTAGTAGCACCTCAGGTTGGTGGATATAAATTCACTAAAGTGCTCATGGATGGAGGCAGTAGCATCAACATCCTCTACCATGAGACATTCCGTTGGATGGGGTTGACTAATAAGAGTCTTAAGCAATCCAACACTGTTTTTCACGGTGTTGTGCCTGGCAAGTCGGCGTACCCAGTTGTTAAGGTTGAACTGGAAGTATCCTTTGGGGATGAATATGATTCCAGGGCTGAGAAGT
Organism: Triticum urartu; assembly: GCF_056163025.1. Taxonomy (NCBI): domain Eukaryota; kingdom Viridiplantae; phylum Streptophyta; class Magnoliopsida; order Poales; family Poaceae; genus Triticum; species Triticum urartu. The sequence goes on along the minus strand of NC_141877.1, from coordinate 633,405,426 downwards.
TAACTTTTGAGGTGGTTAAGATCAAAAGCACATATCATGCTCTGTTTGGATGGCCGGCTTACGCCAAGTTCATGGCTCGGCCGTGTTATGTATATCTGCAGCTCAAGATGCCGGGTTAAAAAGGCACCATTATAGTACATGGAAGCCGGAAAATAGCCCTGGAGTGTGAAGAAGGAGATGTCGCTTAAGCTGATTATGTTTGTGCAACAGAGGAGTTAAAGATTTATAAAGATAATATTGACCCGGCAGACATGACGTCTTTAAAGAAGCCAACTACGGAGCATGAACCGGTGTTAAAATTCAAGTCAGTTGATGACACCAAAACGGTTGATTTTGTGCCTGGCAACTCATCCAAGCAGATCATCATCGGTGCCAACTTGGATCCAAAATAGGAAAGTGCGCTCATCGAGTTCATCCGTCAGAACCGGGACATCTTTGCATGGAAACCTTCTAACATGCCAGGTGTCCCAAGAGAACTCGCTGAGCACACTCTTAATATTGATCCGAAGTTTAAGCCGGTCAGGCACTTTCTCCAACGGTTTAACGAGGAAAGGCCCAAGGCCATTGGAGAAGAGGTGGCCCGGCTCTTGGCGGCCGGGTTCATCATTGAAGTTTTTCGCCCGGAGTGGTTGGCTAACCCGGTGCTTGTACTCAAGAAGAACGACACCTGGCGTATGTGTGTGGATTACACCGATTTGAACAAAGCTTGTTCGGCTGGCCCTTTTGCTCTCCCTCGTATTGATCAGATCATCAATGCTATGGCAGGTTGCGAGCATTTGAGTTTTTTGGATGCATACTCAGGTTATCATCAGATCAAGATGGCATTTAAGGACCAGGAGAAAACAACTTTCATCACTCCGTTTGGAGCCTTCTGCTATGTGTCTATGCCTTTTGGGCTTAAAAGTGCCCAGGCGACTTATCAACGGTGTGTACAGAATTGCCTTCACAATCAGATTGGGCATAATGTTCATGCTTATGTGGATGATATAGTGGTGAAATCCAGAGAATAGGAAACCTTGGTAACAGATCTAAAGGAGACCTTTGATAACCTCCGGGTCTACAAGATGATGCTTAACCCGGCCAAGTGTGTTTTGGAGTCCCAACTGGCAAGCCCTTGGGTTTTTTGGTGTCTAACAGAGGTATTGAAGCTAACCAGGAGAAAATTAAGGCAATCACCTCCCTGTCCAAACCGGTGTGCATCAATGACGTTCAACGGCTGGCGGGTCGCGTCGCTGCTTTAAGCCGGTTAATAAGCCGGTTAGGGGAGAAGGCGATACCTTTGTATCAGATGATGAAAAAGACGGATGACTTTGTTTGGAGTGATGCTGCAAACTCGGCTTTTGAGGATCTGAAGAAACAGCTTGCTGAGTCGCCGGTTCTTGCTGCTCCAGCTGAGAAAGAGCCGCTATTATTATATGTAGCTACTAACTCACGAGCTGTTAGTGTGTCCATTGTGGTGGAGCGCAAGGAGGATGGCAAGGAACATCCGGTTCAACGGGCGGTTTACTACGTCAGTGAGGTAATGATTGAATCTAAACAAAGATATCCACATTACAGAAGCTCGTGTATGGGGTATTCATGGCAAGCCGGAAGTTCAAACATTACTTTCAGGGTCACCCAATCACTGTGGTTAGCTCTGCTCCTTTGGGAGACATCATTCAAAATAGAGAAGCTACTGGACGAGTCGCCAAGTGGGCCATTGAACTTGGGTCTCATGGGTTGAAGTATGTGCCACGTACTGCGATCAAGTCTCAAGTGCTGGTTGACTTTATTAATGACTGGATAGAGATGCAGATGCCAGAGGAGAAACCAGACAACACATATTGGACGATTCACTTTGATGGGTCCAGACAGTTGGAAGGCTCGGGGGCTGGAGTTGTTTTAACTTCCCCTCGAGGTGACAAGTTTTGTTATGTGTTGCGATTGATGTTTCCTTGTACTAACAATGCAACAGAATATGAAGCCTTGCTCCAGTGTCTTCGAATGGCTAAAGAAATGAGTCTGAGCCGAGTCCGGTGCCTTGGCGATTCAGATTTGGTGGCTCAACAGGTGTCAGGCAAGTGGGATTCCAAGGATCCTCTCATGGTGGCTTGTCGCTGTGAAGTCGGCGCTGTTGCAGGACATTTTAAGGGTTATCAAGTGGAACACATTAACCGTAGAAAGAATGAAGCGGCCGATGCCTTAAGCCGGTTGGGATCTCAGCGTAAGCCGGTGCTACCTAACACCTTTTTGGATGTTTTGCATAACCCGTCTGTTAAGTTACCTACAGAGGAAGATTTGGTCGTTCCTGACCCGGAGGCACAGTTGGTGGCGGCTCTTCATGTCATCCCAGATTGGACAGTGCCGTTCTTGGCTTACATGACCCGGGGCGAGTTGCCAGAGGATGAGACCCTGGCCCGACAGATAACCCGGCGGTCCAAGTCAATGATGATTTCTGACGGAGAGTTATACCATCGCAGTGTCACTGGAGAGTTTCAGCGGTGTGTTTCTCCTGAAGAAGGCCAAGAAATACTTCGTGAGATCCATGAAGGGGATTGTGGTCATCACGTCGGGTCAAAGTCTCTTGTGGCCAAAGCTTTTCGTCATGGTTTTTACTGGTTGACGGCTCACGCTGATGCAGAGGATCTGGTCAGTAGGTGTGATGGATGTCAAAAGTTTGCACGACGAGCGCATGTGCCGACTCAAGAGTTGCGGATGATTCCAATCACTTGGCCGTTTGCAGTCTGGGGGCTGGACATGGTTGGACCTTTCAAAAGGTCTAAGGATAAAAAGACACATCTTTTCGTGGCAGTTGACAAATTCACAAAATGGGTTGAGGCAGAGCCAGTGAGTAAGTGTGATGCAGCCATGGTGGTTCAGTTCATGAAAAAGGTGATCTTTCGTTTTGGTTTTCCACACAGCATTATCACTGACAATGGCACTAATTTATCCCAAGGGGCTATGGAGGAGTTTTGTCAACGTGAGCATATCTGGCTTGATGTTTCTTCTGTAGCTCACCCTCAATCCAATGGTCAGGCTGAGAGAGCAAATCAGGAAATCTTAAAAGGTCTCAAGCCCCGGCTTATGGTTCCCTTGCAGCGGACACCGGGTTGTTGGGTAGAAGAGTTACCCTTGGTGCTGTGGAGTATCAACACCACTCCTAACAGGTCTACAGGTTATACACCTTTCTTCATGGTTTATGGAGCGGAAGCGGTGCTGCCTAGTGACATCCATCATGACTCACCTCGTGTGGAGGCTTATGTTGAAGTTAATAATGAACAAGCCTGACAGGAGGCACTTGACTTGTTAGATGAGGAGAGAGACTTAGCAGCGGCTCGATCAGCAATTTATCAACAGGACCTGCGCCGTTATCACAGCCGCCGGGTTAAGTCCAAGACTTTTCAAGAAGGTGACCTGGTGCTCCGGCTCATCCAGGATCTGTCAGATGCACACAAGCTATCCCCGCCTTGGGAAGGACCCTTTGTGGTCAGCAAGAACTTAAACAACGGGTCATATTACCTCATTGGCGTTCGAGAGCACAAAGACTCACGTAAGTCGGAGGAGGAGACCCGCCGGCCGTGGAACATTGCTCAACTTCGGGCATACTACACCTGAGCCACCGGCTCTCGTCATGTACATACTTTGACATTGTATATACTATGATAAGTGATAAAGCAGGACCTCTGTCCTTTTTCCTCTTCAAAGGTCATATATCTTTACTATTTTTCATGACTATTAAGGAGCTGATCATATCTGAATTTAGCTTAACCTTTCTGGTCTGGCTTATGATCGTATTCGAATCTAGCTGTAAACCTCATGATCACTTGGGGGCTTCCTGTTCAAACATAGGTCGTATTCGAACCAAAGAGAACATAGCTGTCATAACCCTCTTGATCGGCTCAATGCCAAACTCACTAGGGGGCTTCTTGATCGTATCTGAATCATAGCTTAACCCCTTTTGGGTCCGACTTGGATCGTATTCGAATCAGGGTCGTTAAAAACCTCTCAAGGTCATTTGGGGGCTTCCTATTCAAACATAGGCCGTATTCGAACCAAAGAGAACATAGCTGCCGGTACCCTCTTGATCGGCACAACGCCAAAGCCACTGGGGCTATATGATCGTATTCGAATCTTAGGTTAACCCCTTTGGTCTGCTTTACTGATCGTATTCAAATCAGAAACCCCCCACTTTCAGTTACAAAGTTAATTTATATTGTTTGAAATCTGCTATTTGTCTTACTGGTCTTTGTTGTTTCAAATTTAAACAATCAACATGGTTTCTTCACCGGCTTGATTATTTGACAATAAGCCACCAAGGTATGATAGTCATCAGGCGTACAGAAGCATTGACTTCTCAAAAGGACTGGATCATCAACCTCATCACCCGGGTCATATAAACCGGTGGTCCAGAGGTAAAAGATACAGGTATGACTGTTATTTATGAACAGTTGTTTCTGTGTTAATCAAAGGTTGTTTCAACCTTGTTTATTTTCGCATCTGTTTCTGTTTCTTCTACTATGATAAACCATTGGTTATATACCGGGTGTTCTGACCCGTTCGGTGCTAAACCGCCAAGCCAGTTTTTCTTTTTCTACAGGAAAAGAGCTGAAATATGGTAGAGATAACCATAAATGTGACACATATATTGACATCAAGAAGCAAAGAGTCACACACGTCATCTTATGCACGATGGCATAGGCAAAATATGTAGTTGTTTCAAGCTAAATTTATTACAAGGCTTCAAAGAGCCCACAAGATGGTTATCACTCTTCCCTCGCCGGTTCACCTCCTTCTGTTGATTGGAAGCTGGGATTGGACCAGTCAAAACCGTTCACGGCAATGAACTCTGCTTCATCATCAATCAGGCCAGCCGGATCAACTTCCGGAGCAAATGTATGTTGACGAACCGGTGGGATAAGATCTGTCACCTTGTAAGAGGGAGTCGCCATCTTCTTATTCTCCAAATCAAAACCCAGCTGATATTTGTCAATATTAGTCTCATCTCCAAGAACAGTAGCTTGAGGTCGAACTCCCCTCACGCAGGCAATGAAGTGATCTTGCTCAAATAGAGACATGTCTTCCTTCACAGTCGGGTACCCCCTAGCTACATTCACCAGGTCTAGATCTGGCACCCAGGCTTTGGAGCGGCTCAGGGCACTCAAGGCTCCGGCTCTGGCACAGGATCGTTTGACCTCTTGAAACCTGGCGGGTAAGATTGACAATTTTTTCAAAACATACTCAGCCGATTGGGTCCTTGGTTGGCAGGAGAGATAGCAGCAAGTGCTCGTTGAGCGCCAGTATATAACTGCTCTACTAAGGTGTAAACCGCCTTCAGTTTGGTCACATTATCTTGGCTCAGATTTTTGCTTCGTGGACCAGCACATATTTTTTTAAACAAGGGGTCAGCAGGCGGTTTACATTCCGGGTCAAAAGAAGGTACAAAAGATCAGTACATATGGCTTACCAAAGATGGCGGAAACCATTTGAGACACTCGATTCTTTAAGCCGGTGAGCTCCATGGTAACCTCCTCAAGAGCTGCTTTAGCTTTTTCAGCATGTTGTGTGAGTAGCGTCTTTTCTTCGGCCCAGGATTTCTTTTTGGCAGTCAAGCTGGTTTTCAGTTTTTCCGTCTCAGCAAGACTCAATTGAAGTTTAGAATCAGCAGACTTGATTTTTGCCCCTTGATCCGCCAGCCAGGTCTTTACATCAGTTAATTGGGAGCCCAGTTCAGATAGGGCGTTCTACAAAACATACACAGGTGTGTCAAGGCTTAAACTAAAAGTTATAAAGATTCAAGTCTCAAGTACTTTGCACTGCAATACTACTTGACACTTGGGGGATAATGTCTGCCAAAGCACTCTTTTATGACTCTTATATGTTTCAAGTCCCAAGTGTTTTACACAGTAATAACACTTGGCACTTGGGGGCTAATGTCTGCCAAAACAATTTCTTATGACTCTTATATATTTCAAGTCCCAAGTACCTTACAAAGTAATAGCACTTGGCACTTGGGGGCTAATGCATGATATTCAGAAAGTTTCTCAAAGATTAAGCCGGATTACAATATTTGTTGGGATTAGTATAAGACAGTTATGAAATTAAGTACTGGCTCATTTATGATCAAGTGAACCGGCCCTTGGGGACTACAGGTGAAGTTTGCACTATTCTGTTGGACTTTTGAAAGACTTAGAGAGAAATTATCCATCTATATCATAAAGTCTCCAGATCATTCAGGATCATCATCTGAAGACTTGGGGGCTGGCAGAGTATAAGTAAGCCAGAGAACATACCTCATATTTCAGCTGAAGTTGCTTGACCATCTCAATCTCTAACTCACGGCTGGAATGAACATGGCTAAGATAGCCGGACAATATGTCATTAGCATGCAGATTACTGTAGTGAGAGATATCAAAACGCACTTTCTGTCTCTCCAGGGCTTCTTGTTTAGCGGTGTGTCGAGCTAACACAGTGGGAGTCCCGGCTCAACAAAACGGCTTCCAGTGATCAGAACATCATGATCAGAAGATAATGGCGGGTTAGCCGAGCTGGATGGTCCGGCAGTAGAGGGGTTAACAACGGTGTCATCAGCTGACGGCTCGGGAGGGTCTAATTGACTGTCAACAGCTGGGTCTTCTCGTGCTTCAGTTCGAGGGGGAGAAGTTGGCATGGCTGGTTCAGGTGCAAGGACTGACGGGTCTTCCACCGGTTTAGTCACCTTGACCTTCTTGGATTTGGCTTGACCACTAAGAAAGAGGTTATGAGACAGTTAGTACAAAGATGCAGTTTGAAAGACATAGAGGAAACATGAATTTTTCCTTACCCAGGGGCAGTCTTGAAGGCCGGCAATTGAGTCTGAGATGAGTCGCCAGAAGAGCGAGAAACCTCCTACAAAGGTAAAATAAAGTTAGTAATGCAAGAGAAATAGACTCATTAATAAAAGCAGAAGATGAAGATAAAAGAGACCTCATTCTAGCATTTTTGAGGAGTTTGTTGTACAATGGAAGGCGGATCATCGTCATTCCGGGTCTGACGGCGGCTCTCATGTTGCTGCTTTTTCAAAAGAAAATGAGGGTCCAAATAAGCTAAAGGGTGTGAAAACCTTACTTTCCGGGTTACCAGTCGAACTTTCTGTCTTGGCAAATGGGCTGAGTCGGAGGAAATAGTTACCTCTTCACCTATGGCCTGACTGGCCCCCGTGTCATCTTGGCAATAGTCAGTGTCAATAAGGTTATTAAAAAACTGGCCAAGGGAGTCAAGGGCTACCTCCGACTCAGTGTCATCGTCAAGCTTTAACAGGTCCTCAACGGTGCTCTTCTTCTTCTTGGACCTCCGGTTCGTCTTCTTGGCGGCTATGGCGGCGGCTCTAGCCTTCTTGGCGGCTTCATGGTCATACTTGGCTTTCCAGAAATCAGATTTGGCCTATAAACAAGTAAAACAAGATGAAAGGTCATGCAAGTATTTAAAACTGTTGAGGAAAATACAAAGAGAAAAAGGTCAGGGGTTCTTTACCTATGGCGCCGGGTTAAGTTTGCAGAAGGGGTTTAACCCGACTTTACTGCAGTCTTCATATTTGCCATTCACCAGAAGGGTCGACATTGAAACAATATCTTCTTCAGTTAGTTGAACGGAGCTGTGACGAAGAGAGTCATCTGGGCCTCCACCATAATCATACATCAATTTGGATCGGCGGCTTAGAGGGATGACCCGCCACGAGATCCAGCAACGAGTCAAATCAACTCCGGTTAAGCCGTTCCCCAGTAAGGCGTTAATCCTTTTAATTGATGGAATAAGCTTTTTGCGTTCAGCGGCAGTAAGCTTGTCAGGGAGCGCAAACTTGGAATCTAGATGATCTGCGCGATAACCCGGCAGTGGTTTCTCATTGGCTGGTGAAGTGTCTTGACAGTAGAACCAAGTTTGATTCCAGTCTTTGGGATGACTCGGCAAGACTATCAGGGGGAAGATGGCGCCCTGTCGGCGCTGAATTGAGATGCCTCCAAGTTCCAAGCTAGGACCATTGGTACACTCATTTTGGCGGTTTAGATAAAAATACTCTCTAAAGAGTTCCACAATCGGTTCTTCTTGGAAGATACACCTCACAGAGAACTTGGAAATTGCAGATATTGGATATGGAATTGGGCCCAAGATCTTGAGGGTGAAGTTTGAAAAAGTGAAGGACGTCTCTGAAGAATTTTGAGCCGGGGGGTGAAAAACCCCAATTCATGTGGTCAGAAAAGACAATGACTTCACCATCTTTGGGATTGGGCCGTTCCTCGTCCGGGTCAGGTGCACGGTAAGACATAACATTCTTCCCTGGCAAAAATCCTATGGTGAAGAATTCCTTCAAGTTGTCCTCAGTTACTGTGGAAGGGACCCAGTTGCAGAGGGTCGGTGCTTTTGACGGCATGATGATCAAAAGACGAACTGAAAGGAAAGTAACATGCCGGTTCAATTCAATGGTGAAATCAAAAGTTAAATGATGATGGCGCAAATAAGTAATGGAGGCTTAAGTAAGGGCTAATGTCATATTAGGGAAAAGTAAGTCGGCGTCATAAGCCGCCATGACTAAAGACATTTGAAGGAAACCAGAGACAGAATAGGCTAAGTGTTGAAGCAAACAAGTTTCCTAATTTCTTGATATTATTCTGGATCAAAGGGTCGTTCAAAATGGAAAATATTCTAGACCTAAAAATCTAGAACAGGTGAGTTCATGAGCTCTAATGAGACCTTTTGAACCAGAGAAAGGGATCTGTTGGTATCAAGAATGGGCACAAAACAACTACCGCACGAACACATGTTCTCTTGGATCAAGAAGAAGCCATAGTGGAAGAACTACAAGGAAACCGTGATGAACTATGAAGAACACGAAGAAACCTAGAAACCCTAATGCAGATCTGAGGAGCAGGAAGATGAGCACTTACAACCACGGATCTTCTGCGGAGGTCGCCGCCGTTCGCTGGACTGATTCAGGTTGATGCAGCGGCCAAGGTCGACGGAGACAGAGGTGAAGCGCGATGGCGGCGGAGCTCGAGCAGCGGGAGGGTTGTGAGAGGAAGAAGACGAAGAAGAGAGAAGAATGAGAAAGACCGGGGCGTGCCTATTTATAAGGGGATAAGCAAATAGGCGGGCACGAAAATCGAGGAAGACCCAAATAATGATTATCCAACTAAACGGACGCCTCGATTCTCGGAAGACATTAAAACATAAAGATCCGTTGAGGATGACGTCATAACAGTTTTTTGTGTTTTCAGAAGATGACGTCACGGCGAGTTACAGAATTTTTACAAAGAGAGGAAGATGGATTTCATCTAAGTATTGAAGATTTACAAAGAACAAAGTTCAAAGTCAACCAGGGCCTAATGTTGGGAATATAGCTACCAGGTAAGACCCGCCCAGGAGGGGCCGGGTCAGCCCCAATGGCGGGTTACAAAAGAAACCCAGTAACATTCACGGTGATAGTTTATTAAGACTTATAGAAGGCCTAATCCCAGAGGCGGCTGAAGGCCCAATATTGTAAGCCGTTGTATGTAAGGAAAGACTTGTAAAGAAAGGCATGTAAAAGAGGTCACCGAGTCGGACACGTTTTATGAGCCGGCCAGGACTCTGTAGGCCGCCAGGCATCAACCCGTGTATATAAGGGGACGACCCGACGTCGGCTTAGGGCGAGAAACAAGAGAGATTGACAACCAAGCCGGCGGATTAGCCTCTTGGTGATCGAAACCCCAGCAATTCCAACACAACTAGACATAGGCTTTTACCTTCACTGTAAGGGGCCGAACTAGTATAAAAACCTCTCGTGTCCTTTGTCCCGATTAACCCATTTAAGCTTCCTAGTTGCGATGGCCCTACGACTAAGTCCTTTTGCTAGGACATCTGCCATGACAATTCCACGACAAGGATGCTGCAGAGACATGGTGGGACAAGCTGCTTCAGCGGGAAGGCCATTATATGTTTCGCGCCGGTCGTAGCAAGCGAAGCTGCCTCGGTCAGCCCCAAACACTCTCTGATGCATCTTACCAACTAAGCTCGCTTGGTTAATTATAGTGGCCAGTGGGATTGTGAGAAAAGGCAGTTCTGTTGACCCACACGCTTCACAGAAGTTAATCTATGTGTGACTTTTCATCAGAAGTTCCCTGATTTAGGCGGAACTGCGAGCTGCCACATATATACGCCCCCAGCAAGTGTTCTCCCTTTGCCCCGAAGAAGACTGGTGGCATCCATATTCAAATCTTCTACCGATCGGTCGTCAACCTGACTCTGAAGTTTCAAAGTTTTTCCATAGCAGATCGACCTGATTGTGAAGTTTCCAGGTTTTTTCCAGAGCAGATCGGCCTGATCGACTGTGAATTTTCTTGGTTTTTCCGGATTAATCTTCAGATTTATCATTGCCACAAGATTTTTCTTGTGGCAGCAATAAATCTAGAGTATCGACTCTGTCCTCCATGGCTTCATCCAAGCAATTACCCTTGGTACGCACGTTTGCTTCCACCTCACCCGTCAAGCTCCAGCACGTGGTTAACCGGTCAACCACGCGCTAGCTCCTCAGGAATTAAATGGCTACCAGTTCATGCTCCCTACTTGTTTAACCTTTGGGTTGGAGGCACTCAGCTCAGGCAGCCTACAGCGTTACCTAGCATAAGGCCAACTCCATCGCACGACCCCAAACGGATGTCCGCTTTGCCCGGAATCGGTCCGTTTGGATAGGGCAATGGGGTCGTGTCCGGGCCTGTCCTGGGATGCGGTGGCCGTGTGCCCAAGGCGTGGCCGCATCCGTTTGCCCCATCCTGTCCGTCAGGGTCAAAAATGCCCATATTTTCATATCGAAACAAGTTTGCACGTCCAAATATTAATTGTCAGAAAATGAAAATAGTTTTACAACCCAATCGAAATTGCCTTTAATAAAATAGTTTTACAACCAAATCGAAATTGTCTTGAATGAACATAAAATGAACCAATACATCTATTGGTTGCCAACGTGATCCCACACGTGCTCAACCAAGTCATTTTGAAGATCCAAATGAGTGTGCCAATCACGCAGCTCACGATGGAATTGGACAAACTGTTCAAATGTGGCCGGCTCTTGGTGCAGGGGCTAAACATTTTTACCTTGATAATCAAATCCTTGGTCGAAGATATTGTCATCATGCCCGTTCTCAACGATCATGTTGTGCATGATCACACAAGTAGTCATCACCTCCCAAAGTTTCCTTTCATCTCATGACAGTGCAGAGTTTCGAACAATACCCCATCGGGATTGAAGCACACCAAAAGCACTTTCCACATCCTTTCTAGCACTCTCTTGCATTTGGGAAAATCTCTTTCTCTTCTCGCCTTGGGGGTTCGATATTGTCTTCACAAAAGTTGACCACTGAGGATATATACCATCAGGTAGATAGTATCCCTTGTTATACTGGTGATCGTTGATCTCAAAGTTGACAGGTGGGGGAGTGGCCTTCTGCAAGCCTTGTGAAGACTGGAGAACGCTGCAGCACATTGATATCATTGTGAGAACCTGCCATGCCGAAGAAAGAATGTAATATCCAAAGATTCTGCAAAGCCACCGCTTCTAATATGACAGTGCACGCTTTGACATGCCCCTGGTACTGGCCCTGCCAAGCAAATGGACAGTTCTTCCACTCCCAGTGCATACAATCTATGCTGCCAAGCATGCCTGGAAAGCCTCTAGCTGCGTTGGTCGCCAACAATCTCTCTGTATCAGCGGCGGTTGGCTGCCTCAAGTACTCAGGGCCAAACACCTCGATCACAGCCTTGCAGAACTTGTACATTGACATCAGACATGTTGTCTCACTCATACGCACATACTCATCCACCATATCGCCTGGAATCCAATATGCAAGCATGCGGATAGCCGCGGTGCATTTCTGGTAAGAGGAGAATCCAAGCTTGCCAAGGGCATCCGTCTTGCACTCGAAGTATGGGTCATGAGCAATCACTCCTCTCGGATACGGTTGAACACATGCCTTGTCATACGAAACGGCGGCAGAATTTATCCGGCTTGAAGAGCGGGGTTTTCGCAAAGTAATCGGCATAGAGCAGGGTGTGGCCTCTCTCCCTATTGCGGTTCAGGTTGGGAGCACGGCCAGGGAGTGACCCCCTGTATCGAAGAAGCTGCCATTGAATGTGGTCATAAACGACCAGTGCAGCCACCACAAGATCTTCATCGTCCGACGATGAATCGTCCGATGAACAAATGAAGTGGTGGAAGAAAAACTCATCTCCAATGTCCATACCTTTGTGGGCAAAGTGTCAAACACCTTGCGGTCGTGGTGGCAAAGAGGTCGTGATGATCACCTCGATGCAGCAGCGGTGGTTGGCGGCCGGCTGCTGACCGCTCTAGAGCACTCGTCGGAAGCTGCCGTGGCCGCCGTGGTACGTCGTCGGCGGTCGTATCCCCTCTGCCGCCAGCTATGACGGTGACGGCTAAACCTCCTCCGATCGACGGCCAAAACTACGGCGAAAGCGCGGGCGTGGTGGCGGCCATGTTGAGACGTGGTTTGGTATCGACGGTCAGGGGCTACGCGGTGAGGAGGCGGTCGAAGAATAGCGGCGGCGCTGGCGGCGGGGCGGGGCGGGGAGAGGGGGTGGAGGCATTGGAAGCGAAGGGACTGCTAGTATCCCCGACAGGCGGGCCATGGCGGGACAAGGGCGTGCGGCGAGCCCGTCCGCGTGATGTCCGTTTCACCCCAAACTCGGCGCAAGTTTGGGCCGGGGATGGGTCAAAAACGGACGAAATCTGGACATTTGTCCATTTGGGGCCGCGTGTTGGGCCACGCTATTCGTCCGTTCTACCCCAAACGGATGCACCCGGACAAGATGGGGTCGCGCGGTGGAGTTGGCCTAACATACGGTGGTCACCGGCAAGTGACGAGCCGTCTCTCCGAGATAGACGATGACTAACTTTCATTTTATTTGTGATTAATAAGGGCATGTCCAATGCTGATCTCCAATCGCCCGCAACCGTCCGGACCGTGCAGTCCGGACATGTTGTGTCATCCTGCGTGTTCCTGCATCGGTCCATAGGGCAGTCTGGATGCACTTTCTTCTATAAACCGAAGACAAATGTGGGGGCTTTGCGAGCGTACGGAGAGCACCCACGCCCGTTTCTGACCACCCTGGCCCACTCAAACCCCCTCCTCCATGCCTGAGCATGTTCCCTTGATACGTCTCCATCGTATCTACTTTTCCAAACACTTTGGCCCTTGTTTTGGACTCTAACTTACATGATTTGAATGGAACTAAACCGGACTGACACTGTTCTCAGCAGAATTGCCATGGTGTTATTTTCGTGTAGAAATAAAAGTTCTTGAAATGACCTGAAAATCAATAGAGAATATTTTTGGAATATATAAAAAAGACTGGCGAAAGAATCAAGGCCAGGGGGCCCACACCCTGTCCACGAGGCTGGGGGCGCGCCTACCCCACTAGGGGCGCCCCCTGCCTCGTGGGCCCCCTGGTGCTCCATCGACCTCAACTCCAACTCCATATATTCACGTTCGGGGAGAAAAAAATCAGAGAGAAGGATTCATCACGTTTTACGATACGGCGCCGCTGCCAAGCCCTAATCTCTCTCGGCAGGGCTGATCTGGAGTCCGTTCGAGGCTCCGGATAGGGGAATCCATCGCCATCGTCATCATCAACCTTCCTCCATCACCAATTTCATGATGCTCACCGCCGTGCGTGAGTAATTCCATCATAGGCTTGCTGGACGGTGATGGGTTGGATGAGATTTATCATGTAATCGAGTTAGTTTTGTTAGGGTTTGGTCCCTAGTATCCACTATGTTCTGGGATTGATGTTGCTATGACTTGCTATGCTTAATGCTTGTCACTAGGGCCCGAGTGCCATGATTTCAGATCTGAACCTATTATGTTTTCATGAATATATGTGAGTTCTTGGTCCAATCTTGCAAGTCTATAGTCACCTATTATGTGTTATGATCCGTTAACCCCGAAGTGACAATAATCGGGATACTTACCGGTGATGACCGTAGTTTGAGGAGTTCATGTATTCACTAAGTGTTAATGCTTTGGTCCGGTACTCTATTAAAAGGAGGCCTTAATGTCCCTTAGTTTCCAATAGGACCCCGCTGCCACGGGAGGGTAGGGCAAAAGATGCCATGCAAGTTCTTTTCCATAAGCATGTACGACTATATTCGGAATACATGCCTACATTACATTGATGAACTGGAGCTAGTTCTGTGTCACCCTATGTTGTAAGTATTGCATGAGGAATCGCATCTGACATAATTATCCATCACTAGTCCATTGCCTATGAGCTTTTCACATATTGTTCTTTGCTTATTTATTTTTCTGTTGCTACTATTATAATCACTACAAAACCAAAACTATCACTTTTGCTATTGTTACCGCTGCTGTCATATTACTTTGCTACTAAATACTTTGCTGCAGATATTAAGTTTCCAGGTGTGGTTGAATTGATAACTAAGCTGCTAATACTTAAGAATATTCTTTGGCTCCCCTTGTGTCGAATCAATAAATTTGGGTTGAATACTCTACCCTCGAAAACTGTTGCGATCCCCTATACTTGTGGGTTATCCAAACTATTTTCTGGCGCTGTTGCCGGGGAGCATAGCTCTATTCTTTGAGTCACTTGGGATTTATATCTGCTTATCACTATGAAGAACTTGAAAGATAAACGAACCAAGATTTTTCCCTCAATTACGAGGGGAGGTAAGGAACTGCCATCTAGCTCTGCACTTGATTCACCTTCTGTTTTGAGTAAACTTGCGACACCTACTCGTGCTATTCATTCTGATATGTCGCATGTTATTGATGATGCCACTTCTTCTTTGCATGATACTTATGATGAAACTACTTCTATGCTTGATAATACTGTGCCACTAGGTGAATTTCTTGATGAACAATTTGCTAGGGTTAGAGAGAATGAAATTACTGAAACTGATAATATTGATGAAAGTGATGATGAAGATTCCCCCCTAGATATGAATTGCCTGTTGTGCCTGAGGGTTATGTTATGTATGAAGAAACTACTAGAGACTTTTTAGCTTGCAATGATAGATCTGATCTTAAGAAATTGTTAGCTAAGCTTAAAGAAAAATCCTTGAATGCTAGAATGAAATATGACCCTACTTTTGCTACTTCACCTATCTTTATTTGTGATAAGGATTATGATTTCTCTGTCGATCCTGAGTTAATTACTTTGCTTGAATCTGATCCTTTTTATGGCTATGAATCTAAAACTATTGTGGCACATCTTACTAAATTAAATGACATAGCCACCCTATTCACTAATGATGAGAAAACTCGCTATTACTTTATCCTTAAGTTGTTTCCATTCTCATAAAAGGGTGATGCTAAAACATGGTTTAATTATCTTGATCCTGGTTGTGTGCGTAGTCCCTAGGATATGATTTATTACTTCTCTGCTAAATATTTCCCTGCTCATAAGAAACAAGCTACCTTAAGGGAAATATATAATTTTGTGTAAATTGAAGAAGAGAGTCTCCCACAAGCTTGGGGGAGGCTTCTCCAATTACTTAATGCTTTTCCTGATCATCCTCTCAAGAAAAATGAAATACTTGATATCTTTTATAATGGACTAACTGATGCTTCCAGAGACCACCTGGATAGTTGTGATGGTTATGTTTTCAGGGAAAGAACTATTGATAAAGCTGAATTGCTATTGAATAATATGTTGAGTAATGAAAATGATTGGACACTTCCTGAACCGCCTCCTAATCCATTTTCGAAGAAAAGGGGTATTCTATTTCTCAGTCCTGAAGATATGCAAGAGACAAAGAAATCTATGAAAGAAAAGGGTACTAAAGCTGAAGATGTCAAGAATTTAACACCTATTGAAGAAATACATGGTCTTGATAACCCGACACAGGTAGTAAAGGTAAATTCTCTCTATAGATTTGATGAAGGTGATATTCCTCGTTATAAGTCTGCTAGCCAATGCTTAGATGAGTTTGGTAATTTTATTGTTAAACAAGAAAACTTCAATGCTTATGTTGGTAGACAATTGAAACGCAATGCTGATATGCTTGAACACTTGAGTGATTATTGATACGTCTCCGTAGTATCTACTTTTCCAAACACTTTTGCCCTTGTTTTGGACTCTAACTTGCATGATTTGAATGGAACTAACCCGGACTGACGTTGTTTTCAGCAGAATTGCCATGGTGTTATTTATGTGCAGAAACAAAATTTCTTGGAATGACCTCAAACTCCACAGAGTGTATTTTTGGAAATAATAAAAAATACTGGCAAAAGATCAAGGCCAGGGGGCCACACCCTAGCCACGAGGGTGGGGGCGCGCCTGCCCCCCTGGGCGCGCCCCCTACCTCGTGGGCCCCCTGGAGCTCCTCCGACCTCAACTCCAACTCTATATATTCACTTTCGAAGAGAAAAAATAAAGGAGAAGGATTCATCGCGTTTTACGATATGGAGCCGCCGCCAAGCCCTAAAACCTCTCGGGAGGGCTGATCTGGAGTCCGTTTGGGGCTCCGGAGAGGGGAATCCGTCACCATCGTCATCATCAACCATCCTACATCACCAATTTCATGATGCTGCCCGCCGTGCGTGAGTAATTCCATCATAGGCTTGCTGGACGGTGATGGGTTGGATGAGATTTATCATGTAATCGAGTTAGTTTTGTTAGGGTTTGATCCCTAGTATCCATTATGTTCTGAGATTAATGTTGCTATGACTTTGCTATGCTTAATGCTTGTCACTAGGGCCCGAGTGCCATGATTTCAGATCTGAACCTATTATGTTTTCATGAATATATGTGAGTTCTTGATCCTATCTTGCAAGTCTATAGTCACCTACTATGTGTTATGATCCGGCAACCCCGAAGTGACAATAATCAGGACCACTCCCGGTGATGATCGTAGTTTGAGGAGTTCATGTATTCACTGTGTGTTAATGCTTTGGTCTGGTACTCTATTAAAAGGAGGCCTTAATATCCCTTAGTTTCCGCTAGGACCCCGCTGCCATGGGAGGGTAGGACAAAAGATGCCATGCAAGTTCTTTTCCATAAGCACGTATGACTATATTCGGAATACATGCCTACATTACATTGATGAATTGGAGCTAGTTCTGTGTCACCCTAGGTTATGACTGTTACATGATGAACCGCATCCGGCATAATTCTCTATCACCGATCCATTGCCTATGAGCTTTCCATATATTGTTCTTCGCTTATTTACTTTTCCGTTGCTATTGTTATCATCACTACAAAATACCAAAAACATTACTTTTGCTACTGTTACTTTTGCTACCGTTACCACTACTATCATATTACTTTGCTACTAAATAGTTTGTTGCAGATACTAAGTTTCCAGGCGTGGTTGAATTGACAACTCAGCTGCTAATACTTGATAATATTCTTTGGCTCCTCTTGTGTCGAATCAATAAATTTGGGTTGAATATTGTACCCTCGAAAACTGTTGCGATCCCCTATACTTGTGGGTTATCAAGATTATTTTCTGGCGCCGTTGCCGCGGAGCATATCTCTATTCTTTGAGTCACTTGGGATTTATATCTGCTTATCATTATGAAGAACTTGAAAGATCCAAGAACCAAGATTTATCCCTCAACTACGAGGGGAGGTAAGGAATTGCCATCTAGCTCTGCACTTGATTCACCTTCTGTTTTGAGTAAGCTTGCGACACCTAAACCTGCTTCTGCTATTTATTCTGATATGTCGCATGTTATTGATGATGCCACTTCTGCTATGCATGATACTTATGATGAAACTGCTTCTATGCTTGATACTACTGTGCCACTTGGTGAATTTCTTGATTAACAACTTGCTAGGGTTAGAGAGAATGAAATTATTGAAACTGATAATATTGATGAAAGTGATGATGAAGACTCTCCCCCTAATAAATATGAATGGCCTATTGTTCCTGAGGGTTATGTCATGGATGAAGAAGCTACTAGAGCTATTTTAGCTTGCAATGATAGATATTATATAAAGAGGTTATTAGCTAAATGGAAGCAGCAATCCCTTAATGCTAGAATGAAACCTGACCCTGCTTTTGCTACTTGACCTATCTGTGTTACTAATAAGGATTATGAATTCTCTGTTGATCCTGATATAATTACTTTGGTTGAATCTGATCCTTTTTATGGCTATGAATCTGAAACTGTTGTGGCACATCTTACTAAATTAAATGATATAGCCACCCTGTTCACTAATGACGAGAGAACTCGCTACTTTTATATCCTTAAAATATTTCCATTCTCATTAAAGGGTGATGCTAAGATATGGTTTAATTCTCTTGATCCTGATTGTGTGCGTAGTCCCTGGGATATGATTTATTACTTCTCTGCTAAATATTTCCCTGCTCATAAGAAACAAGCTGCCTTAAGGGATATATATAATTTTGTGCAAATTGAAGAAGAGAGTCTCCCACAAGCTTGGGGGAGGCTTCTCCAATTACTTGATGATTTGCCTGATCATCCTCTTAAGAAAAATGAAATACTTGATATCTTTTATAATGGACTAACCGATGCTTCCAGAGATTACCTGGATAGTTGTGTTGGTTCTGTTTTCAGGGAAAGAACACCGGATGAAGCTGAAATTCTATTGAATAATATGTTGACAAATAAAAATAATTGGACACTTCCTGAGACAACTCCTGAGCCTATTCCTAAACCAACTCCAAAGAAAAGGGATGTTCTATTTCTCAGTCCTGAAGATATGCAAGAGGCAAAGAAATCCATGAAAGAAAAGGGTATTAAAGTTGAAGATGTTAAGCATTTACCTCCTATTGAAGAAATACATGGTCTTAATTTACCGCCTGTTGAAGAAATGCATAATTTTAATCCATCTCCTATTGAAGAAATACATGGTCTTGATAACCCGACACAGGTAGTAAAGGTAAATTCTCTCTATAGATATGATAAAGCTGAAATCCAATTTACTAAGTTTGCTAGCCCATGCTTAGATGAGTTTGATAAATTTATGGTTAAGAAAGAAGACTTCAATGCTTATTTTGGTAGAGAATTAAAACGCAGTGCTGATATGCTTGAACACTTGGGTGATTATATGGCTAACGTCAAAGGTGAACTTAAACTTATTAGTAAACATGCTTCTATGGTTACCACTCAAGTCGAACAAGTACTTAAATCTCAAAATGATTTGCTCAATGAATTGAATAGTAAGAATAATGATTTTGATGTTATAGTGGCTACTAGAACTGGTAAAATGACTCAGGAACCTTTGTATCCTGAAGGCCATCCTAAGAGAATTGAGCAAGATTCTCAGAGAAATAATATAGATGCACCTAGTCCTTCTAAAAGGAAGAAAAAGAAAAATGATAGGACTTTGCATGCTTCTACTGAACCTATTGCTGAAACACCTGAGAATCCAAATGATATTTCTATTTCTGATGCTGAAACACAATTTGGTAATGAACCTGAAACTAGTGATAATGTTAATGATAATGTTCATGATGATGCTCAACCTAGCAATGATAATGATATAGAAATTGAACCTGATGCTGATCTTGTTAACCCACAATCAAAGAATCAACATTATGATAAGAGAGACTTTGTTGCTAGGAAACATGATCAAGAAAGAGAACCATGGGTTCAAAAACCCATGCCTTTTCCACCCAAACCATCCAATAAAAAGGACGATGAGGATTTTGAGCGCTTTGCTGAAATGATTAGACCTATCTTTTTGCGTATGCGATTAATTGATATGCTTAAAATGAATCCTTATGCTAAGTACATGAAAGAAATTGTTACTAATAAAAGAAAGATACCGGAAGCTGAAATTTCCACCATGCTTGCTAATTATACTTTTGAAGGTGGAATACCAAAGAAACTAGGAGATCCCGGAGTACCCACTATACCATGATCCATTAAAAGAAACTATGTTAAAACTGCTTTACACTACAGGAAATAGGAAATTTGCCGTCTGTGGATCACAGACGGCAAAGATTTTGCCGTCAGGAAGCAGACGGCAAAGATTAATCAGCAAAGAATACTTTGTCGTCAGCTTTTTATCTGACAGACGGCAAAGAATTTGCCGTCAGCCGAAACTTCTTCGCCGTCTGCCTTATAAATCACTGACGGCAAAGAAAAGTAGTTTTGCCGTCAGCTAGACTACATCTTTGCCGTCAGCTATTCGCGTCTTTGCCTTCACCCTCGTATATCACAGACGGCAAAGAATGGGATCTAATTAAAAAAAGAACCACGGCGGCGTTGCTCCAGAACGATGCGGTCAACGCATGCAAGTGCATTGCCATATCTAATCTTTCTTCATCTTTTTAAGAGGGAAAGGCCTGTCCGTACCTAGTGCCTTTCATTCAACATTAGTGGAGTACAAAATGTAAACGAGGCTGCGAGAGAACTAGAGTTACAGAATAGTCCTTCAAAATTACACAAAGGACCCTAAAACATAAAATTAAAAAGCAATCGGGTCCTTCTTCTTCGCTGCAGTGGCCTTCTCGCCCAACCTTCCAGCCCAACGCCCGCCGCGCCACTCTATCGTGCTGTGCTTGCCGCGTGGCCGCCCGGTCCTGCTCGTCGTGCCGCCATCTGGACCCGCTCAGCTGCGTGGCTCCGTCCTAGCTGCGCTCGGGAGGCATGCAAGGGAGGTCGGGGATGGGCGGTGCTCGCGAGGCCGAGTCCCCGGCTGCTGTCGCGGCGGAGCTCGCGAGGCAGAGCACGCGACCTCGAGGCCGGCGCCGGTGCAGGGGGTGGAGGCCGTTGGAGGCCTGCGGGGGTGACGGGGCCGGGGCCGCAGGAGGCCGGCGGGGGTGACGGGGCGCGGAGGTTGCTGGGGACGACGAGCGACGGGGCGCAGAGGCTGCTGGGGGCGATGAGCGATGGGGCGTGGAGGCGCTGGGGGTGACACGAGCAACCGGCCGGGGCTGGCGGGCGAGATACTGCCCAGCGTGGCCGGGGCTAGCCGGCAAGATGGCGGCCAGCAAGTGGTGGCGGGCACCGGCGGCCTACGGTGGCGACGGGGGAAGTGGTCGCGTCCTTGAGGTGTTGACCGGTCGGCGTGCTCGATTTGGATCGAGTGGGAAAGAAACAAGAGGGAGAAGGAGACGTGCGGGTGGGGGTGGGAATAAGGCAGAGAGGACGTGGGCCGTGTGGGTGCTGCCCTGGGGGCGTGTGCATCGCGGGTGGGTGGGGAGTGGACGGCCTGGTGGGTGGGGATGTGGGTCTGAGATGTTGCCAAGTCATCGATCCATGTGATCGATCCACGTGATGTGCTTTCTCTTTGCCGTCTACGAAAAAAATGCAGACGGCAAAGGGCTCACTTTGCCGTCTGTAAAATAAAACAGAGACGGCAAAGAATCTTCGCCGTCTGCTGAAAAAATATAGACAGCAAAAATCTTTGCCGTCTGTGATTTTGGTTGCAGACGGCAAAGTGACCTCTTTGCCGTCTGTGATTTTTTTCGCAGATGGCAAAGTCTATTTTCCCGTCAGTTTTTCTTTGCCGTCTGTTGATGCCAGCAAACCCTTTCTTTGTCGTCTGCCCGACGAAAAGCTGACGGCAAAGACGCCCCCTGACGGCAAATTATCTGTTTCCCGTAGTGTTATGTGATCTTGGAGCCGGTGTTAGTGTTATGCCTCTCTCTTTATATCGTAGACTTGATTTGAATAAGTTGACACCTACTGAAATATCTTTGCAAATGGCTGATAAATCAACTGCTATACCTGTCAGTATTTGTGAGGATGAGCCTGTTGTGGTTGCAAACGTTACTATTTTAACGGACATTATTATTCTTGATATTCCCGAGGATGATAGTATGTCTATTATTCTTGGAATACCCTTTTTGAATACTGCAGGGGCTGTTATTGATTGCAACAAAGGCAATGTCACTTTTCATGTTAATGGTAATGAGCATACGGTACACTTTCCGAGGAAACAACCTCAAGTTCATAGTATCAATTCTATTGGAAAAATTTCATCGATTATTTTTGGAGGTTTTGAATTTCCTCTACCTACTGTCAAGAAGAATAGTATGATATTCTTATTGTTGGGGATGTGCATATCCCCGTTGAGGTAACCTAGTGTTATTCAAAAATTCTCCGGTTCCATGTTATTCGGAATGAGTTTGTTAACAAGACTTGATCAACCTTGTTAATAGATTCCTTTTGATGATCATGAGATGGATGAATTTAGAAAACACAACTCTCTGTAACCTCCTTTTACTTTCTGTTATTTATATTAAATAAAATAAAAATAGTATTTTCTGTCTATTATCTGTATTATCCGTTCAATATAAAAATACCCCGAAAATAAAAGTTCTCCAAATGCCCTGAAATTTAAATATAATTTTTTGGAATATTTGAGAATATTTGGCACTGAGAACACAGCAGAGGGGGCATCCACCTGGCCATGAGGGTGGAGGGCGCGCCCTACCCCCCTGGGCGTGCCCCTTGCCTCGTGGGCCCATGGTGGACCTCCTCCATTTATTCCTGCACCCACACACTCCTTATTCCTCCCACAAACACCATTATCCAGCTCAAGCACGAGTTCTAGCTCATTTTGCTGCGATTTTCGATCTCCTTGCTCAAAGCACCTCTCACAAAACTGCTTTGGGGGATTGTTCCTTGGTATGTGACTCCTATAATGGTCCAATTAGTTTTTGTTCTAGTGCTTTATTCATTGCAAATTTGTGCTGCCTAAGTGACCATGTTCTTGATCTTGCATGTCAAATTTATGTGGTTCCAAGTAGTTTTGATGCATGATATAGGCTCTAGGCACTTGTAGGAGTAGTTGCTATCAATTTTGTTGAGATTGGTTCACTTTTATTTGAAGTTACAAAAAATTTCAGAATTTTTCAGAAAATAATGAAGAGATTTTTGAGGGGCTCATCGAGCCGAAGCTCGAAGGAAAAGCAAAATGAAGAAGCAAACAAGCCCAAATATAATCTGCCTCGCATCGCGGAGGTTCGGCCGTGTGAATGGCCTTGTGATGATTTCTTGAGAGCAGTCGGGATTTATGATGATTTCTATGAATTGGCTGAGAATGCAGGCTTCACCGCCTTCCTCCACGACCAGCGCGAACAGTATCTCTTACTCACCAATATCTTTGTGCAAAACTTTCATTTCCATGCTAGGAGCTCACCACCTACGGTCGAGTTTTATTTATATGATGAGCATAAGGAGATGTCACTTCGTGATTTTTGTCAGGTTTGTTTGATCCCTTTCGAGGGCATCATAGAGGAACCACATCGCGGCGATGTGGATGGGTTTATTGGTACCATCACTGTAGGGGAAACGAGGAAGGTTTTCGATGCACGAACTACTAGCATACACTTTCATGTTCTACGTTACTTTGCTATATTTGCTAGTAGATGCTTAATTGGGCGCGGAAACTATGGAAACCTGAATGCCCCTGATATTGTTATTTTGTGCCACGCCTTATTTCGTGATGATACATTCAGCATGGGTGCTATTATTGCAAAGCGGTTAAATCTTAACCGTACTAAGGGCCCTGTCTTTGGAGGCATCTTCGCCTCGCGCCTAGCTGCACATTTTAACATACCTATTAGGCACTATGAGAAGGAAGAAAAATTGTTGCCTCCTGTTTATTTAGATTATAAGAGTATGGTAGCACACGATTTTATTGTTAAGAATAGGGGAAATGAGCTCAAATACAAATTGTTCTTTGATAAACATCATCCTGAGACTATTACCCTGCCTGCTCCTTCCTTGTTTGATTTATGTAGGCAAGTACCTTGTTCCGTTGGAGGCTATTCATGCCTACCAGAACCCTACATCAGCCACAGAGCCAGAGTCGGAACCACAAGTTGATCCTCCACGACAGTCTAATTACCAGTGGGATCCGGAGATGATTGCCAACCAGTGGCAATCAGAGTCTTCTTCTTCGCAGTACGACCCCAACTATTAGTATGGATATCCGCCAGGCCAACCATGGCCATAGACCAACTTAGGCCAAAAGCCTAAGCTTGGGGGAGTACGTATTTCTCACCGACATTACATTCATGTTCACACACTCATTGCTAGATGTCGGTCCTCATACTTTTTCATTGTAATATCCATGCTAGTCTATTTCCTTTTTATGCTTTCTTCTTGTGTGCTTAATAAACCTTAAGAAAAACAAAAAAAATAGTTGTAGCTTTTAATTAGTTTACTTTCCATGCTTGTAGTAGTAATTAAAAAGAAAACCCAAAAAGATTTCCTGTTCTTCTTTTTGCTTGTTGGGAGCTTTCCCATGTAAATAGTTTTATTTCTTTTCTTTTCTTTGGGGGTCGATAGGAGAAGACCATAATTAAATTGTTGAAGTGGCTCTTATATGCATTATTGTTGATCTGACAAAAGAGCCCATATTGCCTTGTCTTCTCCTGTTTATTGAATGCTTGCAGATTCCAGCTTAGTCCAATGCACATGCACTATTATTATTACCCACATCGTTCGGTCGTGCAAGTGAAAGGCAATTATGACGATATATGATGGACTGACTGAGATGAGAAAAGCTGGTATGAACTCGACCTCTCTTGTTTTTGTAAATATGATTAGTTCATCGTTCCTGATTCAGCCTATTATGAATAAACATGTTTGCAATGACAACTAGAGATCATAGTTTCTTGTGCCATGCTTAATTAGCTAGGAGCTTATAATGGTTTACCTTGTGTGCCAACATGTTATTAAAATGGTTGTGATGTGGTATGATAGGGTGGTATCCTCTTTTGAAAGATTCGAGTGGCTTGACTTGGCACATGTTCACGCATGTAGTTGAAACAAAATCAACATAGCCTCTACGATATTTATGTTCATGGTGCATTATATCCTACTCA
Organism: Triticum urartu; assembly: GCF_056163025.1. Classification (NCBI taxonomy): domain Eukaryota; kingdom Viridiplantae; phylum Streptophyta; class Magnoliopsida; order Poales; family Poaceae; genus Triticum; species Triticum urartu. Next base: position 633,380,648 of record NC_141877.1, on the reverse strand, counting down.
TGCTTGCATTCGGTGTTGATTAATTTTAATGCATGTTCATGACTGTTGTCGCTCTCTAGCTGGTCGCTTCCCAGTCTTTTGCTAGCCTTCACTTGTACTAAGCAGGAATACTGCTTGTGCATCCAATCCCATAAACCCCAAAGTTATTCCATATGAGTCCACCATACCTACCTATATATGGTATCTACCTGCCGTTCCAAGTAAATTTGTATGTGCCAACCTCTAAACCTTCAAATAAATATCCTGTTTTGTATGCTCAAATAGCTCATGTATCAACTAGGGTTGTCCGTACCTTCCATGTTAGGCGGGTTATTCTCAAGAGGAGTGGACTCCGCTCCTCACTCATGAGAAAATGGCTGGTCACCGGGATGCCCAGTCCCATGCTTTATGCAAACTAAATCAAAATAATTGCAAACAAAACTCCCCCTGGGACTCTTGTTAGTTGTAGGCACTCGTTGTTTTGAGCAAGCCATGGATTGATGCTTGTTGGTGGAGGGGGAGTATAAACTTTACCATTCTATTTGGGAACCGCCTATAATGTGTGTAGCATGGAAGATATCACCATCTCTTGGTTGTTATGTTGACAATGAAAGTATAGAGCTCAAAATATTATTCATCTCTATTTTAAAACCGAGCTCTGGCACCTCACAAATCCCTGCTTCCCTCTGCGAAGGGACTATCTATTTACTTTTATGTTGAGTCATCATCCTCTTATTAAAAAGCACCAGTTGGAGAGCACCACTATCATTTGCATTCATTACTATTAGTTTACATTGAGTATGCCTTGACTGGATCTCTTTTACCATGAATTACAATGTCTAGTCGGTCCTTGATCTTTAAAGGTGCTCTGGATTTATGTTTTGCGGCCTCAGAAAGGGCTAGCGAGATACCATCTTGTTATATCATATTATGATTGTTTTGAGAAAGTGTTGTCATCCGAGATTTATTATTATTGCTCTCTAGTTCATTATGCCATTGATATGAGTAAACATGAGACCTAAGTGTTATTGTGAATATGGTTAGTTTATAATCTTTGCTGAAAACTTAAAGGTTGGCTTTACATATTTACAACAACAAGAGCAAATAGAGTTTGTAAAAGTTTTTCTTTATCACTTTCAGTTTATCAACTGAATTGCTTGAGGTCAAGCAAAGGTTTAAGCTTGGTGGAGTTGATACGTCTCCGTCGTATCTACTTTTCCAAACACTTTTGCCCTTGTTTTGGACTCTAACTTGCATGATTTGAATGGAACTAACTCGGACTGACGCTGTTTTCACCAGAATTGCCATGGTGTTATTTTTGTGCAGAAACAAAAGTTCTCGGAATGACCTAAAACTACATGGAGCGTATTTTCGGAAATAATAAAAAATATTGGCAAAAGATCAAGGCCAGGGGGCCCACACCCTAGCCATCAGGGTGGGGGCGCGCCTGTCCCCCCTGGGCGCGCCCCCCTACCTCGTGGGCCCCCAGGAGCTCCTCCGACCTCAACTCCAACTCTATATATTCACTTTTGGAGAGAAAAAAAATAAAGGAGAAGGATTCATCGCGTTTTACGATACGGAGCCGCCGCCAAGCCCTAAAACCTCTCGGGAGGGCTGATCTACAGTCCGTTCGGGGCTCCGGAGAGGGGAATCCGTCACCATCGTCATCATCAACCATCCTCCATCACCAATTTCATGACGCTCACCGCCGTGCATGAGTAATTCCATCGTAGGCTTGCTGGACGGTGATGGGTTGGATGAGATTTATCATGTAATCGAGTTAGTTTTGTTAGGGTTTGATCCCTAGTATCCACTATGTTCTAAGATTGATGTTGCTATGACTTTGATATGCTTAATGCTTGTCACTAGGGCCCGAGTGCCATGATTTCAGATCTGAACCTATTATGTTTTCATGAATATATGTGAGTTCTTGATCCTATCTTGCAAGTCTATAGTCACCTACTATGTGTTATGATCCGGCAACCCCGAAGTGACAATAATCGGGACCACTCCCGGTGATGACCGTAGTTTGAGGAGTTCATGTATTCACTATGTGTTAATGCTTTGGTCCAGTACTCTATTAAAAGGAGGCCTTAATATCCCTTAGTTTCCACTAGGACCCCACTGCCACGGGAGGGTAGGACAAAAGATGTCATGCAAGTTCTTTTCCATAAGCATGTATGACTATATTCAGAATACATGCCTACATTACATTGATGAATTGGAGCTAGTTCTGTGTCACCCTAGGTTATGACTATTACATGATGAACCGCATCCGGCATAATTCTCTATCACCGATCCATTGCCTACGAGCTTTCCATATATTGTTCTTCGCTTATTTACTTTTTCGTTGCTATTGTTATCATCACTACAAAATACCAAAAACATTACTTTTGCTACCGTTACTTTTGCTACCGTTACCACTACTATCATATTACTTTGCTACTAAATACTTTGTTGTAGATACTAAGTTTCCAGGTGTGGTTGAATTGACAACTCAGCTGCTAATACTTGAGAATATTCTTTGGCTCCCCTTGTGTCGAATCAATAAATTTGGGTTGAATACTGTACCCTCGAAAACTGTTGCGATCCCCTATACTTGTGGGTTATCAATTATATTTCTAGAGTTAAAGGTGAACTTAAACTTATTAGTAAACATGCTTCTATGGTTACCACTCAAGTAGAACAAGTACTTAAGGCTCAGAATGATTTGCTCATTGAATTAAATAATAAGAAAAATGGTAATGTTGTTAGAGTTATGACTAGAGGGGGTAAAATGACTCAGGAACCTATCCCGAGGGCCACCCTAAGAGAATTGAGCAAGATTCTCAAAGAACTAATATTGATGCACCTAGTTCTTCTAAGAAGAAGAAAAAGAAAAATGATAGGTCTTTGCATGCTTCTAGTGAACCTGTTGTTAACACACCTAAGAATCCCAATGATATTTCTATTTCTGATGCTGAAACACAATCTGGTAATGAACATGAACCTAGTGATAATGTTAATGATGAAGTTCATGTTGATGCTCAACCTAGCAATGAGAATGACGTAGAGATTGAACCTGCTACTGATCTTGATAACCCACAATCAAAGAATCAACGTTATGATAAGAGAGACTTTGTTGCTAGGAAGAACAGTAAAGAAAGAAAACCATGGGTTCTGAAACACATGCCTTTTCCTCCTAAACCATCCAAGAAAAAGGATGATGAGGATTTTGAGCGCTTTGCTGAAATGATTAGACCTATCTTTTTGCGTATGCGTTTGACTGATATGCTTAAAATGAACCCTTATGCTAAGTATATGAAAGATATTGTTACTAATAAAAGAAAGATACCAGAAGCTGAAATTTCCACCATGCTTGCTAATTATACTTTTAAAGGTGGAATACCAAAGAAACTAGGAGATCCCGGAGTACCAACTATACCATGCTCCATTAAAAGAAACTATGTTAAAACTGCTTTATGTGATGTTGGAGCCGGTGTTGGTGATATGCCTCTTTCTTTATATCATAGACTTGAATTGAATAAGTTGACACCTACTGAAATATCTTTGCAAATGGCTGATAAATCAACTGCTATACTTGTCGGTATTTGTGAGGATGTGCCTGTTGTGGTTGCAAACGTTACTATTTTCAAGGACGATAGTATGTCGATTATCCTTGGTAGACCATTTTTGAATAATGTAGGGGCTGTTATTGATTGCAACAAAGGCAATGTCACTTTTCATGTTAATGGTAATGAGCATACGGTACATTTTCCGAGAAAACAACCTCAAGTCCAAAGTATCAATTCTATTGGAAAAAATTCAACGATTATTATTGGAGGTTTTGAATTTCTTCTTCCTACTGCCAGGAAGAAATATGATATTCTTATTGTTGGGGATGTGCATATCCCAGTTGAGGTAACCTAGTGTTATTCGAAATTTCTCCGGTTTCATGCGATTTGGAATGAGTTTGTTAACAAGACTTGATCAACCTTGTTAGTGGATTCCTTTTGATGAGCATGAGATGGATGAAGTTAGAAAGCACAACTTTCTGTACCCTCCTTTTACTTTATGTTATTTAATTTAAATAAAGGAAAAAATAGTATTTTCTATATGTTTTCTGAATTATCATTGCAATAAAAAAATGCCCCGAAAATAAAAGTTCTCCAAATGCCCTGAAAATTTAATCTGATTTTTTCTGAAATATTTGAGAATTATTGGCACTAAGAACACACCAGGGGGACCCACCATGTGCCCAGAGGGTGGAGGGCGCACCCCCTGCCTCGTGGACTCCATGTGGGATCCCTCCACTTATTCTTGCACCCACACACTTCGTCTTCCTCTAAAAAAATCATCCACCAGCTCAAACCCGTGTTCTAGCTCATCTTGCTACCATTTTCGATCTCCTTGCTCAAAGCTCCATTCACAAAACTGCTTTGAGGGATTGTTCTTCGATATGTGACTCCTCCAATGGTCCAATTAGTTTTTGTTCTAGTGCTTTATTTATTGCAAATTTTTGGTGCTTAGGTGACCCTGTTCTTGAGCTTGCATGTCAAATTTATGTGGTCAAAAGTAGTTTTAATGCATGATATAGCCTCTAGGCACTTGTAGGAGTAGTTGCTATCAATTTTATTGAGTTTGTTCACTTTTATTTTAAGTTACTAAAAATTTTAGAAATTTTCGGAAAAAGATGAAGAGATTTTTGAGGGGCTCATCGAGCAAAGAGAATAAGAAGCCCAAGTATAATCTCCCTCGTACTGCGGAGGTTCGGCCATGTGAATGGCCTTGTGATGAGTTCTTGAGAGAAGCCGGGATTTATGAAGATTTTATTATTTGGCTGAGAATGCAGGCCTCACCGACTTCCTCCACGACCAGCGCAAACAGTATCTCTTACTCACTAATATTTTTGTGCAAAATTTTCATTTCCATGCTAGGAGATCGCCACCTTCGGTGGAATTTTATTTATATGATGAGCATAAGGAGATGTCACTTTATGATTTTTGCCGGGTTTGTAGGATACCCTTTGAGGGCAGCATAGAGGAACCACATCGTAATGATGTGGAGGGATTTATTGATATGATTGATGTAGGGGAAACGAGGAAAGTTTCCGATGCAAGAATCACTAGCATACATTTTCCTGTTCTACGTTACTTTGCAATATTTGCTAGTAGATGCTTAATTGGTCGCCGGAATTGTGGAAATCTTAGTGCCCCTGATATTGTTATTTTATGCCATGCTTTGTTTCGTGATACCACTTTTAGTTTAGGCGCTATTGTTGCTACGCGGTTAAATCTGAACCGTACAAAGGGTCCCGTCTTAGGACGCATCTTTGCCTCGCGCCTTGTTGCACACTTTAACATACCTATTAGGCATTATGAGAAAGAGGAAAAGTTGATGCCTCATATTTTTCTAGATTATAAGAGTATGGTAGCACATGATTTTATTGTTAAGAATAAGAATAAGATGCTTAACTATAGACTGATATTTGATAAGAATTACTTTGAGACTATTACCTTGCCTGCTCCCTCTTTGTTCAACATATTTTCAGGCACGTACCTTGTTTTGTCGGAGGCCGTTCAGGCATACCAGAGCCTTACGTCAGCTCCAGAGCCGGAGCCACTATCTGATCCCCATCGTCAATCTGTTTATCAGTGGGATCCGGAGGAGATCGGCAACTAGTGGCCCCCGAGGACCCTCCTCAGTATACCGGAGAGGGCAGTTTCGATCCATGGGCATAGACCGACTTAGGCCAAAAGCCTAAGCTTGGGGGAGTACATATCCCTCACCGACATTACATTCATGTTCACACACTCATGCCAGTTGTCGATGCTCATACTTTTTCATTGTATCATCCTTGCTAGTCTATTTTCTTTTCCAGCTTTCTTCTTGTGTGTTTGAAAACCCTTAAGAAAAAAAGAAAAAAAACAGTTGTAGCTTTTAGCTAGTTTAATTTCCATGCCTGTAGTAGTAGTAATAAAAAAACCCAAAAAGATTTCTCGTTCTTCTTTTGCTTGTTGGGAGCTTCCCCGTGTAAATAGTTTTGTTTCCTTTCCTTTATTTGGGGGTCGAGAGGAGAAGACCATAATGAACATGTTGAGTGGCTCTCTTATGCATTATTGTTGATCTAACAAAGAGCCCATATTACCTTGTCTTCTCCCTTGAATTGAATGCTTGCAGATTCCAGCTTAGTCCAATGCACGGGCACTATTATTATTACCCACACCGTTCGGTTGTGCAAGTGAAAGGCAATAATGACGATATATGATGAACTGATTGAGATCAGAGAAACGGGTATGAACTCGACCTCTCTTGTTTTTGTAAATATGATTAGTTCATCGTTCCTGATTCAGCCTATTACGAATGAAACATGTTTGCAATGACAATTAGATATTATAGTTGCCCATGCCATGCTTAATTTGCTAGGAGTTTATAATGGTTTACCTTGCGTGCCAACATGCTATTAAAATGGTTGTGATGTGGTATGATAGGATGGTATCCTCCTTTGAATGATTCGAGTGGCTTGACTTGGCACGTGTTCATGCATGTAGTTGAAACAAAATCAACATAGCCTCCACGATATTTAGGTTCATGGTGATTTATATCCTACTCATGGTTGCATTCCGTGTTGATTAATTTTAATGCATGTTCATGACTCTTGTCGCTCTCTAGCTGGTCGCTTCCCAGACTCTTTCTAGCCTTCACTTGTACTAAGCGGGAATACTACTTGTGCATCCAATTCAATAAACCCAAAGTTGTTCCATATGAATCCACCATACCTTCATATATGCGGTATCTACCTGCCGTTCCAAGTAAATTTGTATGTGCCAAACTCTAAACCTTCAAATGAAATTCTATTTTGTATGCTCGAATATCTCATATATCAACTAGGGATGTCTGTATCTTCCATGCTAGGCGGGTTATTCTCAAGAGGAGTGGACTCCACTCCTCACTCATGAGAAAATGGCTGGTCACGGGGATGCCCAGTCCCATGCTTAAATCAAATCAAAATAATTGCAAACAAAACTCCCCCAGGATTGTTGTTAGTTGGAGGCACCCGTTATTTCTGGCAAGCCATGGATTGATGCTTGTTGGTGGTGGGGGAGTATAAACTTTACCATTCTGCTTGGGAACCGCCTATATGTGTGTAGCATGGAAGATATCGAGATCTCTCGGCTGTTATGTTGACAATGAAAGTATATCGCTCAAAATATTATTCATCTCTATTTCAAAATCGATCTCTAGCACCTCTACAAATCCCTGCTTCCCTCTGAGAAGGGCCTATCTATTTACTTTTATGTTGAGTTATCATCCTATTATTAAAAAGCACCAATTGTAGAGCACCGATGTCATTTGCATGTATTATTGTTAGTTTACGTTGAGTATGACTTGACTAGATCTCCTTTACCATGAATTACAATTTCCAGTCAGCCCTTGATCTTCAGGGGTGCTCTGCATTTATGTTTTGTGGTCTCAGAAAGGGCTAGCGAGATACCATCTTGTTATATCATATTATGATTGTTTTGAGAAAGTGTTGTCATTCGAGATTTACTATTATTGCTCGCTAGTTGATTATGTCATTGATATGAGTAAACATGAGACCTAAATCTTATTTTGAATATGGTTAGTTCATAATCTTTGTTGAAAACTTGAATGCTGGCTTTACATATTTACAACAACAAGTGCAAACAGAGTTTGTAAAAGTTTTTCTTTATCACTTTCAGTTTATCAACTGAATCGCTTGAGGACAAGCAAAGGTTTAAGCTTGGGAGAGTTGATACGTCTCCATCGTATCTACTTTTCCAAACACTTTTGCCCTTGTTTTGGACTCTAACTTGCATGATTTGAATGGAACTAACCCGGACTGACGCTGTTTTCAGCAGAATTGCCATGGTGTCATTTTTGTGCAGAAATAAAAATTCTCGGAATGACCTGAAAATCAACGGAGAATATTTTTGGAATATATAAAAAATACTGGCGAAAGAATCAAGGCCAGGGCCCACACCCTGTCCACGAGGGTGGGGGCGCGCCTACCCCCTGCCTCGTGGGCCCCCCGGTGCTCCACCGACCTCAACTCCAACTCATATATTCACATTCGGGGAGAAAAAATCAGAGAGAAGGATTCATCGCGTTATACGATACGGAGCAACCGCCAAGCCCTAATCTCTCTCGGGAGGGCTGATATGGAGTCCGTTCGGGTCTCCAGAGAGAGGAATCTGTCGCCATCGTCATCATCAACCTTCCTCCATCACCAATTTCATGATGCTCACCGCCGTGCGTGAGTAATTCCATCGTAGGCTTGCTGGATGGTGATGGGTTGGATGATATTTATCATGTAGTCGAGTTAGTTTTGTTAGGGTTTGATACCTAGTATCCATTATGTTCTGAGATTGATGTTGCTATGACTTTGCTATGCTTAATGCTTGTCACTAGGGCCCGAGTGCCATGATTTCAGATCTGAACCTATTATGTTTGCATGAATATATGTGAGTTCTTGATCCTATCTTGCAAGTCTATAGTCACCTATTATGTGTTATGATCCGTTAACACCGAAGTGACAATAATCGGGATACTTACCGGTGATGACCGTAGTTTGAGGAGTTCATGTATTCACTAAGTGTTAATGCTTTGGTCCGGTACTCTATTAAAAGGAGGCCTTAATATCTTCTTCTATTGCTTGTTGGGAACTTTCTCGTGTAAATAGTTTTGTTTCTTTTCTTTTCTTTGGGTGTCGAGAGGAGAAGACCTTGATGAAAATGTTGAGTGGCTCTCATATGCATTATTGTTGATCTAAGAAAGAGCCCATATTACCTTGTCTTCTACCATGTATTGAATGCTTGCAGATTTCCAGCTTAGTCCAATGCACGTGCACTATTATTATTATCCACACCATTCGGTCGTGCAAGTGAAAGGAAATAATGACGATATATGATGAATTGATTGAGATGAGAGAAGCTGGTATGAACTCGACCTCTCTTATTGTTGTAAATATGATTAGTTCATCGTTCCAGTTTCAGCCTATTATGAATGAAACATGTTTTGCAATGACAATTACAGATTATAGTTGCTCATGCCATGCTTAATTTGCTAGGAGTTTATAATGGTTTACCTTGCGTGCCAACATGCTATTAAAATGGTTGTGATGTGGTATGATAGGGTGGTATCTTCCTTTGAACGATTCGAGTGGCTTGACTTGGTGCATGTTCACGCATGTAGTTGAAACAAAATCAACATAGCCTCCACGATATTTATGTTCATGGTGAATTATATCCTACTCATGCTTGCATTTAGTGTTGATTAATTTTAATGCATGTTCATGACTGTTGTCGCTCTCTAGCTGGTCGCTTCCCAGTCTCTTTCTAGCCTTCACTTGTACTAAGCGGGAATACTGCTTGTGCATCCAACTCCATAAACCCCAAAAGTTTTTCCATATGAGTCCACCATACTTTCCTATATACGGTATCTACCTGCCGTTCCAAGTAAATTTGTATGTGCCAAACTCCAAACCTTCAAATAAAAATTATGTTTTGTATGCTCGAATAGCTCATGTATCAACTAGGGTTGTCTGTATCTTCCATGGTAGGCGGGTTATTCTCAAGAGGAGTGGACGCCGCTCCTCACTCACGAGAAAATGGCTGGTCACCGGGATGCCCAGTCCCATGCTCAAATCAAATCAAAATAATTGCACACAAAACTCCACCAGGATTGTTGTTAGTTGGCGGCACCTGTTGTTTCGGGCAAGCCATGGATTGATGCTTGTTGGTGGTGGGGGTATAAACTTTACCATTCTGCTTGGGAACCACCTATAATGTGTGTAGCATGGAAGATATCGAGATCTCTCGGTTGTTATGTTGACAATGAAAGTATACCGCTCAAAATATTATTCATCTTTATTTCAAAATCGAGCTCTAGCACCTCTACAAATCCCTGCTTCCCTCTGCGAAGTGCCTATCTATTTACTTTTATGTTGAGTCATCATCCTCTTATTAAAAAGCACCAGTTGGAGAGCACCGCTGTCATTTGCATGTATTATTATTAGTTTACATTGAGTATGACTGGATCTCTTTTACCATGAATTACAATTTCCAGTCAGCCCTTGATCTCCAGGGTGCTCTGCATTTATATTTTGCGGTCTCAGAAAGGGCTGGCGAGATACCATCTTGTTATATCATATTATGATTGTTTTGAGAAAGTGTTGTCATCCAAGATTTATTATTATTGCTCGCTAGTTAATTATGCCATTGATTTGAGTAAACATGAGACCTAAATGTTATTGTGAATATGGTTAGTTCATAATCTTTGCTGAAAACTTGAATGGTGGCTTTACATATTTACAACAACAAGAGCAAACAGAGTTTGTAAAAGGTTTTCTTTATCACTTTCAGTTTATCAACTAAATTTCTTGAGGACAAGAAAATGTTTAAGCTTGGGAAGTTGATACGTCTCCATCGTATCTACTTTTCCGAACACTTTTGCACTTGTTTTGGACTCTAACTTGCATGATTTGAATGGAACTAACCCGGACTGGCGTTATTGTCAGCAGAATTGCCATGGTGTTATTTTTGTGCAGAAATAAAAGTTCTTGGAATGACCTGAAAATCAACGGAGATTATTTTTGGAATATATAAAAAATACTAGCGAAAGAATCATGGCCAGGGGGCCCACACCCTGTCCTCGAGGGTGGGGGCGCCTACCGCCCTGGGCGCGCCCCCTGCCTCGTGGGCCCCCTGGTGCTCCTTCGACCTCAACTCCAAATCTATACATTCACTTTCAGAGAGAGAAAAATAAAGGAGAAGGATTCATCGCGTTTTACGATACGGAGCCGCCGCCAAGCCCTAAAACCTCTCAGGAGGGCTGATCTGGAGTCCGTTCGGGGCTCCGGAGAGGGGAATCCGTCGCCATCGTCATCATCAACCATCCTCCATCACCAATTTCATGATGCTCACCGCCGTGCATGAGTAATTCCATTATAGGCTTGCTGGACGGTGATGGGTTGGATGAGATTTATCATGTAATCGAGTTAGTTTTGTTAGGGTTTGATCCCTAGTATCCACTATGTTCTGAGATTGATATTGCTATGACTTTGCTATGCTTAATGCTTGTCACAAGGGTCTGAGTGCCATGATTTCAGATTTGAACCTATTATGTTTTCATGAATATATGTGAGTTCTTGATCCTATCTTGCAAGTCTATAGTCACCTATTATGTGTTATGATCCGTTAACCCCGAAGTGACAATAATCGGGATACTTACCGGTGATGACCGTAGTTTGAGGAGTTCATATATTCATTAAGTGTTAATGCTTTGGTCCATTACTCTATTAAAAGGAGGCCTTAATATCCCTTAGTTTCCAATAGGACCCCGCTGTCACGGGAGGGTAGGACAAAAGATGTCATGCAAGTTCTTTTCCATATGCACGTATGACTATATTCGGAATACATGCCTACATTACATTGATAAACTGGAGCTAGTTCTGTGTCACCCTATGTTATAACTATTGCATGAGGAATAGCATCCGACATAATTATCCATCACTGATCCATTGCCTACGAGCTTTTCACATATTGTTCTTCGCTTATTTACTTTTCCGTTGCTACTGTTACAATCACTATAAAACCAAAACTGCTACTGTTACTTTTGCCACCATTACCACTACTATCATACTCCCTCTGTTTCGAATTACTTGTTGCGGGTATGGATGTATCTAGATGTATTTTAGTTCTATATACATCCATTTTTGCGACGAGTAATTTGGAACGGAGGGAGTATTACTTTGCTACTAAATACTTTGCTGCAGATATTAAGTTTCCAAGTGTGATTAAATTGACAACTCAGCTGGTAATACTTGAGAATATTCTTTGGCTCCCCTTGTGTTGAATCAATAAATTTGGGTTGAATAATCTACCCTCAAAAATTGTTGTGATCCCCTATAGTTGTGGGTTATCATCAGCAAGGGCGGAAGAGACCCGCCGCCGCTCCGGCTGCTCCGGCGCGTCGTACTCGTTCTCCTCCGCCTCGTAAGCAAGCAAAGAAGACAGCCGCAGCCGCTCCGTCTGCTCCGGCATCTAGCAGTACAGCCAGAGGCCGGAGGCAATTCAGATTCAGTCCATCTCTAAAGACTCTAGAGAAGTTACCATACGAGAGGTCCGTGTAGGAAAACAAGAAGATCGTGGAAGCTGAAGTGAGGGACTTCTTTGAAGCGGTGAAAGCAAAGAAACATCCACCTCCGGAGGAGAAGATAGATCCGGTGAAAGCAAAGCGCACACTCGATGCCCTGAAGAAACCACCACCGTCTCCGTCGAAAACCAACTATGAGCGCATTATTGGAAAGTCATTTATCGAAGCGGAGCGGTCGGGAAGTACTATCAGTGATCGAAGGTTAGCAGAACAACGAGCTGGGAAAAAAATTGCCCAGATCGGCGAACAAGCGAACCAATCGTGCCCCCCGCTCAAGGTGTCTAGCGATATCGTCGCTAATGATCCGAGGATGGTGCCCGGTTATACCAATCTTGGAGATTACCTGCCCGACGATGCAAATTTTTATATAATGGAGGTGGACAAACACAAATACCAGTACGGGAAGCCTCTCATCAGAGATGGAACTACTCTAACAACGATGATGCGAAGATTCCATGATTGGTACATGAAAACATGCAGCGAGTCTGGGGGGAAGGATACTTTGACGCTGAGAGTTAAAGAGGAGCACGACCTCGTTGGAATTGAACTGTTGTTTGTTTCATTTGAGGAGTTCTTCCAGTGGTTCAATCAAAAGGCCATCGATAAATTAACGGTCACTTGCTACTGTCTGTAAGTACTACTTCTGTCATTAAGTCTCTATATATATAGCTTAGCTCTTTCATTGCATGTATATATAGTTATCCTCACAATATTATGCAGATTGAAGATCGTCGAATGCAGAAAAGCAAAAAATCTATGATATTGGGTTCACTAACACAAATCTCATAGATGAATATACAGTTAAATTTGATGCCAAAGAAACCGAGGCCAACTTGCTCAAATTGTTGCTTCAAAATCAAAACAAAGATAAAATACTCTTTCCTTACAACTTCAAGTGAGTGTTACTGTCTTGTGCATATTCGATTTCCCTTATTACTCGAGGTTATAGTAATGTAATTGATGAGTTATGCATGCGTGCGCAGCTTCCACTATATTCTCCTAGAGATTAAGCTTGAGCAGGGACTAGTAACCGTCTTAGAATCGAGATGAAAATCTCCCGAGACCTATGCGGACATGACTAAAATGCTCAAGAAGTAAGTTCAATCGATCATTATCGCACCATATCGCCAACTTTTTGTTCATTTCCTGATATCAAGTAATTGTTTTCTTTGTCTCACAGGGTTTGGAAAGTATTCATCGCACAAGCTCCGGGACTGTCGGGGAAGCTGCGATGGACATACCCGAAAGTAAGTAGTACTAGCTAGCTAGTTCCGCGCATATCGATCCCGTTGATTCTAGCTACTTTCATCAATGCCATTTATAATGCTTCATTATCAGTTTATTGACCTCTATTTCTCGTATAGTGCTTGTGGCAGGAACAAAGGAATGATTACTGTGGATACTACGTTTGCGAGTTCATCTACAACGCGACTTGCAAAAAAAAACCAGGGCTACTCTAAAAGACAATTTGATTTGTGTAAGCAATAATATTCACAGTTTCATTATATTACCATCATTTGTGTTAAGTTTCATTCATATATATGTATTGACTCCCTTCTTCAAATTAGATGTGGCAGGTGCGGGATGAACTCCTACCACATGATCGCATCAAAGCAATTCAAGAGGAATTGGCGGGATTCTTTCTTGACCACGTCATCAATAAAGCCGGAGAATGCCATCTGGAAGCTGAGTTAATTAGGGGATTATATTATAAGAGATCTTAATATTGTATATATGTAGCCAGTAGCGCCGGATAGATGTACGAAAACTTGTTGTTCGACCAATCTCTCGGAGAATGAGAGGTCGATATCACTTCTCTCTGTATGAATATGTTCATGAGGAACTTCTGTACTTAATGGTTTCCTTCATTTGCTTACTAGCTAGCGTGTCGAGGGCCTCTCTATACGTATAGTACGTAGCGTCGACCAAGCACGAAGATAAGAGAGGACACTTCTCTCTATTAATTAATTAGCTACCTAACACAATATATGAAACCCCCAAAATTAACCATACAAAACCCCCCAAAAACCCCAACCCCCCCTTCAGAAAAAAAAATTCTAGCCCCTGAAATGCTGACGCGTGGTAGTTTATTGGTCCCGGTTGGTGCTACAAACCAGGACAAAAGGCCCCCCTGCCAGGGCAAGCCGCAGCGGCCACGTGGAGCCCCATCTGTCCCGGTTGGTGTAAGAACCGGGACTAAACGTGTAGGGATTTAGTACCGACCCTTTAGTTCCGGTTCCCTAACTGGGACAAATGGGCCTTATGAACCGGGACAAATTGCCCTTTTTCTACTAGTGCGTGTGGGCGTTAGTTTTTTTTCTATATAAACTCCATCAAGATCCAACAGAGGTTTCTCATTTGCATCATGAAAAGTCAGATTCCTTAACCCTTGTTTCAGCCACCATATATGCAATCTTGTACAAACACATGTGTTCATAAGAGAAAGTTCACCATCATATATGTTAATATCTTTAAACCGGCCATTGAATTCCCGTTACATTCCAACTAATTTCCTCCCAACCGCACGTAGATGATTAGCAACACTAATGACCAAGTCCCAAGACTACGTCCTAACTTCCTTGTACCAACCAAACAATGACAGGTGTGTGTAAAAATTCCATGAACAACAACCAGAAAAGAATAGCAACGAAAAGCAAAATTTCAACCATGATAACATTCCTCAAAACAAAATATTGCTACAGGTCAGGTCAAACAAACCACCAGTTGTTGCTTGGAGTTAAGGCACAAGGCAGCCAGCACGCGAGTTGACCCTGCAACCTCCGACGCAATCTGACCACCATCCATCGAATCATTGCTCCATAACATCCGATCATCAATCAATCCCATCCCATCTCATCTCCATGCGACAATCCATGAAACACCATCAGCATCAGCAGTAAGCAGATCATCAAGGTGGCGGCGAGGAGGCAGCCCAGCACAAGCAGCAGCATGACCAGACAGCAAGTTGTTGACACCTGATTTTGGCAAGATACAGATTGTAATGAAAATGGTCTTGAGTGAACGGGTTTTCAGCATGAAAAAATTCACGTCGCCGAGTGGAACCACTTTGATGTTTCGGTTATATTCATTCGACTTTATCTTACGGACCGAAACTATACTCCGAGTGGCATAATTCAATGTTCCGAGTGGTTTTTGGCCAATCACGTCTTCAAGATGACCTCGGATGAAGGAGCACTCTTAAGGAATTGTCTTCGTCTCGTTGAGGCAATCGATTTTGATATATAAATCATCTCAATCCAAGTTCATATGCAAAAGTTAGAGGCAATACACTGCAGACCGAATCTCAACAGAAATATGGCGCGAGGTGCCAGACACTTGTCAGATAGCTTGCGCGAGTAATTCGGCCATCAAGACGGCCTTGAATCGAAAAACCTTCAACACGAAAAAGTTTTGTCTCGTCAAGCCGGTCGTTTTTCATATAAAATTCATTTCAATCCGAGGTCGTAAGCAACCTGGAGAGGCAAATCAAGATCAGGCTGTGTTTTCAGTCGGGAAATCCGAGTGAAAAGTTTACCATCCGAGTGAAAACCTACCGATCGAGGAAAAGGTCGAGTGAAAAACTTATCGATCGAGTAAAAGATTGGCCTCCGAGCGAAATATAGTCATCCGAGTGAAAGATTGTCTTCCGAGTGAAAGACTCTAACATCCGAGTGAAAAGGTTCAGTCGGACGAAAAACTCTAATATCCTAGTGGATGAGCTCGGATCCGAGTGAAACTGAAGATGTGCCCGAAAGGTAATCCAGATGACCTCGGATGGAAAAGTGATCAACACGAAAGTTGTGCGCATCGTCAAAACGCTGAACTTTGGTTTTGGAGTCATTATCATATGAGATAGTATACGGCCTGTAAGTTCACTATGAGACTCGGACAATCCAATCTATTACATGACCGAGTCCGACTGGATATTAAAGATGGCTTCGTAGAATATTCAAGATGGTCTTATTTGGAAAAGTGTTCAACATAAGGATTGTTAGTCTCGTCGAGGCGCACAAGTTTCATATTTGGGCCGTCTTGATCGGAGGTCATATGCAAGCTCGGCGGCCCGCGCAAGGAGGAGGACAGAAGTTGGGCCAGATTCGGACTGAATCCGAATTGGAATAGAACTAGGACTCTAGGACGTGAATTGATGTAATTTTTTGTAAGGAAAGCCTAGATGAATCCTTTGCTTGTACGGGAAGTCCAGCCGCCTCTTATATATGTTGGGGGTGATGGCCGATTGAACAACACACAATCGAACAAATCAATATACTACTTTTTCATCTACGTTTTATCTCTCCACCGTTTTTCTATCTCGTTCTTCGTTGTTCTTCGTGTTTGGGAGCTGTGAATCCTGAGGCTCTAGGGGAGAGCGAATCGACCTAGGGCAGCCCATAGCCGCCGCACTCCCTGACGGGGTCCCTCCCAGGGGTGTGGGGTTTTCGGGTCTGCAAAAGCGCCCGTCGACTGTCTTGCATATCGCGCTGTTGGTCGGGTCTCCTTCGACGTGAGCTGCGGTGCATCACCCCCGGCGTCGAGGGTACACGTGACATGTTCGTGTGTCAACACACTTTTTGGCGACTCCGCTGGGGACCGAAGATCAATCATCATCATCCACCATGTACGATCTTCCCAAGCCATCTGAGGTAGACGCCGATAACATCATTAAGCCCAGTCTTGATGAGATATCGGCCGATCATCGCCAAGTCTATGAGGAGTACAAGAAGGCGCGCGAGGAGAAGGACCTGCAGGAGTTCCTTGCAAAATTCAAGAAAGATCGCCAAGGCAACATCACTCCGATTGAAGAAATCAAGTTCCCTCCTCTTCAAACTGAACAGGTTAAACCCTCTGTAAGTACTGCCTTTTCTCCTGAGCAGTGGGCTGAGATTGAAAGTCGTATTATTGATGGTAACAATCTAGTCTATCAAACTTTTATAGAAAATACTAATGCTCAGAAGAATATATCTCAATCGTCTAGTGGTAATAATGGTGTAGCTGCTAGTGTGCAAAACCCTAATCTGGCTTTAATTGCATCGGCGCCTCCCGTGCCGATGACTTATTATCCTACCCAAACAAATCAGATTGTGGCTACACCCATTAATCCTATTATGAGCATGACAGGTTCGGTGGCAACGCCGAACCAAACTCTACCTACAGCTACAATCACTCGACCACTACCAAATTATGGGTCGACATACATGCCACAATTCCTACCTACAGCTAGTAACCATACTCTTCCTATGTCACTGCCACAAGCTTCATCGTCCACTACGGATGATGGTCTAGCTAATCTTAGAGAGGAGATGGCTAAGATGCTTAAAGAGAATTTTGGAGTTGAATTACCTCGGAATCAGATTTACCAAAAGCCGTACCCTGAGTACTTTGATGCCATCCAGTGCCCTCCGGGATATAAGATTCCAGATTTTGTTAAGTTCAATGGAGAGGGCAGAAAAACCACATGGGAGCATGTTAGTCAATACTTAGCACAACTAGGTGAAGCAGGCTCACTAAATGAGTTGAAAGTGCGTTTGTTTCCTTTATCTTTAACTGGTACTGCATTTTCATGGTTTTCTTCTTTACCACATGGTTCCATTCAGGTTTGGTCACAGCTAGAGCAGAAATTTCATGATCACTTTTATAGCGGCGACAATGAACTCAAGTTATCACATCTAACATCGGTTAAACAGAAGCATGATGAATCGGTCTCCGATTATGTCAAGAGATTCAGAGAAACAAAAAACCGGTGTTTTAGTTTGGTGATAACCGAGAGAGACTTGGCAGACCTAGTGCTGAGTGGTTTGATAACTCCCATTAGAGAAAAGCTAGAAGGTTATGAGTTCTTAAATATCAACCAAGTCTTACAAAGGGCTTTGGCTCGGGAAAGCCGAAGCAAAGATCTCAAAGAAGTGCATAGATACAAAGCCGATCGTCCAAAGATGAATATGGTGGAATATGATAGTGATCACTCGGACGATGAGGGTGATGTTTTTGCTACTGAATTTGTTTGGCCATCTAAGGCCAAACCCTTTACTTGCAATGATCTGAAACCGATTCATAAGAATCGTGATGAAGAGATGAAGTTTACTTTTAACATTGCTAAGTGTGATAGAATATTTGATGCTTTGCTGCAGGCTAAGATTATTAGAATATCTCATACTTTACCGCCGTTTGAAGAGCTAAAATGGCGTGCTTATTGCAAGTATCATAATTCTTTTTCTCATGCTACTAACGATTGCAATGTTTTTCGACGACAGATACAATCGGCCATTAATGACGGACGATTGAACTTTTCTGAGATGCAAGTTGATAAACAACCTTTTCCAATGAATACCATGGATTTGGAGGGGAAGAAGCTACTCATTCGGCCTGAGGTAGCCGAATCTGCTAACAAAGCTAATATCATTATTGGTGAGCCCAGGAAAGACAAGGAAGGCAGCACGGTCTTGGGGAGACATGTTGTGCTTGATAAGCAGCCCGATGGCAAGGAAGTAATCAAAATCACCATCAAGAATCCTACACTCAGGGGGCAACCGCGGGTGCAAGAAAATACTCGAGTTAAATTTGTCAAACCCAAGAGTCCAGAAGTTGGCAAGTGGAAGAGGAATGAAGCTAAAGTGCAACGCAAGCGGATCAAGCCAACTTTTGATATGTTGCTATCCAAATATGCTAATCAGTCGGCTGGTCCCAGCTCTAACTGGCCATCATACTTGAAGCGGCCAAGGTCACTATCAGATGATATGTTCAGTCAGTATATGAAACTGAGTGGACCAAATGCGTTGTTTCCAGAAGAGCAAAGGCAAACTGTTTGGGGTCGACTTGAATACTCATATAATGGCCGACTGAACATCGGTAACTATCGGTCGGCTGGTCAAAACATGCGACCGGATGGAAATTATCCGAGTGTAAGAATGCACCCAGGTGGAAGCTATCCGAGTGAAAAAATGTGGCCGAGTAGATTCCATCCGACTGAATTCCATCCGAGTGATATCCATCCGAGTGGATTCCATCAGAGTAAAAAGGTGCGCCCGAGTGGATTTCATGCATCTGGAAAGTCGAAAAGAATGGCGTGTTAAATCACCGAGTGTTGCAGCAGTTGAGTCGGGAAAAGGCAAGGAGAAAATGGATGTCGACTCACTTATCTTGGGCATCGAAACATTCGCCATACAGCAGCCGGTTGTGCATAGCAATCCGACTGAGCCGATACTTGCTATCGCGCCAAAGCACTCGGCTAATGACCATGAGGCAAGCACCAGCCAGGTAAAAACGAGAGATCCTAAATACACTCAGCCAAAGTGGTGTCCTCCAGGGCTAACAAAGACACAAAAGAGGAAACTACGGAGGTTAAGGAGTCAAGAGATGGCAGAACAGGAGGCCGAGAAGCAAAGGGATAAGTTGTTCAATGACACTCGACCCATGGTTCCACCAAAACAAGTGTGGAGGCCTAAACAAATACAAGATACAGCAACTTCTACATCTATCACAACAATACCTACATCACCAAAGGAGGACGATGCAACATATATGACATCATCTGCGACACTTCTTACTTCTCCTTCACTCGGACAAATTTCAGAATCTGTGGATGCACTCGAGGAGGAGGCTGATATGTTGGACTATGAGTCTACACCAGTTCATGAAGGTATGGATATCAATATGGTGTATTACTTACCTGCTCAGTTTTATGCCGTAGATGAACAAGGGGAGGTGGCTCAACTGGATTTTGGCCCTAAAAATGCAATATTCGAGAAGCCAAAAGAACCAGTAACGCATCTTAAACCATTATATCTCAGAGGTCATATCAATGGGTCGCCGCTCACTCGGATGCTTGTTGATGGTGGTGCTATGGTAAATCTTATGCCCTATTCGGTCTTCAAGAAATTGGGTTTGCCTGATGAAGAATTGATCAAGACCAATATGGTGCTCAACGGATTTGAAGGCAAAGAGAAAACTGAAGCCAAAGGTGTGATGTATGTGGAGCTTACAGTCGGAAGCAAAACTTTGGCTACTGCATTCTTTGTCGCTGAGGTGCAAGGTAACTACAACATCATACTAGGCCGCGATTGGGTTCATGCAAACCAGTGCGTGCCATCCACTATGCACCAGTTTTTGATTCAGTGGGTTGATGATGAAGTGGAAGTTATTCATGCGGATAACTCGGCCTGTGTTCCTTTGGCCGATGCATCGGTGGATTGGCAACATCCCAATGCTACTTGCTTGACGGGACGTGACTTATCAGAATTTGATTTTCTCAGCGCGACCAAGAATGGTTTTGTGCCCGTCTCTTTAAAGCCGAGTGAATGCAATCGGCTCCAAGGTATGATATGTTTAAATGGATCCTAATTCCGAGTGGTTACAAAAACGTCTTGTAAAGTATCGGTCCAATGAGAACGATATGTATGAGTCTATAGAGGAGTTGGATGACATGGATAAACTTGGACAAGGTTTTACATCAGCCGATCCGTTAGAAGAGGTAGATATTGGAGATGGTTCAGTCACTCGACCAACATTTATAAACAAAAATTTGAAAGCCGATTGTAAGGCTAAGTTAATCGAGCTATTGAAAGAATATGTTTGTTGCTTTGCATGGGAATATCATGAGATGCCAGGGTTAAGCCGAGAGCTAGTGGAACATCGGTTGCCTATAAAGGCCGGTTTTAGACCTTATAAACAGTCGGCCAGAAAATTTAATCCGAAAACATATGACCGGATCAAGGAAGAGATCGGTCGACTGCTTGAAGCTAATTTCATTCGACCTTGCAGGTATGCCGAGTGGATTTCTAACATTGTCCCAGTAGAGAAGAAAGGATCTGGCAAGTTGAGGGTGTGCATTGATTTCAGAGATTTGAATAGGGCTACACCCAAAGATGAGTATCCTATGCCAATAGCCGATATGCTTATTAATGATGCTTCTGGACATAAGGTTATTAGCTTTCTAGATGGTAATGCCGGATACAATCAAATTTTTATGGCCGAAGAGGACATGTACAAAACGGCTTTCTGATGTCCTGGTTTCCTTGGTTTATTCGAGTGGACAGTGATGACATTCGGATTAAAAAATGCTGGAGCCACGTATCAAAGGGCTATGAATTTAATTTTTCATGATTTACTCGGTGTCATACTTGAAGTTTATATTGATGATATTGTTGTCAAATCGGATGCTTTTGAATCTCACTTGGCTGATTTGCGTTTAGCTTTCGAAAGAATGAAAAAGTATGGACTGAAGATGAATCCTTTAAAGTGTGCATTCGGTGTATCAGCTGGCAAGTTTTTGGGTTTTATTATTCATGAAGATGGCATAGAGATTGATCCCAAAAAGATAGAGGCCATACATAAAGTGGAGGCTCCAACATGCAAGAGAGATATGCAAAAGTTTCTTGGCAAGGTCAATTATTTGAGAAGGTTCATAGCTAATCTATCAGGGAAAGTTGATGCATTTACTCCTATCCTTCAGTTAAAGAATGATGCTGATTTCACTTGGGGGGCAAAACAGCAAGAAGCATTTGATATGATCAAGAATTATTTGTGCACTCCTCTGGTGATGAAAGCACCCAAGCATAGGGAACCCTTCAGACTTTACATTGCAGCAGAGGAAGGAGTTATTGGTGTTGTTCTAACTCAAGAGGCCGAAGGAAAAGAGCATGCCATCACTTATTTGAGCCACCGCCTATTGGACGCAGAGACAAGGTATACATTTATTGAAAAATTATGTCTATGTTTATATTATGCTTGCACAAAATTGAGACATTATTTAGTACCGAGTGCTTGCATAGTAGCTTGTCAGACCGATGTCATTAAATACATGTTGCATAGACCAATTCTTAGTGGTAGAATTGGCAAGTGGGCTTATGCTTTGATTGAATATGATTTGGCCTATGAATCTCTAAAATCCATGAAAGGCCAAATTGTTGCTAATTTTATTGTTGAAGATCGGATTGATGACAAGCATGATGTTGATATATACCTTGTCTCAATAGTACCATGGAGATTATATTTTGATGGTTCAGTTTGTACCAATGGCCAAGGTGTTGGTAGTGTTTACATATCTCCTCATGGTGCTGTTTTTGAAGCCTCATGCCGCTTAGAATGTTTTTGTACAAAAAATCAAGCCGAATATGAAGCATTATTATTCGGCCTAGAGATGTTACTTGCTATAGGTGTTACACATATTGAGGCTTATGGTGATTCGTTACTAGTGGTGCAGAAATATCCAAAGTCTTTCAATGTTTGGACGAATCACTTAATGTTTATCTTGATAAATGTCTAGATATAATTTCTACTTTGGATTGCTTTAGCATTGCTCATATATCTAGACATGACAATTGGAAAGCAAATAAATTGGCACAACAAGCATCCGGATATCATGTTGATCATGGCATGTTTCATATCTCTCAAAGACCGATATCTTGTCTTGCCAATATGGGAGAGGCCGAACCTGAACCCACTGATTCGGCCATTAACAAAAAGTCTAGTGTAGGTGACAATCCCGACTGGAGGAAGCCCATTGTTGATTACTTGTGCAATCCGAGTGAAAGGGTGGACAGGGCTGTTCGGCGTATGGCTTTCAAGTATACAATGAGAGATGATGGTCTTTATCGCCGAACAGTCGATGATGTTCTTCTAAAGTGTTTGGATGAGGACCAGGCAAGAGTTGCTATGGGAGAGGTACATGAAGGCATTTGTGGCACTCACCAGTCGGCTCCCAAGATGAAATGGTTATTGCGACGTGCTGGGTTTTATTGGCCGACTATGATTAATGATTGCTTCAGATATTATAAAGGGTGCGAAGCTTATCAAAAATTTGGTGATATTCAATTGGCTCCTGCTGCTATGTTGCATCCTATTATCAAGTCGTGGCCTTTCAGAGGATGGGGTTTAGACTTTATTGGGCAAATTCATCCATCTTCCTCAAAGGGGCATCGGTTCGTATTGGTGGCAACTGATTATTTCACTAAATGGTCTGAAGCAGTACCTCTCAAGAACATGACACATACAGAGGTAATTCAATTCATAACCGAGCACATTATTCATAGATTCGGTATTCCTCAAACGTTAACAACAGATCAAGGTTCATCTTTCATGTCACACCAAGTCAGAGAGTTTGTCGGATCTTATAACATAAAGTTGCTCAATTCCTCTCCATATTATGCCCAAGCTAATGGACAAGCTGAGTCTAGCAATAAAATTTTAATCAAACTCATCAAGAAAAAGATTGAAGATAATCCAAGGAGATGGCATGAGTTGTTGTCTGAAGCTTTGTGGGCACATAGAATTTCAAGGCATGGTGCTACGAAGGTGACCCCATATGAGCTAGTATATGGTCAAGAGGCCGTTTTACCAGTGGAAGTAAATTTGAATGCTTTGAGAATAGCCAAACAAAATGATTTATCGGCAGTAGACCTTTATAACTTGATGATGGAAAATATTGATGAGGTTGTCGATAAACGTTTGGTTGCTTTGAATTCCATAGAGAGATACAAGTTGAGGGTTGCAAGAGCTTACAATAAGAAAGTTAAGTTGAAGAATTTTCAAGTTGGTGATCTCGTCCGGAAAGTGATTCTGCCGATTGGCTCAAGAGATAGAAAATTCGGGAAGTGGTCTCCAAGTTGGGAAGGTCCTTTTAGAATTACAAGAGTTGTTCCCGGAAATTCATATTTGGTGGAATCAATACAAGGGGCATTGTTACCTCGAGCTCTCAATGGCAAATATTTGAAGAAGTACCACCCGAGTGTGTGGCGGGAAGCCTAAGTAGGCAATGGCTGATATACGATTATCGCCCTTAACACAAACATGGTTGATACATAATTATCGCCCTGAGAAAAATAAATGGCCGATGGAGTGCTGATATCGTCCTTAGAACAAACACTATGCATATTATTTTTCGGCGTGCAAGCTTTGCCGAAAAACAGGAGGGCATGTGTTGACACCTGATTTTGGCAAGATATAGATTGCAATGAAGATGGTATCGAGTGAACGGGTTTTCAGCATGAAAAGATTCACGTCGCCGAGTGGAACCACTCTGATGTTTCGGTTATATTCATTCGACTTTATCTTGCGGACCGAAACTATACTCCGAGTGGCATAATTCAATGTTCCGAGTGGTTTTTGGCCAATCACGTCTTCAAGATGACCTCGGATGAAGGAGAACTCTTAAGGAATTGTCTTTGTCTCGTCGAGGCAATCGATTTTGATATATAAATCATCTCAATCCGAGTTCATATGCAAAAGTTAGAGGCAATACACTGCAGACCGAATCTCAACGGAAATATGGCGCGAGGTGCCAGACACTTGTCTGATAGGTTGCGCGAGTAATTCGGCCATCAAGATGGCCTTGAATCGAAAAACCTTCAACACGAAAAAGTTTTGTCTCGTCGAGCCGATCGTTTTTCATATAAAATTTGTCTCAATACGATGTCGTATGCAACCTGGAGAGGCAAATCAAGATCAGGCTGTGTTTTCAGTCGGGAAATCCGAGTGAAAAGTTTACCATCCGAGTGAAAACCTACCGATCGAGGAAAAGGTCGAGTGAAAAACTTATCGATCGAGTAAAAGATTGGCTTCCGAGCGAAATATAGTCATCCGAGTGAAAGATTGTCTTCCGAGTGAAAGACTCTAACATCCGAGTGAAAAGGTCCAGTCGGATGAAAAACTCTAATATCCGAGTGGATGAGCTCGGATCCGAGTGAAACTGAAGATGTGCCCGAAAGGTAATCCAGATGACCTTGGATGAAAAAGTGATCAACACGGAAGTTGTGCGCATCGTCAAAACGGTGAACTTTGGTTTTGGAGTCATTATCATATGAGATAGTATACGGCCTGTAAGTTCACTACGAGACTCGGGACAATCCAGTCCATTACATGACCGAGTCCGACTGGATATTAAAGATGGCTTCGTAGAATATTCAAGATGGTCTTATTTGAAAAAGTGCTCAACATAAGGATTGTTCGTCTCGTCGAGGCGCACAAGTTTCATATTTAGGCCGTCTTGATCGGAGGTCATATGCAAGCTCGGCGGCCCGCGCAAGGAGGAAGACAGAAGTTGGGCCAGATTCAGACTGAATCCGAGTTGGAATAGAACTAGGACTCTAGAACGTGAATTGATGTAATTTTTTGTAAGGAAAGCCTAGATGAATCCTTTGCTTGTCGGAAGTCCAGCCGCCTCTTATATATGTTGGGGGTGATGGCCGATTGAACAACACACAATCGAACAAATCAATATACTACTTTTTCATCTACGTTTTATCTCTCCACCGTTTTTCTATCTCGTTCTTCGCTGTTCTTCATGTTTGAGAGCTGCGAATCCCAAGGCTCTAGGGGCGAGCGAATCGACCTAGGGTAGCCCATAGCCGTCGCACTCCCTGACGGGGTCCCTCCTGGGGTGTGGGGTTTTCGGGTCTGCAAAAGCGCCCGTCGACTGTCTTGCGTACCGCGCTGTCGGTCGGGTCTCCTTCGACGTGAGCTGCGGTGCATCACCCCGGTGTCGAGGGTACACGTGACGTGTTCGTGTGTCAACACAAGTCTCAGGCTTCAGCAACTTCAGCAAGGCGGCCTCCGATGGGTACCCGTACCCCTCCTACCGGCACCGGCGGCAGGCCTCGTCGTTTTTTTATTTAAAAAAGGAGTACGTATCGCATACAATCATATTATTAATTATTCGTAAAGATCATACGAAATGATACATTAATAAGCTTGAAGCCTATTTTGGTAACGTTGTTGCTACTCCTATTCCCTTGATGAAGCCATGCCGAATGTTCGAACCTAATACCAAACGCACCAAAGCCTAACATCTAAAGCCGGGTGTCCCATCCAAGCCACTACCTGGATTGAGTCTCACACCGATCTGACACACTCTCAGTAAGCACCACACGCTGCAAGGGCCGACACCTTCATCTTCCCTCCGTCCATCCTCAAGATTGTACAGCGCGCCGTTTTTCTTCCCAGCTGAGCCGGAGCTCAAGCCGCAGCAGCAGCTCGTTCAAGGCGGCAGCGCGGGGCGTCGCCGGCGTGTTCGGCACCTGCTTCGTGCCCCGGGTCAGGAAGACCGAGGCAGAGCAAGAACGGGAGGTCTCCCAGGTCTCTCGGGGGAGCAGGAGTGGAGGGCTTCCATGTCTCCACGGATTCAGGTACCATTAGGACTTCATCCTCTGTTTGTTGCCAGTAAATTTTTTGTTAATCATGATCCTCCTGTAGCTTAAGCATCAAATTAATCAGCATGAAATCCCTTGAGAAGATCAGAGTATTCATGGACTGTAATCTGTGGATGTTGACAAATTTGGTTGCGGCAGGGACAAGCAAGGAGGGTGCAGGGCTCACCGTTGCAGATGTATTCAGGGCGACATCGAACTTCAGCGAGAAGAACATGGTCAGGGAGGGAACTTCTTGCAGCGTCTACAGAGGGAAGCTCACGGACGGCCGGCTCCCAAGTTGCCGCCAAACGTGCCAGAAAGGTTACGAAAAAGCATCAGAAATAAATATTCAGCAATTGTTCATGGAGGCTGTAGAATGTAGATTCAGAAGGAACTAACTGGGTATTTGATTTCTGCAGCTAAACGGTCAGTATCTATCTACTGAACTTCGCAGAGAACTCAAAACACTGCAGAAGATCGAGCATCAGAACTTGATGAGGTTCCTCGGATTTTTTGAGCAGAAAGATGAAACTCTGATCGTTGTAGAATATGTCGACAACATTTCAAATTTCAGTTAGGAATACTAGAAAGATGTAGTGACCAAAGATTTCTGCGAAATTCAGAATCCCGCGGAACACGATTAGTCGATTAGAGCTTGCACAGCGGCTCAACATGGGGATCGACGTGGCTCACGCCATCACCTACCTACACGAGTACGCGGGTAATTCTAATCAGATCCCTTGAAATGGCATAATTCACACTTCACCATAGTAGTAATAGTAATAAACAAAGGAAGTGAAAGATGGTACGTACCAGTAATAGCAGGGTGTGCATTGTGATTGTCTGAACTTGGAAAAACCGCATGGCATGGCAGAACTTGGAAAAAACGCATGGCCAGATGGTGTCCTTGTCAGTACTACGTATTATGATGTAAAATGAATCGCATGTTTATACCTGAGCTGGTCGCACCAATCTGAATGACCGGTACCTATCGGTTCCGCTAAATTTACTTATTCGCTCCGGACGCTTTTATTAGGAACAAAAGTGGTGTAGCTTGGTCGTTGCCCCGCGGCGAGAATGGAAGATTCTAACAAAATATATAGCGGTGGCCGCAATACTTAGCTTTGTTTAGACGAGACCAAAACAGAACCTGCAAAATAACCTAGACGCCAAACCAGGCCAGTGCAAAGCAAAGCCCCAAAATAATCAATGTTAGCTCCGTATCCATGGTAGCATCCAGCGAAGTAAGCGAACGTGTTTGAATGAATTCTTTTTCTTTCTTTCTTTCTTTCCATCAAGAGACACAAGGACGAGTAGGATTGCAAGTGGGGGTGAAGGAGCCCCACCCCACTGAAAAATCAGGGTGGGGAGAAGATAGTATTTAGTTTGTAAGACGTTCGTGGGTCTAGGATTATAGCTCACTTTAAGACGTGGAAAGTGAACTCGGGTTGGACCCGAATTGTGAGCGGATATAAACATACCCACCCTCCCAAGGACCCTCCACAGCTTCCTCACTTTGTTTTTTGCGAGGAGCCTCCACAGCTTTCTCACTAACCCACTCTCCCCCACTTTGGTCGAAAGCTGGATTCAGGAGCACGGAAGGAACCCTCCGTAGATCTGCTTGTTGGAGGCTTGGAGGGAGGGAGGAGACAAGTACTACAAGTAAATTGTGAGGTAATACTACTATTTATGCCCTTGTTTCTGGGGGGAGGATTTGACGCGTTCTCTCCTGTCCGTAAATTTCGTTCGTTCCTACAGTGATTTGCTTGCTCAAGTGTTATTTTCCATCATTTACAATCTTCTGTCTATAATAATCCAGGCTCTGAATCTGACGCCGTGCCGTGCCGTGCGTGCAGTAACAAAATTGTCTCACCGGATTCTCACGGGAACAGGCTTGTTGGCCTGAATGGAACCTGCAAGGAGCACAACGTCGGCCGAGGGCGCAGACATCTGCTTGAACGACCTGGACAATCCGTCGACTCAACTGGCGATCGACGCGTCAAGCTATCCCAACATCGACTTGGACAACCTGGACCTGGACCAGCTACTTCTCCCCAGCTCCCCTGAATTGGCCATCGACGGGTCAAGCTCTCCCAACATCGACTGGGCCGCCGCCCTGGAAAACATACCTCTATATATCGGTCCGTGCCCTGAACCTGAAGTGGCAACCATCGCTCCAAGTTCTCCCTCCATCCTCCCCTCAGATGCCGAAACCACCATGGCGTTGGCGTCCCAAGGTGCGATGAGTCGCTCAGATTCGGATGAGCAGCTCCACCGCGACAACACCTGTCTTCAAGTGGCGACCATCGCTTCACGCCCACTCAGCCCCTATGTTTCTGCTGCCCCGACCTTCACCTCAGATGCCACCACAAGCAACAGCGGAGCGCCTCTGCGCCTGCCAAGTACAAGCACCACGCCGTCCCAAGGTGCAGGCGTCAAAAAAAATGAAGAAGCTTTAGCCCTTCGTCTTTTTTTTGAGCTGACGATCACTCTAGACTCCATGCTGTGTAAACTGGAGTGTAATCGGGAGCTTCTTTCATCCATGCTGTGTAAACTGGAGTGTAAAGTGCAGCTTCTTTGCTGCATGATGCATAACCTAATTGTCAAGGTAACCATACCTCACTGTTTTTTAGGGAGGTAGCCATACCTCACTAATCGACCCGTAATACTCTCTTCGTCCAGAAATATTTGTCCTCGAAATGGTTGTATCTAAACTTATTTTAGTTATAGATACATCCATTTTTTTTCATTTTTAGGACAAGTATTTCTGCACAGAGGGAGTACATATGACCGACAAGTATATTAACCAGAATGTGAACTATTATTTTTTTACTAAATTTTAGTATTATTTCTTATTGGCAATGAAGTCGACGCTGATGACCGGCTGGCAAAAGAAGGAGCAGACGATCACATATGTTTCAAGCATTCCGCGCACAAAGGTAAGCAACATAAGAAATCCGAACTAGCATACTTTGAGTAATTTTTTATTTTATTTTAAAAATAAAGGGAGCGCCTCTACCTCAGTTACCTGAAAAAATTTGTTGCACAAGTCACTTTTATTCTCGGCCGTTAGATCGTCATCCAACGGCCGTGTAGCCAACTAGCGCGTGTCTCCGTAAACTGTAATAAAATCAATCAGTAGTAGAAGCTGTAAATTATACGAAGATTGCTAATGGAGCTCGAGCATGGAGCCCTTAATTTGAAAATTTTGAAAATCAAAACCTTTGGTTTTAAAATATATGAAACATAAAACTCACACGTATACATATGAATGTATACTACTTGTCTGCAAAGTTTCAAGGTGAAATACCTTTTTATGCGAGCTACACAAAAAAGACAAAATCACATATTTCCATCACATGTACTATTCACTAGTATAAAAGTACATGATTTTGTTTTTGGTACAGCTCACATCAAAATGTATTTTGTGATGAATTTCACACATATCTAGTATACATCTATAAGTAAGTGTGCATTTCTTTTCAGATTGTTTTAAAACTTAAAAGGTTGATTTATTAATTTTGAAAATTTCGGGCTTCATGGAGCCCGAGAGCAAAAATCTATTCTCCGAAGTATACCACTTTAACACTCAATAAGCAGAAGCAAAAACTAAAAGCAATACAAAACTAAAAAAAATACCAAAACATAAGTTTTTCTGATGAAGAATAAGTAAGGACGGTAACATTATCCTAAAGGAAAGAGGGGAAAAAGAGCCATGATACTAAATCAAAAGAAAAATTAAAATTTTAAAAAAAATATTCTAGAGAAAAATGGATTAGTTGCATTGGTATTATCCTAAAGAAGAAACAAAATGAAGAAATAAAACTTAAAGTGTATCATGAAAAAAAAATTGTGCA
This sequence comes from Triticum urartu, assembly GCF_056163025.1. NCBI lineage: Eukaryota > Viridiplantae > Streptophyta > Magnoliopsida > Poales > Poaceae > Triticum > Triticum urartu. The sequence goes on along the minus strand of NC_141877.1, from coordinate 633,350,536 downwards.
TACATTGCTTAGAACTTGCATTATTTCACAATATTCAGGAATAAGCATATGTAGTGTAAATTTTAGATAACGGTATAATTTGTACATGCATTACATAGAACTTGTGTGTATATGTCTATGTAATACTTAGTATCCAAATAATGCAACACGAATGTTAAATCTCATGTCGATAGTGTCCTCTCTCTCTCTCTCTCTCTCTCTCTCTCTCTCTCTCTCTCTCTCTCTCACACACACACACACACACACATGCACACAAAGAGAAGAAAACTAAACAAATGGTTTTGGGGAGGGGGAGGGGGGTCTATTTGATAGGCGCCTGGTTTTTTTTTTGGCATTAAGTCAAATTGCTCTCCTCTGTACAATCGTGATCCAAAAGCCCAACCGGCTTCTTCTTGCTCCACCCTTCTTCTCCCTATACTAAAAAAAATAAAAAAAATAAAGTTTTTCGAGAAAGAATGAATTAGTGACATTCGTATTACCCTCATAGAAGAAAGAAAGTAAAAAAAACATAAAAGGAGTTGCACACAATTTGCATAGAATTTGCATGTAACGTAATCACTTACACACAAAAAAAAGTTTTGTAAGGAAGAATGAAGTAGTGGCATTGTCATTACCCTTACAGAAGAAAAAAATTAAAAAACTTGAACACAATTTACACATAGATTGCTCTTTTTATAACATGCAAGAATAAACATAGAGTAGTGAAAATAGCATTATAATATAATTTGCACATCTATTGTATGGTAGTTGTGCGTACAGACACATGCACACACCCAACATCTAAAAGTACACATAAAAAAGGAAAATGACTCAAGAAGAAAAGAAGAAAGAAACAGAAGCAAACACACATAAAACAGGAGGAAAAAAGTGACTATGCAGATTTTATTTTGAGGTGCCTATCAACTAGAAAAATCAGCAAACAAAAAGCAAAGAGGAAAGAAAGGTGACAGGGAGGAGAGACATGAAAAACAAGTTCTTTAAATTTTCCTCAGCAGCTGCTCGGAGTTAAATTTATACTCACCTAAGGGTTATACGAGTTCTGCTAGTTCTGATTTAGAGGAGTAGAACCCATATTTTTACTCCTCTAACCAGATACAGGGGACCGGTTGGAGTTGCTCTAACAGACAGTTAGAAGGATTCCTCCCCCTTTAGCCAATGTTTTAGAATAAAACTAGTAAATCTACTAAAATGGAAAGAATTGGTACTTATATTTTCTCATTGTGTGTCTGCTCTTGTTGATCATCATGCAGTTCAGTAATCCTTCATACAAAAAAGCTATACCGGAGATATTACAAGTATTAAGAGCAGCCTGCATCATACACGAGCTACCATTAGCACAAACATGGGCCGCCTGTGGTCAACAAGGGAAACGGTGCAGACGCCACTCAGATGAGAACTGCCGATACTGCATCTCTACCATTGATGCAGCATGCCACGTGAATGACCCTCGGGTGCAGATTTTCCATGAGGCCTGCTCTGAGCACCACCTTCTGCCAGGGCAAGGGGTTGCAGGGAAAGCCTTCACCACAAACCAGCCCTGCTTCCTACCAGACATGGGATCTTCAGGTGAACAGGAGTACCCATTATCTCACCATGCTAAGATCTTCAGGTTAAAAGGTGTGATGGCAATCCGATTAAGAACCACACGCACTGGGACGGCAGACTTCGTCTTGGAGTTCTTCCTGCCGACAGACTGTGAAGCAGAAAATGAGCAGAAGACGGTGCTGAATTCCTTGTCGGGAACCGTGCAAAGTCTATGCCGAACACTACGCATGGTTACAAACAAGGAGATGCAGGACGACGCAATGTGGGAAATGAATAAGATCAGCTCGCTTGGTCTTCAGAAGAACAAGAAGGTGAAGAAAAGAAAACCAATGGCACGAAGATCACCTGTGTGGAAAAGCTTTACAGAGATCATAGTTGGAGATACTGCTAAGGCTAAGTGCAACCATTGTGATCTTGAGCTTTGCTGTGATTCAAAAAACGGTACATCCTCATTGAGATCTCATTTGAAAAGGTGCAAACTTAACCCCAATAATAGGATCACTGGCCCCATATAAGCAAAATACTGGGCACTTTGCATCTGCGACAGGGGATAGTAGTTACTGAAGCAGAGAATAATTTCAACTCATGTTTTGTCTTGTGATATTTTAAATTGACGTTAATTCTACCATAAGTTTTGGTATGTGCGGTGTTCGGAGGTTATGATTTGTTGGATAGCTGCCTTTTTCTCGAGAAAAGTGTACGGTTATGATTTGTTGAACACTTTGTCAATCTTATATTTCATTTTTGCATTGGCGAACTAGATTGACATGTATTTTGTTTTTTTCGAAGCCTGATTCCAAGGCTTCTACTTGCATGTAAACTGCATCAAGATCCAACTGAGGTTTCTCTTTTGCCTCATGAAAAGTCACATTCCTTAACCCCTGTTTCAGCCACCATATATGCAATCTTGTACAAACACATGCGTTCAGAAGAGAAAGTTCACCATCATATTTGTTCATATCCTTAAACCGGCCATAAATTCCCATTACATTCCAACTAATTTCCTTCCCCAACCGCACATAGATGATTAGCACGTACCTCTATGACCAAGTCCCAAGACCAGGTCCTTGGTCATTGTGCCAACCGAACAATGACACATGTGTGCAAACATTCCATGAACAGTAACCAGCAAAAAATTAGCAACAAAAAGCAAAGTTTCAACCATGATAATATTCCTCAAAGCAAAATATTGCCACAGCTCTCAGGTCAAACAAACCACCAGTTGTTGCTTGGATTAAGCACAAGGCAGCCAGCACGCGGGTTGACCCTGCAACCTCCGACGCAGTCTGATCACCATCATATCATTGCTCCATAACATCCGATATCATCCATCAATCCCATCTTATCCCCATGTGACGATCCATGAAACACCATCGCCATCAGCAGTAAGCAGATCATCAGGGGTCTCCGCCATGGAGTCGTCGGCGGCGAGGAGGCAGCCCAGCACGAGCAGCAGCAGCATGAGCAGCCAGCAGGTCTCGGGCTTCAGCGGCTACAGCAAGGCGGCCTCCGACGGGTACCCGTACCCCTCCTCCTCCCCGGACACCTCCTACCGGCACCGGCGGCAGGCCTCCTCGTACAGCGCGCCGTTCTCTTCCCAGCTGAGCCGGAGCTCCACCCGCAGCAGCAGCAGCTCGTTCAAGGCCGCGGCGCGGGGCGTCGCCGGCGTGTTTGGCACCTGCTTCGTGCCCCGGGTCAGGAAGGCCGAGGCAGAGCAAGAACGGGAGGTCTCCCAGGTCTCTAGGGGAAGCAGGAGCGCAGGCTTCCATGTCTCCACGGATTCAGGTACCATTAGGACTTCATCCTCTGTTTTGTCAGTAATTTTTTGTCCATCATGATCCTCCTGTGGCTTAAGTATCAAATTAATCAGCATGGAAATTTTTAAGAGGAACAGAGAATTTATGGAATATGGTCTATGGATGTTGACAAATTTGATTGCAGCAGGGACAGAGGGTGCAGGGCTCACCGCTGCAGACATATTCAGAGCAACATCGAACTTCAGCGAGAAGAACATGGTGAGGGAGGGAGCTTCTTGCAGCGTCTTCAAAGGGAAGCTCAGGGACGGGTCCCAAGTTGCCGTCAAGCGTGCCAGAAAGGTCAGGAAAATGAAGATCATAGTTATATTTGGCAAGTATCAGGAGCAACTAATATAACTGAATATTTCGTTGCTGCAGTTAAACGGTCAGTATCTATCTGCTGAACTTGCCAGGGAGCTCGAAACGCTTCAGAAGATCGAGCACCAGAACTTGGTGAGGTTCCTCGGGTTCTTCGAGCAGAGAGACGAAACTCTGATCGTCGTCGAGTACGTCGACAATGGCTCCCTAAGGGAACACTTGGATGGTATGCATTTCAACTGAACTCTGCATTCACATTTCTAATTTCATGCCTTGGCTTAATAAAGTTGGGGCGGGGGGAAACCCCTTTCTTTTCAAAAAAAAAACATTTCTAATTTCAGTTGGCTACATTTGCCAGAAAAAATATTTATGCAATTTTATTGGAATTAGTAATTAGCTCGTAACAAACATTTTTGTATGGAAGTAATTGCAATACTAGAAAGAGATACTGACCAAGATTTCTGCAAAATTCAGAGTCGCGCGGAACCGGGCTAGAACTTGCGCAGCGGCTCAACATCGCGATCGACGTGGCTCACGCTATCACCTACCTACACGAATACGCAGGTAATCCAATCAGATCCCTCGAAATGGCATTGTTTACACTTCATTTGTATACTTGGTAAAAAACAAAGGAAGGGAAATATGATATGCAGCACGTGGTAGTTATAGCAGAGTGTGCATGGTGATTGTCTGAACTTGGTAACTCATGGCGGATGGCAGAACGGGCGGTGATCCACCGGGACATCCGGTCGTCGAACGTGCTGCTGACGGGCGCGCTGGCGGCGAAGGTGGCCGGGTTCGGGCTGGCTCGGGTGGCCAGCGACGGCGAGGCGACGCAGGTGACGACGCAGGTGGTGGGCACGGCCGGGTACCTGGACCCGGAGTACCTGGGCACGCTCCAGCTCACGGACAAGAGCGACGTCTACTCCTTCGGCGTCCTCCTCGTCGAGCTCGTCACCGGCCGGCCGCCCATCGAGCGCCGCGGCGGCCTCGAGCCCCGCGCCACCACCAAGTGGGCGCTGCAGAAGTTCCGGGGAGGCGACGCGGTGGTGGCCATGGACCCGAGGATGCGGCGGAGCCCGGCATCGGTGGCGGCGGTGGAGGGGATGCTCCGGCTGGCCGAGCAGTGCGTCATGCCGGCGAGGCAGGACCGGCCGTCCATGCGGCGGTGCAACGAGGCGCTGTGGACCGTGCGAAGGGACTTCCACCGGAGGCAGGAGCCGCGGCAGGATGGGCCGGCCGCCGGCGGCGGCGTCGGAGACAGGAGCTCCGAGTGGGTTAGCCGATGACGATGCCTCCCAAGTTGCCGTCCCTGACCAGTGTTTAACTGTTTATACCAAGGAAGATTTGCAGTTTTCTTAGAAGAAGATCATTACACTTGTAAAGCGAAACCAACTTATGAACTCGTATTTTACAAACACTTGTGTAAATATCGAACCAATAAAACAAAGATTTGGAGAAATTCTGCTCGAAGTGTCCTCCGGCAGCATCTGAAGCACATGGTAAAGTGAGAATTTACTTTGGAAATACTTTCTCAAGCAACTAACAAATACAGTAACTATTTCTAGGTGGACACTAAGAACCATTTGATCTAAACACTGAGAAAGTATTTATCTGACTTGCAGCCCAAAAAAAGAGTATAAATGGACTAGCAGATACAGTATTTATCTGACTGCTATGTACAATTGCTCATAACTGAAGAATGTGCGCCCGATTAGATATTATTCGAAACTCTGCGATCTCAGGATGAATTTTACTGCAAGCAAAGATCACCTCGTCATCTCACTGATAAAACAGCAGAGATCACCTCTCATCTAAATCCCCAGCCTCTTCTTTTAAAGAGAAAACGGAAAACCAGCAGTTCAGAATCTGGACCCTTGTACAAGAACAACCACAATGGGCTTGCAAACGTCATGCTTAAACTGCTCAGCAAAAACAGACCAGCTTGATAGTTGTAGCTCCAAAAAAGGGCAACAGCAGCAGACTCCAAATGATGGGTTTGTCCATTATGCAACGCACCACTGCTGTGCGGCACATCGGAGATCAGTTAGCCCTCGCCAGCGACAACATTTTGCCACGATCTGTAAAGATACCAAGCACAACTTAAGAATTTATAACTCAGCTGCACCACGTACTTGTTCTTAGTGTAGAAGATTTCATAAATGGATTTCAGATGTGAACTTATGCCAGAAAATAACATACAGTTTTTGCAAGAAAATCTAAAGCTAGGCAACAGGATGATATTATATCAACAAGGTTATTCAATTATTTAGCAATCTCCATTTTTGCCTAGCAACTGAGTTCATGCTTCATTATCTACTTAACCTATCAATGGCCCTAGTGAAATTTTGAGGGTAATATGCAATTGGCCTGCTTCCCATAAAATGGTCCATATAAATGGCACACGAGTCCAGATTCTCCAATGAAACAACAGGTTCATTTTATTTAGGACAACATAACCTTGAGTCATTGACATCACTTTTCCATGTTTGCAGTAAAACACCTGAGTTACACACTTGATAAAGTATGTCCTTCAGTTGATTTACAGAAGGTAAAAGTTTTAAGGTGAGACTAAATTACATCTTAGATCCATGACTACCTGTATTTCCAACTGTACGTCCAAAAAGTCTGATGAAGCTACTTAGTCTTTCTGAAGATGAGATCAGCACTGAATTTCATATTTCAGGAAAGAGAAACAGCGTACTAAACTTAGTTTTAGTTCTAAGTAGCTGAGTCAAGCATTATCCAGACAGTAACTGAGATACGCCTGACATATTAAAACTTGCAACAATATCATCATGATAAATTCCACAAAAAGAACACACACACACACACGCACACACAAATGAAAGATACGCCTGACATATTAAAACTTGCAACAATATCATCATGATAAATTCGACAAAAAGAACACACACACACACACACAAATGAAAGATACGCCTGACATATTAAAACTTGCAACAATATCATCATGATAAATTCGACAAAAAGAACACACACACACACACACAAATGAAAGATACGCCTGACATATTAAAACTTGCAACAATATCATCATGATAAATTCGACAAAAAGAACACACACACACACACACACACAAATGAAATGACTTGCACAATCTGTATGTAATTCTAAGCCTCTCAACAGTAAATAAACGACTCGGAGATCAGTTAGTCATAGCGACAACAGTGTGCCATGATCCGAAAATATACCATGCACAAAACTAATAACCAGTAGTTTAACTCAGCATTCCATTTCGGTAAGGTATGTGCTGGTACTACTACCTCTGTCCCATAATATAAGATGTTATTACAACCGATAATAACATCTTATTTTATGGGACAGAGGGAGTAATTCAGAAGGTTACAAGACTGAGCCTGGTATGTGTACAGCTACCCTAGTAAACTAGTTTTTTTTAACAAAAAGAAAATAGGAAGCAAGGTTACAGGATAACACAAGATCATCAAGTTTGCGTGCACATTTACCAATACGAACGATGTGTGAAGTTCATTTCAGGAAAGAGGAACAACATAAACTACGCTCAGTTTTAGCTCAAACTTCAAAGTAGCTGTGTCAAGCATTATCCTGACAGTAAATGAGATATGCCTGACATACTAAAAGCTTACGACAATATCATCACGATAAATTCGACAAGGAAAACACACACAAAATTGATTAAAATGACTTGCACAATCTGTACGCAAACAGCTCAACAGAAAACAAACAGACTCAGAGATCAGCTAGTCATAGCGATAACAGTGTGCCATGATCTGAAAAGATGCCACGAACAGAACTAATAACAGTCGGTTCAACTCAGCATTCCACTTTGGTAAGTTATGTGTTAGTACTAATTCCAAAGGTTACAAGACTGAGCCTGATGTACACCTATGCTATTAAGCTAGTTTTCTTTTTAACAAAAAGAAAATCTGAAGCATGGTTACATGTTAATACAAGATCATCAAGTTTGCGTGCACATTTAGATTTAGCCATACGACCGATGCATGTCATGGCCCTTAACAACTAGTACAATATGAAAACAAATTACATTATGTTTTCCCATGCCACACATTCAATTTTCACTAGCTAGACAAAATTGTAATATGGATAATAATTGTTGACAAGAGACAAGGAAGGGCCAGTATCATACCTGGAGTGTAGAAGCTCATGTAGGGTAGGACGCTGAAGTAGACCCCAGGCTCGTCAACCTTCTTAGGCTGCCCGGAATTGAGGTTGATCATAAACAAGCCAACATCCGTGCTAACGAAGATGACACCCACACCCTCTGCAGACCCAACAACAATTGACGCCTTCTCGTGATCGGCAACAGGTATAATTTTCTCTAGCTCGATGACCCTGCACTGTACCCACTCTGCAGGTTCTTCAGCATCCACCTTCCTTGACCACACATAAAGGCTGGAGCCCTGGAGGCAGGCAAAGCCAAGTGAAGTGTCCTCCATGGCCATGAGGGCAACCTCGTACACGTCCCGGCACGGTGGGTCGACAATGGACAGGCGATTCTTGCCCAGATCATACTTGACGATGGCGTTGCCCCGGCTAAGCGTGAAGTAGACTCCATCTCCGACGACGGCGCCTCGCCTAGGCTGGAGATAGGGTGTGTGGTAGTAGTGGTCTGCGAGTCTCTCTCGCTCCATGTACCGGACAAAGGATTCACAGCCGCTGTCGAGGCATACTGGCACGCTCCACTCATCCGCCTCCGACGAGTACACGCTCGCGAACACGGTGTCCTTGCACTCAGGGGTGGCGGCGAAGACGACGCGGAAGGGGCCCCCGCCGTGGCAGTCGAGGTGGTCGCAGCCGTGGGCGGCGCAGAGCAGCACCGCGGACTCGATGAGGCAGAACCAGTCGATGTCCGGCCCGTGCACGGCGCGGCGGTGGCCCGTGACGGGGTTCCAGACGAGGAAGTCGACGCCGTCGTCCTCCGCCGTGTGGACGAGGACGCGGCCGTGGCGGCAGTCGAGGGCCCGTCGGAGCCCGCCCGGGTGGGGGAAGTCCGGCATGGAGGTGGTGGAGGCGAAGCGGGCGGGCGGGGGACCTTCGATCGCCTGGAGCCTGTGGAGGAGGCCGAGGAGGGGAGGGGCGCCGTGGGAGGCGCGGTAGCGGCGGAGGAAGCCCGGGTCGCAGATGATGCGGAGCCACCCGCTTGCAGACGAGCGCCGCGCGGAAGAGGTGCTCCGGCTCGTCCGGCGGGAGGCGGAGGAGGACCTCGTCCGTGACGTCGTCGATCAGCTGCGGAGGCGCGCGTCGCGTCGCCATGGGTGCGCTCGTGGACGGCGGAGCGAGTGGGTTTGGGTGGGGTGGCGTGGGGGTGGGGGGAGAGTCGGGGCGGAGCGAGGAAGCTGCACATCCTTCTTCTTCTTTTCTTTTTTTATTTTGATTTTGATAACCGGCGAACGTGAGATTTTTAAGCATCCTAAAATGAACATTTCTGATGACAATTTGTGTTGTTGCGATGATTGCAAATTTCTTTGGCAGAACCGTTCAATTCAAAAAAAAAAGAGGTCGCCTCGTGGATGGGGCATTGGATCTGTGATGGAGTTGTGCAGTCCGACGGGTCGACGGTGTTGTGGGGCTGACGGTTGGCGGCTGCTACCTTGGTCGGCTGCGCAAGGAGGGAAGGTTGATGTACTCCAAGTGAAGGCTCGCCCAGTGCATGTTGATGCCGGCGATGACGACACCTAAGGGCGTTTCCCGTTGGGGGTATCGTCGTGGAGCTTCGAAGCCTCCCTTGCCTCGGGCTTTTGATTGTCAGGTGAAAATCTTTGATCCCGATTTGCCGGAGCAGACGATATTGTCATTCCCAATGGCACCTCCCTCGAAGGGGGGGGGGGGGGTGTCACTTTCAAGATCATTCAGCCCTATTGCGCCTTCCTAGGGCCAGACCTGAATGGCATCGTGGCAGGCATGAGGCCAAACCGGTGGTGTGAGAGGTCCACGTGGTCATTTTTGTGGCAACAACGGTGTTGAGGAGCGAGGTTTTGGTCACGGTGGGGTTTTGGTAGTTAGCTTTCGTTCGACGAGTCTGACGGGATTTCGTCTTGGGTTGTCTTTGCTGCTGTGAAGTCGGAGCTGTTTGGTGTCATCTGTGCGGCGATGATGACCGATGTTAGATGGCCCGATGTTGTAGGTCGTGTTCAGTGCAAATCTTCCCATCTCCCCTTCGTAGTTCGTCATCAGAATCAGAGCCGCCTATCTCCAACGTGAGGTTCTAGCTATTTGGTGAGGTAGCTGCAGAGGTGGCTTTGTTGGGAGCAATAGTAGACTCACGGGGCGATTTTTTTTACAGACTTCACGGAATAGTAAACATGGAGGATTAGGATTGGATTTAGAGGGTTGAAAGGGGCCCATCCTCTGAAAATCATCAGGGGGTTCTAGTTTGATTAGTTGGAACAAGTTTGTATTAGCCTCGTAAAGACCCGTGAGTGTAGCATTTTTGCTTTGTTGGTGGTCCATCTGCAAGAGAATTCGGAGTCGCCTGCTCGAAGAAGGGCAAAGACATCCAGATTCATAGACCACCTAGCGATGTAATTTTTATTATTTCTGGTATTTGTTGTACTGCTATGATTGAAGATGAATAGATTGGAAATTTTCTCGCAAAAAAAAAGACAATGACGATGACACCTTTAGGCAACATTGGCTCTAGCCTTCCTTTGGATGGTGTGTGTCCAGTTCGTGTCGGTAGCCAGGCCGGTCATGTTGTAAACGTTTTCACCCAGTTTTTTGTAAATTAACTACCCACTTATGGACTCGTCTTCTACAAATACTCGTATATTCTGACCCAAGAAAGTAAAGACTTTGAGAAAATTGGTTCCAACATTCCCCGGTAGCATCTCAGATCTCACGCACAGAAATGGGCTGCTAGACTGAGAATTCTCCTTGGAAATTTGACTGAAAACAATCTGGTCTAAACATCGAGACTGGTGCAAGTATAAATGGGTTGATAGATCTTCATCTAACTGCTAATTTTGGTGCAAGCGAAGATAAGCTCGTCGTCACTAATAAAACAACGAAGGCCAGCATATATTTTCTCATTCCCTGACATCTGCTTTCAGATAAAAAACAGAAACCCAGCAGTTCAGAATCTGGACCTTTGTGGCCTTGCACATAAACAAGCTCCGGGCATCACAAGAAACTGAAGAAATGCAGACCAGCGCCTGAAGCCGTACAACAAAAACAGGGACCCCTTGAGTACATACATCAGGTTGACACATAACAGGGTCATGATGAACAGTGCGGCACATCATCAGTTAGAAAATAATTCATGTGTCACAAAATTCTTCCTCAAAACTCAACTGTATTTCTATACTGTAAAACTATATCTGCCCTGCCGAACTAGTTAACTGATGGATGGGGAGCGGCATACAGGATTTCTGATCTCATGGTGCAGACCGCGCTCGCTCCCCGGTGTGTTGCGGTGTGCAGAGGTCCCGTCCTGGGAGAGCCAGGCCGGCCCCTTGATCTGCTTCACCACCGGAGCCACTAATCGATGTTGTTCCGCGAAAACGACGGCAACGGTGCGCCTTCTTGGGGTCGTAGGATGACGAGGACAAGGAACATCCCGAGCATCGGCAGAACCACGAGCCATTTCAGCAGCTTGAAGTAGTGCACGTGGAAGGTGAGCGAGTACTCGTCGGCAAAGTGGAGCCCGTGTTTGTCGACCATCTCCACGAGCACTGTTCCTGTGGTTCTGACGGGCACGGTAGGAAGCTGCATCTGCTTGTGTCCTGGTTCATTGTAGACTTGACTAACCACAATACGCCTGTCTCCCTGGTAATTCCCAGGGACGAGTAGAGTTACCTGAAACCCAGAGGTAGAATGGAGATAGTTTGGAGTTAGTAAAAGTATTAGGTTTGTCCGTCAGGTTAGGTTTTGGGCTGACAGGATGTACCGTGACATTGTAAGGAGCTTGATTCCCATAGGGAACCCTGTACTTGTCTACAATCTCAAATTCGACCCAGAAATGTTTACCCTCTTCATCACGGAATGTCCTGGAACCATGCTTAACATAAATACCTTGACGGTTGTGCCTATATGCAGCATTATTCCTTCCTTGGTTTGATGATCTCCATTCCTACAATCAAGTTAGAATGAGAAGTAACCTTGTTACCATCTATGTATAAACCAAGCTCAATCAGAAGTTGCAAAGGGTTCACCCAAGGCTACGCATCGCCTACCTTGAGAGGATGGTGCGGTGAGGGAGTGGAAAAGCAAAAGACATTGCCATTCATGGTAGTAACAATCAGATCAAGGTCATCTCCGCCATCCACATTGTCAGCCAAAACCATAGTGTACCTGTCAATGTGCAAAGCAGTGAGCTCATTCTGGTGAAATGCAAGTACAATATCCAAAAATGCTACCAAATGTTTTTAAGAGCAGAGAAGAAACGGCATACGAGGTCTCTCCAATGTCGACAACATCTGCACAGCCACTAGAGCCCTCGATCAAATACAAATAACCATCAAAGGATGTAGTAGCAAGGGTTAGTCCTTGCGTCTTTTCTCCACGTTTGCTCATGTCAACTAACAAGACAGGACTCATGATCCTTCCATGTGTTCTATATGGGAAAGGCTGAACTTTTGAGCCATCCTTTCCACTAAGAACGTAGATGTTTCCTGATACAGTTGGGACCACAACATCAGTGTGGCCATCTCCATTGACGTCCCCGACAGTAGGTCGCTGTCATCATATGATAATAACAATCAGATTGAATATAGAAAAGCCTAGATGCAACAAAGTAAAGGAGATGAAGATGCTGCAATAGAAATACGTCTATGTGATAACTTTATTTAACTAAAACCAAATATGATGTTTTGTATCCGTCTTAAACAATTTTTAGTAGTACCAGAAGGCAGAATGGTTGAATATTAAGGAGATTGAAGCAAGATTCTGGATGAACCGTATTCTCCTGAGCTAAAATAGGCAAGCAGCTTCAGCATGTGTAGCCATTGCATAGTATAGATTGTCAGGAGACTTGGATTACATTGGCATATGAATAGACAACCAAATTTATATAAGCATTCAGTTACCACCGTACAGAGAATAGGGTGAAACTTGCCTGTGGAACAAGGCTCTTCAGATGCACCTCCCAGATTTCGTCTCCCTCTGCAGTCCAAGCTGCTACATTACCATGCACATCAGCAGTGACCATCTCGATCTTACCATCATCATTGATGTCTGCTGCAATGACTGGTGCATGGATCTCAGCCATCTCAAGGGGGAAATTTTTCCTAGTCTTACCTATATTAACAAATCAACAACAAAGAGCTCATGGTTACTTCACATATATCAGCGCATCAAAGATAAAAGTATGAACAATGTGGAAATTCACTTTTTTTCCCTATGAGGATTTCAGTGGATTATAAACGAATTTTCCAAATGAAAAAAAGCATGATAAAAACTGATTATAGTTTACACTAGGTCTTGTACAATTCTAGTGAAGAAACACTAGGCTACGAGAGTTAAATGTATGCAGTATATGAAATGACAGCTCAGGCTAAATCTGCTTTTGGATACAGCACTACACATTATGAGGTTAAGAACTTACCGTGATGATCAAGAACATAAAACAAGCCATAGGAAGTTCCGACAAGGATATCCAAATTTCCATCACCATCCAAATCAACCACAGTTGGAGACGAATATGCATGGGCAAGGAATTTCCCGCTTTCGGTACTCAAATCGAGTTCTGCTGTCCATTTAACTTGTTTTGTGTCAAGGTTAAAAACAACTATACTGCTTGCAATATATTTTCCTATGTCAATCCCTCCTAGCTCTTTTAAATGCTCTGCATTATCATAATACCTGCCAGTAAAAGACAGCAGATTACTAGACTGCAAAAGGAACACCACCACGGTAACACAGGCAATAATATATAATGAAGTGCTCACGTTGCGGTTGGAAGTTTTGCATTAAGAAAAAACATTTCAATCATAATGAAAATATAGCACAGCAAGATTAAAAAAAAAACTAGCTTTTGCTTTAGTACCTTCAATTATTACTGGAACAAGCATGATACAGAACAAAAACAATCAAAGCAAAGCATAAATTTAGCCAGGAAAGCAAATGCACAATCTAACTGAGACTAGCTATAAGCACCATCATCAACCAACCAGTCCATAAAAAGAGAGAACAAAAGGGGTCCTATTTTTGAAAAAATAATCTTGGAGAGCATTAATGAAACATGTATGCAACATAGGACATCACAAATAAACTGGCATTCAGAACTTCTTATTTATGAGTCGTCATCCAGATGTCATGAGCAACACCCACGAAATGCATTAGTAGCAGAGAAAGCAGCCTTACTCGCGGTCAAAGAAGTAAGATACAGCAATAACCATTTCTTGTACACCGTCATTGTCAATATCTGCAATTACCTGTAGAAAAAATGTCAAACCAAGTAACCAACTCAAGAACATTACTAGAACAAACATCAAAATTTATGTAAAATGGAACAAAAAGGTTCACTTACTGGGGTCGACAATATGTGAGCATCTATGCTCACATAATCTTCCTCTTTCTCATGCTCTTGTTCTTTCCAATCCTCGTCTCCCCACCAGGTATCATTAACATAATCATCATAATCATAACTGTACTCTTCAGGGAGATCTTCTGCATCCCGAAACAAATCAAATGATGCATTAGCTTCCTCCTCTAAAGGCTCGTCATTTTCAACAGTTGATTCTCCTGTTGTTCCTGCATCACTTCCATGAGTTTCTGCACTTCCCGTTTGATCATCACTTTTATCTGCTGTTTGAAGCAACCTTCTCTGAGCATGTGATGCACTCTCTGTCGTGGTTTTCGGATGTTTTGGCAACTCTGGATTCTCCTTTTCAGCGGTAGGATTAGGTTTTGTTTCGGCTGACTGTAGCTCAGATGGATGTTTCAAGGGATCAGCTCCCTGTGGTGTGTTGGTTGTACTTCCTGCAGTAATAAACAGAAAACGTCAAAATGCATACTTCCTGCATCCACACACCCACAGCAGGATGGCATGGATAGTCCACTACCCACACATCAGAGTAGTGCAATGATTACTGTTTGCATGTAACGTCAATTTTTTTTAAAACATTATCAATCCTCATACTGGTGAGTGGTGACAACAGACAAATTGTACATTTATATACCAACTCAAATATGTGAAAAAGCGAACTGTACAATCTACAAGTATAAGTGAGCCTAGTTGACAAATATGTTCACCAAAGCAATACTTTGTGGTGGGGGATCAAGACAAAGTTTTTTAGTTTTCTCAGAGGGAAAAACACCAACACCAAACTAATAGCCCCTGATTCAAATGTAAAGAAACAGTACATATAACTTCCGCAAAGCTTACCAGATACAGATTGCTAGAGAAAAATCTATACATCCAAATGCAAAAATAAAACAAGGCATTAGTATAGACCAGTGAGAGATGTGGCATCAGATTATAAGCTAACTTACGTGACTGAGGTTCCTTTGAAGATTCATCTCCAACCGATTTGTCCTGAATGTTTGGGTGAGATTCCTCAGAAGTAGCTTGTTTCGCAATTGAACTGTCATCAACATCCGGGTGGGAACGGTCTACTGGATCAGGATTTAGCCCAACGTGCCAATCTTTACGAACTTTCCTACGAGGTACCTCTAGCTTGTCCATCATCAGATAACCTGATATCCTACATAACAAACAAATAAAGATCCGCATGTTCATAGAAAAAAATGCCAATATTGAGTTCCTTACCTGAAGAAATTCACTACACCGTTGTAAGTAGCCAACACTATTTCCCGTGTGCCATCCTTGTCAATGTCATAGAGAAGAGGACTTGAATGAACATTTGACTGGTGAAACGCAGGCCATCCTGGAATTAATGTTTCAACAAATATATATTAAAAAGAAAAGCAAACCAGACCAATTAAAAGAAGGATATGGATAACAGATATTCAACTGAAAGTTCTTAAACTAATATAATATAGTTCGGTTAAATTTTTTTGAGAATATGTGCAAAGAGCTCAGCATAGCATGCCAAATGAAAGGATGAAACCTCACCTGGTAGTTTGTCTCCATCGGAACCTTCAAGCACTTCTAAGTAATGGACAAACGATGGCACCACTACTTCCAACTTTCCATCACTATCACAACAAAAAGAAGTTCATTCAAGTGTGTTTGGAATAGAATTATAAAAAGATAGAAGGTGCTAAGGCAGCAACTGGAAGCAAAAAAAATTTGTGCATGCATCTGGCATTTAAATATTTAATAAGTCAAATTTAGCATGTCTATGAAATGCATGCACTTTGGACTTTGTAAGCTAAAATCATATAGGGGAAGCAAGCTACAGCTACTTTGTTTATGGCGATGATCATGGATTTCGAGTCGCGCGACTAGTCGCGGCTAGTCAATGAGTCGCAAAAAAATGTCGACTCGACTTAGTGTCGACTCGAGTCGCGACTAGTCGCAACTGCAGGCTCGACTTTTTCCGAGTCGCTACCCCAGAGTGACTCGGATGAGTCACGACTCGAAAACCATGGCAATGATTTACTTATCTGATCTACCACATTATTACTATAGTGATCAAACAGAGGGAACACACTACTCTTTACAGAGCATGGAGCGATAATTTCGTCTTTAGGTAAACAAAAAAGGATGGAAACATGAAATGATCAAGTACATATGACACAGATCAGCGTGATACTAATGGCAGAAGAGGCTAAATAACTTCTCAAGCATATACCTGTTGATATCAGCAATCAGCGGACTTGCATAAATGCTGGAACTAACTTCGGTCTGCCATCTCAGCTCCACGTGTTTTGGACACTTGGTACTCAACAATGCATCTTCATCACTACAGAAGGTTTACAGATGTTATATTGTTATATAAGTGTATACATCAAGCCGTACAGATTGCTGACATTATTTGCCTAGACCCCTTTGAAATATGTAATGTGCATAATGGTTAGATACAACACATATCCTCTGGTCTAACTAAATTACTAATGTAAGTTGTGTGCTTGTACCATTTGCAGGTCAGCAGGTGTGCACATAAATTAGTCATGGATAAAAGCACTTCACTTAAGTTGGAGTCTTCTTTAGTGAAGAAAAAAACAATACTAAACATCAATAATTTGAAGAAAAACGTATTTTAATCTAACAAACCAAGCTACTCTGTTTACAGATATAAAATGTAGTAAGCATTCTATTAATTAGCTATGCATTGTGCTCCCTGTATGGTGTTTTCTATCGGTTTTAAGAATTAATGTGCCAGTGAAATTCAGGAGCAGCAAAATCATTAGCATCGTTGATATCTAATGCCACATGATATCTATGTCAACAAGTTCGAAGCTATATTTAGTTCTATCCGAGATCAGCAGATGTTCCAGACAACAATTTTGCAGAAGCCATACATGGATCCCCTGATTTTTCTGTGAATTTCAGGAGATACTCGTGTTCTATGGCAACTTTCACTGTAAAGAGCTATCATAAAACTACACTTCTAGGAGGCGTCGGTGAAGTTCTTACTAGGTTTTGGTTGTAGGCCTCACAGAAGCAAGAGTTTTTCACCTTTTCAGCTCACTATTTTGTCTTTTCATTCTTTTTCTAGGTTGGGTGTGGTAGAGCGGGGGGCTGTAAGAGCTTAGTGGGTTTTAACTCTTATGGGAACATGGATATGTGCAAAATTGCTGGATAAAAATTCCCTGGGCCCAGTGAACCCACGGTTTGATAGGTGAGGACATGAAATCAGATTATGTGCATCATATGTGCAGGCCAAATGGAGCTCAGGTTCACACAAGCAACCAGACCAATGTGTGTCAGGATTGGGAATAGCATTCTTCTGCACAAGTAGCCTGTTTAACTATAACATAACATAGAACATCAGGCTCAGATGATCAACTAGCAATGTGAGATGCAGATACTTGACTTGTATACCAGAATTTAAGCACTGAATATGCCAATTACAGAAATCATAGAGTGGTTCAACATAGTTTGTGGACATAGCGTCACTCTAACATAAACAGAGACTCTGGTGTGAAGGCATGAACTGAGCACTGGCACAGCAATCACACACAAACTGGTTCAGGTAAACAACAGCAACGCGGCTACGAAGAACCACACAGGAAATGGTTAACGCCAAATGTTGCAGCGAAACTAGCATAAACGACGGGAGCTAACATATCATCCGATCGTTTCCGGCTCCGAGGATCTAGCAGCGATCCCAAATCTAGAGCGACTCGCGGGGAGGGGCGGCTTGGGAGGGGGAAGAGCGCGACTCACAGGTGGGGGTAGCCGAGCATGTCGTCGCTGGCCTCGCGCTGGCGGAACTTGTTGGTCCTGTTCGCAGCATCCTCCCCCGCGGCGGCCGCGCCCGCCGCGAGGAGGGCGCACACGGCGAGGGCGAGGAGGGGACGCATCTGCGGCCGGAGGAGCCTAGGGGTCCACGGGGTGGCGGTCGCGACGCACCGCGACGAGGCGGCGGGGGTGATGGGGAAGGAGATCTCGCCCCGGCGAGCGAGCGAGCGGGCGGGGGCGGAGTGGTGGGGGAGGCGGAGGGAGCGAGCAGGAGGACGAACTCGGAGCGAGCCGCTCGTCGGGGTGGAAAGCTGGAATGGCGGAGGAAACGAGGGGGGTTTGTGTAAAGCTGCGGGTCATTTTGGTCTCCTCTCTCTAATGGGTGGGCCCGAGGTGATTAGCCTGACCGGTGGGTCCCCTCACCCCGGTGTGCTTCGTCACACGAATCGGATTTTTGGTTTTCATCCGGTTTTCCGTTAGACCGGACAATTCTCTTCTACGTAATTAATGGACTCTGTTTCAAATATATATTTTTCTCATCAATCCATGTATCTCCCGGCAAATCAAGAGGATGAAGGGGTTATATTTAAAAATTAAAAGAAGAAAAAAAACAAAAGCAACTCAGCATGAACGCTTTTTCTTTCACTAGGTCTCGCAACTTAGGGTTTCCTCTCCTCCGCGGGGGACTTTCTCTGACTTGAGTCCACCATATCCACTACTACACATACGATTATTTCTATTCGATTTCTGCACGACACATGTTAAAAGCCATCCATCACTTTTGTTTCATGGGTTGCGGCCATCGATCACAAACTTCATACAAAAAACGGACGCCAAGTGGCGTATCATAGTGACTTTGATCCATTACTTCTCCTGATCCTCCTCCCAGCCAATCTTGCATGTTGGAGCGGACTAGGAGGATGGCTTGTCCACTCACCTGGCCTTGGCGATGATTTAGTGTCTGGTTATTGATTGGTTTAAGGTTTTAGGGTTCAATGGGGATGCCGAAAAAAATTTGAGTGTAAGTAGCAAGATCAGTGGAGGCCCTAGCGGAACCAAAGATACTCCGGATGACATATCGTGGGGATTAGTTTGGAGAAAGAGGAGTTCGAAGTAAAAGAAAAGAGGGTTTGCGGGATTTGTTTTTGAAGAAACAAAAGGTGTGGCGAAGTAATGAATTAAGTGGATGGCGATCGAACATGTGCATAGGAAGAATCACTTCACGTCTCATGCTTCTTTGCTCACATGAGGGGTGTGTGCAGTGCGGTCCAGAAGATCAAATTCCGTGCCTTGGGGTAAACCTCTTTTATATCATGCAATGTTTCTTGCCCAGGGGATTGGTTGAAGATTTTAAAGGTTGACTTCATGGACTTAGGGTTTCTCAAAGTTCGGACAAAGCACGTATTAAGTTGACTATAGAAAATCATTGAACATAAAGTGTTGCATCGCCAGCAAGCCCAAGTTGCCGTGTGGGTTGGAGGGACGGTAAATTTGCCTTGCTTGCATGAAATTATTTGCAACTAGTCAGCTAGCAACATCGATATAGTTGAATTTGTTGGGGGATTTTGAGCCCAAACAAGATCTGACAACGGTTACACAAATATATCTAATATACAACATAAACTATACCCTAGACAAACAAATACAGAAACTTGTGTTATACTCAACACAATACACGGCCTCTACATCTCTAGGCTCTTGAGAACCATGGGAAGACCAAACTTTGGTCGTAGTGTGATCACGTCCATGGGGGCATGGACATACTTAGGGGATAGGAAGAAGGAGAACCTCTGAAGAATCATGACGATTACAATCTTGGCCTCGATCATCGCAAAGTTTTGCCCAATGCACGACCTTGGCCCACCGGAGAAAGACAAGAATGCATTAGGATGATTTGCTGCCCGTGTCACTCCGTTTTCAAACCTGAGAGGATTGAACTCATGGGCATCCTCTCCCCATACCTCCTTGTCACGGTGTATCGACGCGATGGGGATGGTCAGGACCGTGCCTTTGGGCACTGTGATGCCACCGACCTCAAGATCCAAACCTGCCTTTCTCTGAATGGTCGACAAAGGAGAGTATAACCTAAGAGTTTCTAGAAGGAACATGTTGACTAGCTTCAGTTTGTTGAGCACGTCACCGGTGGGAACCTCATTGCCGCACTCTCTCACCACCTCCTCCCTGAGCTTCTGCTCCCATTCTAGATGTGTGCTCAACAACAACATGGTCCATGAAAGCATGTGTGAGCTAGTGTCGTGTCCAGCGAAGAAGAAGGCCTTACACTCGTCTATGATCTCGTCCATGCTTAGAAGCGGCTCATGACCGTGCTCCTCCGGAGTGCACGCCTCCAACATCAGCCCGAGCAGGTCGTTCCCATAGCCCATGGTGTCCTTGTCTGCGAGCCGACTCTTGATGATGTTGGTGAGCATGCCCCTCACCTCCTTGTCGAGCTTCCATATCTTGAGGTTCTTTTGGGTTGGCAGGTATCTGATGATCATCGAATCCCATAAACACATGCATGTTGTCAAATATACAGGTTATAATCTTGTATTGGTTTGAACCAAGCGACAAAATGGGAAAAGAAGCAAGTAGTAGTTAAGCACCTAAATGCCCGGATTTGGACATTGAAAACGGTGGAGAAGGCAAGGAACAGGAGCTCCCTCTGCGCCAGGAAGACTCGCTTCCCCTCTCTGTAGCTAGCTCCGAAGGCCGTGTGGGAAATGACATCCGCGGTTAGCTCCTCGAACTGGCCGCTCAGCTCGATCTCCGCCGCGCCGCCTCCCTCGCCCACCTTCGCTTTCCACTCCGACATGATTGACCCGGCACAGTCCGACATGGTCGCCGTCATCACCTGTCGCTCGTACCAATGGCAGCTGTTAAGTTGGCGCTGGAGCTAGAATGATAACACACGTCGATCGTGTCGTACCTTGAGCTTGTCCATGTTGAAGGCGGGGTGGACGACCTTGCGGTGGCGCTTCCACTCGTCGCCGTCGGCGAACACGAGCCCCCTGCCGAGCAGGCGGGCGATGTGCGGGTTCCCGGTGTTCTTGGGGTACAGCCCGGTGCGCTCCAGGAGCACCTGGCTCACCATGCTCACGTCGGCCACGCACAGGGTCGGCCGTGCTCCGAACCAGTACAAGAACGTGCGTCCTGCAGCGCAGAGAGCACGTACAAACGGCCGCGGATAGATGAATGGCATGGAATCATGGAAGGAATCACAGACGCAGGCCGATGAGTTTGGTACCGTGGAGTGGGATCCATTTGCGCATATGCGGCTGCACCATGGGCACCAGGTCGTGGGAACCGACGTCCAGCGCGGCGCCGGCGATGGCGGCGCGGAGACGCTTGATCTCGCCGAGGTTCCCGGCCAGGAACCTGTAGCCCGGCCCGCCCACGCCCTGGGCGCGGAGCTGCCGGGCGATGGCGCGCGGCCTCCACACCAGCGCACTCAGCGCCCACCACGCCAACACCGCCGCCGCCGCCGCCACAACCGCCCACACGAAATCCATCGGTGGCTAGACCTGCAGCTTGCACGCACGTACGGCTCGGTGCGGTGGCGGAGAAGGAAATCTGAAAATGTCAGCGACGACCTGCATGTATGCCTGCGCTTCTGCTCTTGGACAGTGGTGAGCTGACAGTGACCGGGAAATCCGTGTGAATGAAGCCAAATTTTCCGTCGATCTCGTGCACGCAAGCGACCAGATCCGCCATTGCAGCCGAGACATTTCATTTCTATACAGATAGTGGGGATCCAGGCGCAGATTTCAGTGACATCGTGCCCTCGTGCCTCCGCTGACTACGTGATTAACTAGCCTTTCTTCCCAGTGATGAGCAGGATTAGATGATGATGCATGGATTAACAATTAGTCAATTAGTCCAACATGTCGAAAGTAAACAAAAAATAATAAACACGATAACATCATATATACAAAACAAATCGCTTGTACATACTTCTAGATATACCCTTTGTGTATTTGTGTACCAGTGTATGTATTCAATTTCTTGTAATTGTCTATATGTATGAGAGAAATACAATGTCCACTGATGTGGACTACCTGTCTTGCACTGCGTACATATCAAATCTTCCTTGTTAGTTTACCAGCAAACATACCTGTCCGTTGCTACGGGAGTACAAAAATGTACCTCAAGGCGTCGATGTAGAGGCACTTCTGTTATGAGCATGCGTGTAAAGCTAATTCTTTTACCATCTTGCGAGAAGCATCGGTGTCTTTGCCTCTGACGACCACCCTGCACCTCTTTGGTTTAGTAACACACCATTATCTCTCTTGAGGACTTGGTGTGTCCACACAGTTAGTCAAAAGTACAATACATTCAACGAAGAACATATACCGCTTGGTGCGAAATTGAAATTAATGATGGTAAGATGATCATATGCCAATATTAAGGATCACTCTCCCTTTAAGCAACTAAGAACAAACAAAAGAGGGGATCTGAATGATAACTTGTTCTCTTTATCAAATGCAGGCAGAATGACGAATTGTGTAAGCTTATGACCAACGGCAAAAGCTCTCAATAAAAAGGAACATTAGTTTAACCTATAACTTAGATACTCAAATTATAAACTTCTTGTTTCAAAAGGCTGTATTAAGTTTCTTATAATAAATTTAAAATATGAAAGATGTCCGAAGCAGCAACACATGATTGGACACTGTGAAGTCAATTTCTAGTCAACACTACTTAACAAGTACAAATTGAATACGTATTGCATAAATGATCAAATAAACAAACTATTAGGAAGCAAGCACTCGCTGGTGCTCGGAGTCGAACATGAGTATCTCCTCCTCCTTTAGATGACTTTCGTGTCACCAGAGGGACAACCTCTGCATCATCAGCATCCTTCTCCACCACCTTACACGCAACCTTTCCATGCTTGGGGCGCCGCCGGTCGAAACAGATGCTTTTTGTCCTTTCCACCTGAAGCATGTTGGCGCAAACCCTATAAGTATTGTCCAACATACTTTACGATGCAATTATCTTTGCGGTCAGTGCTTTTGGTTGAGAGAACTAGCTCGCACAAGCTAGCCAGCCTAAGAGCAACTCTACCAGAGTCGCCATAATGGCCAAATCACCATAATATGAGCCAATATGTTGATTCTGGCAAAAACAAGCTTCAAAATATCGGATATCGGGTTCGTATCGGTTTGGCTTCGACATATCGGATGTCGGATATCGGGTGATATAACGGACGATATGTGAATATATCGGAGAAAACATGTCTAGTTTTTTTCATTATTCTTGTTCAAAACATGTATTTTTAGTAAAACTAAATGTATGATGTCAATGCTTGAACATAACATGTTTAGATTCCTAGTTTATTAATTTGTTGATTAAGAAACTATTAATGAAAGATTCACAAAATTCTTACTCTATGATTAAGAAAATACAATATGTATGCATTTGTATGAAACATTGTGCATGACTTTGATAATATATGTTGAAGTTGTAAGTGCATAATCTTATTTCACTGTTATTTAATAAAGAACTATTGTTATCCACGTAACGTGCTATATCGGTGGACATATCGGGCTAGATATCAGCCATATCGGTTGATATTTCAGTCCATATCCGGTGATATGTTTGAAAATGATATTTACAAAATGATATGTTATGTCTATATCGGTAGGGCCCCAAAAGTGATATATCGGCCTTTATATCGGTTATATCGGCCTTGATTTAAAATCTTGGGCAAAAAAGGCACTCTAGCAGTGTCGTCATATCCTACCACGTTGGCGTAATTTGTCCCATTGACAAATGGATCCCATGATATGGAGA
The DNA here is from genome assembly GCF_056163025.1 of Triticum urartu. Classification (NCBI taxonomy): domain Eukaryota; kingdom Viridiplantae; phylum Streptophyta; class Magnoliopsida; order Poales; family Poaceae; genus Triticum; species Triticum urartu. The sequence continues at coordinate 633,326,811 of NC_141877.1, read as the reverse complement.
CGGCTAACTATGGCGACTAGGACACTGCCCCCATACGCTCCCACAGTTCGTCCAAATTTTAACAAACACGGCCAAATTTGAACAAACACGGCGAAATTTAGCCGTTTTTTACACGAATAAAAGGGACAAAAAAAACCTAAACTACGGCCGATGCTTCTCCTCCTTGACACGGCCACTGCTCGACCCCTCGCCCCGGCGCGCTGCTTCACTCGAGCGGCGGGTCGTTGTCGCCCTCGACGTGCGCGAGGACGCCGCTGAGCGTGCGGCCAGGGACGCCCCACCACAGGCGGCGGCCCTCGCTGTTGTTGCGGCCGCGCGGCATAGGCGCGTTGTTCATGGAGACGAGCGGCTCCTCCTGCCGGCGTTCGAAGTACGCCGCCCATGCCGCGTGGTTGTCGGCGGCGTACTCCGGCCGCGGCCGTCAGGTTTCACTAGTGTCACATCCCTGCTTTCCTGTTATGCATTAGGGTTGGTTGAACTTGTGCATCATGTTTAAATTTATTTTAAACTTGAAATGGGGGCTAATCAACCCCAACACCCCCCCTGAAAATGCTAAATTCCAACAATTGGAATTTCAGTGAACCCAAAATGCCCTTCATAAAATCCCACCATTTTTGGTTCTGGTTTAAACCTCTGCCAGAAATGGTTCTACAATTTATGGGTCCATTCTAGATTTTTGAACTAAGTCATAAGTATTTGAATTTGGGCATTTTAAATCTTATAAATATTTTAAAGTGCTCAAATAATCTTGGAAGCATTTTTAGGCAGTTGAGAATATTCTCAAATGTGCCTCTGAATATTTCCAGAGTTTTTTGAAATGAAATAGTATTTATTCTATTTCAAAACACAGTACAGAAAATAAATAAAAGAGAAACAGAAAACAGTGCAGAGCACTTACCTGAACCCACCTGGCCGGCCCACCTAGCAGCCCAGCCCACCTGCTGTGCCAGCGAGCTGCTTGCTCTCGCCAGCATAGGCAGGCAGGTGCTCGACGGCGAGCACATCATGCTTGCCACGCAGCTGCCCGCCGCCCAGCTGCTCCCCTCGTCGACCTGTCGCCCTGGAACGAACCCTCTCTCTCTCCCCGAGCTCCCAGACACACTCGCTCTCTCTCTGGTTCCCTCTCTCGCCCTCCCCGATGTCGCCCGAGACGTCACCGTCACCGCCGCTCGCCGCAGCCGCGTCCAACGTCGTCCCCGCGCCCCCTCACCGTGTCCAGACGGTTCGCCGTCGTCGACTATGTCGACCAACCGAGCTGCAAGACGCCGGAGCCCCTACATCGTCCCCGCCACCGTCGTCTTCAACCTTCGGCCGCCGTCGATCGTCGTCGTCGATCGGCCGCACCCGAGCTTCCCCGAGCACACTGACCCTCCCTGCGGCTTCCCTGTGAGCTGCTGAACCTCCCTGTGCTTTTCGTTTCGCCCCTAGAACACCATAGACGCCGCGCCTCTTGTACCCGAACGCGCCGCCGCCTGACCACGTCACCGGCGATGCTCCGGTGACCATTTGGTCACGGGCTTGTGCCCGTCACACTCTCCGCGCGGCGTAGATGTTGTAGGTGCTTTCGCCGCATCGCCTAGGCCACCGCAGCCACGAGCACGAGCACACCCGAGCCTCGGCCTCCGCCGAGCTCGTCGCCGGCGATGCTCCGGCCACTCCCCGGCCAAACCACCACCGTGGTTGGATGCGGGCGAGTCCCAGCTCCACGTAGGTGCTCTCCGCGCGCCAAATGGTGCGCTGTGGGCAAATCCCGCAGCGCGCCGCCGCGTCTGGCCTCGCCGGCGGCTAAACGCCGGCAGGCTTTGACCGCTGACCGGTGAGGTTGACCCCGCTGACACGGGTTGACCTCCCCCTCTCTCTCACTGACATGCGGGGCCCGCCCGACTAATTAGTCTGGTTAGTGCTAATTGACTAGGTTAGTTTAGTTAGTAGTCACTGACTAGTGGGCCCTGCCCAATTAATTAGGACTAACTAGCTTAGTTAGTACACAGAGACACTGACAGATGGGGCCCACCAGTCAGGTTTGACCTGGGCTGGCGCCTTTGACTCACTGACGTCACCGTGACGCAGTGCTGACGCAGTTATTTAATTTCTGGATTTATTTTTATATAGGAAATTCTAGAAAATAGCCAAAACTTCTAAAAATCATAGAAAATCAACCATAGCTCCAAATCCAACAAATTATATATGAAAATGATCAGAAAAATTCAATCTATCCATATGTAATGGTTTCATGCATGACAAAACACTTTAACCTTGCTGTTTAGGTGAAACAAGCTAATACACTTATTATGCATAAGAACTTAAGCTTCCATTTGAATCTTTGATTCAAATGGACCCATTTCAACTTGTTTCACATTGCATTAGGCAGGACACATCATTTTGCCATGTCATAGCATGCATCATATTGTTGCATATTGCCATGTGTTGATTATCTTCTGTGGTGTCTCTCGTGGTAGGTTCTGCCTCCGAGGATATCTCCGAGTATCCAACTGAAGGGCAGTACCCTACTACTACTCCATCAGGAAAGCAGCCCCATTGATCATATCGATACAATCCCATGTTCTCGCCTCTGCTCTTATTTATTGCATTAAGACAACAACGTTTCAAACTGCTGTGTGCTGCGATAGTTGAACCCTTATCCTCTGCATGACCTGTCATTACCACAGTAACTAGATGAAACCCACTAGCATGTGTAGGAGTTGATTGAGCCATGTATGTGTTTCCTACCTCGCTATGCCTGCTATGCTTAGAGTTGTGTCAGGTCTAGTTCATCTGGGTGATGGGCTAGAGTGAAATGATTATGTCGGTAATGTGAGGAATGTGTTGAACATGATTTGGTAAAGGTATCGATGAGAGGCCATGTAGGAGTACATGGTGGGTTGTTTCATTGAGGTCGTCCCTAAGAACTGAGATCTGTATGTGTGATTTAAGAATCAGCTACTACCATACATTGGGCCCAAAACCAATGGACCCTCTCGGCTTCTTAATCACCCTAGTACTTTGTCCAAGAGTTGCAATTAGTTTCTGGTGTTTGTAGGTTATGTGTTGGCGGCCGTGCGTAGCGCTGACCCTAGGGGTGGGCTATGTTGCGGTAGATACACCATGGCCGGGTATGCCGGGCGCCTGTTTGGCGTCTCGGTACCCTGTTCACATCGTTCGGGGCCGTATGTGGAAACCTCGGCCGGACTCCCTACGGATGGAACCTGGATAGGCGATAAACCTGGACTAGAGACTTGAGTGTTTAGGTAGGCCATGGCCGACACCCTCGTTGGGCTTCCGCTTGAAGGTTGTCGAGTACATGTCCTGTAAACGACGGTAAGTGGTGAGAGCGTGTATGAAGAAGTACACCCCTGCAGGGTTAACATCATCTATTCGAATAGCCGCGTCCACGGTAAAGGACTACTTGGTTGCCTATACATTTCATAGACAAGTTAATGGATACTACTAAAAGACTCAAGATAAGTGTGAGTACCGAGGATGGCCCTCTCGTAGGATGACGAGGGAGGATCCCCGATGGAGTATTGTGTTGGTGATTAGTGGACTCGTGTGCGAAAACTATTTTACTAGTGGTGTCGCGTAGGATAGCTTAGCCAAGAGTCAAAGCTGGCTTGCTGCAATAACTCCACCACCTTCTTGAGAATGAGCATGTATAGTAGGTTCTGTTGTAAGACTTGCTGAGTACCTTTGTACTCATGTTTGCTTTAATTACTGTTTTCAGACGACAACACCGCCCCCTCCGAAGGGTTTTATGTAGACCTCGACGTCGATGAGTGACTTGCCACCCAGGTGGTGATCCTGGCCATGGAGGGCCCTATGTAGATAGACAGGCTTCGAGAAGCCTTCTTTCTTTCTAGTGTCTGTACTCAGACTATTTGCTTCCGCATGTGCTTGTATGCTTGTATGACTTGAGTGTCGGGTCATGTGACCCCTACCTGTATGAACATGTTATGTATGGCTCTCTGGAGCCTTTAAATAAAGTACTTGAGTTGTAGAGTTTTGTTGTGATGCCATGCTGTATTTGCACATATCGAGCATATTGTGTGTATGATTGAAATGCTTGGTATGTGTGGGATCCGACAATCTAGTTGTTTATCCTTGGCAGCCTCTCTTATGGGGAAATTTAGTCTAGTGCTCCTTGAGCCATAGTAGTCCGCTACAGCTCGGTTCACCGGAGTCCTGCTAGCCCAACACTACTGCTCAGGACACTTGACTGGTCGGCATGTGTTTCACTTCGTTCCTATGTCTGTCCCTTCGGGGAAATGTCACACGGTGACTTCCGGAGTCCTGCCTAGCCTGCTACAGCCCGGGTTCCCCGGAGTCCTGTTAGCCCAGTGCTACAGCCCGGATTCACACGCTGATGACGGACATGCTCGATGTGATTCATGTATGTCTGTCTCCATAGGTCTATGCCGCTTTGGGTTCACGACTAGCCATGTCGGCCCGGGTTCTCTGTCATATGGATGCTAGCGACACTATCATATACGTGAGCCAAAAGGCGCAAACGGTCCCGGGCCATGGTAAGGCGACACCCGTGGGGATACCGTGCGTGAGGCCGCAATGTGATATGAGGTGTTACCGGCTAGATCGATGTGACTTGGAATCGGGGTCCTGACAACTAGTGGCTTCTCTCAAGAGCATAAGTATTCTACGGTGGGTGAACAAATTACTGTTGAGAAATTGACAGAATTGAGCATAGTTATGAGAATATCTAGGCATGATCATGTATATAGGCATCACGTCCGTGACAAGTAGACCGAAACGATTCTGCATCTACTACTATTACTCCACTCATCGGCCGCTATCCATCATGCATCTAGAGTATTAAGTTAAAAACAGAGTAACGCTTTAAGCAAGATGACATGATGTAGAGAGATAAATTCATGCAATATGAAATAAACCCCATCTTGTTATCCTCGATGGCAACGATGCAATACGTGCCTTGCTGCCCCTTCTGTCACTGGGAAAGGACACCGCAAGATCGAACCCAAAGCTAAGCACTTCTCCCATGGCAAGAACTACCAATCTAGTTGGCCAAACCAAACGGATAATTCGAAGAGACTTGCAAAGATAACCAATCATACATAAAAGAATTCAGAGAAGATTTAAATAGTATTCATAGATAGACTTGATCATAAACCCACAATTCATCGGTCTCAACAAACACACCGCAAAAAGAAGAAGATTACATCGAATAGATCTCCACAAGAGAGGGGGAGAACTTTGTATTGAGATCCAAAAAGAGAGAAGAAGCCATCTAGCTACTAACTATGGACCCGAAGGTCTGAAGTAAACTACTGACACTTCATCGGAGAGGCTATGATGATGTAGAAGCCCTCCGTGATGACGACCCTCTCCGGCGGAGCTCCGGAACAGGCCCCAAGATGGGATCTCATGGATACAGAAAGTTGCGGCAGTGGAATTAGGTTTTTGGCTCCTGTTTTGATCGTTTGGGGTACGTATATATATAGGAGGAAGGAGTACGTCGATGGAGCACTGAGGGGCCCACGAGGCAGGGGGGCGCCCTAGGGGGGTGGGCGCGCCCCCCACCCTCGTGACCGCCTCTTTGACTCCTTGGAGTAGGGTCCAAGTCTCCTGGATCATGTTCGGTGAGAAAATCACGTTCCCGAAGGTTTCATTCCGTTTGGACTCCGTTTGATATTCCGTTTCTCCGAAATACTGAAATAGGCAAAAAAACAGCAATTCTGGGTTGGGCCTCCGGTTAATAGGTTAGTCCCAAAAATAATATAAAAGTGGAAAATAAAGCCCAATATAGTCCAAAACAGTAGATAATATAGCATGGAGCAATCAAAAATTATAGATACATTGGAGACGTATCAGGCATCCCCAAGCTTAATTCCTGCTCGTCCTCGAGTAGGTAAATGATAAAAAGAGAATTTTTGATGCGGAGTGCTACTTGGCATAATTTCAATGCAAATCTTCTTAATTATGATATGAATATTCAGATTCGAAAGATTCAAGACAAAAGTTTATATTGACATAAAAATAATAATACTTCAAGCATACTAACAAAGCAATTATGTCTTCTCAAAATATCATGGCCAAAGAAAGTTATCCCTACAAAATCATATAGTCTGGCTATGCTCTATCTTCACCACACAAAGTATTTAAATCATGCACAACCCCGATGACAAGCCAAGCAATTGTTTCATACTCTAACTTTTTCAATCTTCACGAAATACATGAGCGTGAGCCATGGATATAGCAGTATATGTGGAATAGAATGGTGGTTGTGGAGAAGACAAAAAGGAGAGATAGTCTCACATCAACTAGGCGTATCAACGGGCTATGGAGATGCCCATTAATAGATATCAATGTGAGTGAGTAGGGATTGCCATGCAACGGATGCACTAGAGCTATAAGTATATGAAAGCTCAAAAAGAAACTAAGTGGGTGTGCATCCAACTTGCTTGCTCATGAAGACCTAGGGCAATTTGAGGAAGCCCATCATTGGAATATACAAGCCAAGTTCTATAATGAAAGATTCCCAGTAGTATATGAAAGTGACATAACTAGAGACTCTCTATTATGAAGATCATGGTGCTACTTCGAAGCACAAGTGTGGTAAAAGGATAGTAACATTGTCCCTTCTCTCTTTTTCTCTCATTTTTTTATTTGGGCCTTTTCTCTTTTTTATGGCCTCTTTTCTTTCTCTTTTTATTTGGGCTTCTTTGGCCTCTTTTATTTATTTTTCGTCCGGAGTCTCATCCGACTTACGGGGGAATCATAGTCTCCATCATTCTTTCCTCACTTGGGACAATGCTCTAAAAATGATGATCATCACACTTTTATTTTTCTTACAACTCAACAATTACAACTCGATACTTAGAACAAAATATGACTCTATATGAATGCCTCCGGCGGTGTACCGGGATATGCAATATGACAATGATGAATGTGTCATGATAAACGGAATGGTGGAAATTTGCATGGCAATATATCTCGGAATGGCTATGGAAATGCCATGATAGATAGGTATGGTGGGTGTATGATACCGGCGAAAGGTGCACGGTATTAGAGAGGCTAGCAAAGGTGGAAGGGTGAGAAAAAGTGCATATAATCCATGGACTCAACATTAGTCATAAAGAACTCATATACTTATTGCAAAAATCTAGAAGTTATCAAAGCAAAGTATTACGCGCATGCTCCTAGGGGGATAGATTGGTAGGAAAAGACCATCGCTCGTCCCCGACCGCCACTCATAAGGAAGACAATCAATAAATAAATCATGCTCCGACTTCATCACATAACGGTTCACCATACGTGCATGCTACGGGAATCACAAACTTTAACACAAGTATTCTTTAAATTCGCAACTACTCAACTAGCATGACTCTAATATTATCACCTCCATATCTCAAAACAATTATCATGCTTCAATCTTTTCTTAGTATTCAACACACTCAAAAAAAGTTTCACAAATCTTGAATACCAAGCATATTATTATTAAGCAAATTACCATGCTATTAAGAGACTCTCAAAATAATTTAAGTGAAGCATGAGAGATCAATAGTTTCTTTAAAACAAATCCACCACCGTGCTCTAAAAGATCTAAGTGAAGCACATAGAGAAAAATTATAACGCTTCAAAACATATAAGTAAAGCACATAGAGCAAAACTACTTAGCTCAAAAAGATATAAGTGAAGCACATAGAGAAAAACTACATAGCTCAAAAGATATAAGTGAAGCACATAGAGCAAAACTACTTAGCTCAAAAGATATAAGTGAAGCACATAGAGCAAAACTACATAGCTCAAAAGATATAAGTGAAGCACATAGAGTATTCTATCAAAATTTAATTCATGTATGGCTCTCTCAAAAGGTGTGTACAGCAAGGATGATTGTGGCATACTAAAACACAAAGACACAAATAATACAAGACGCTCCAAGCAAAACACATATCATGTTGGTGAATAAAAATATAGCTCCAAGTAAATTACCGATGGAAGTGGACGAAAGAGGGGATGCCTTCCGGGGCATCCCCAAGCTTTGAATTTTTGGTGTCCTTGGATTATCTTGGGGTTGCCATGGGCATCCCCAAGCTTAGGCTCTTGACACTCCTTTTTCCATAATCCATCAAAAGAATTCACCCAAAACTAAACTTCACAACACAAAACTCAATAGAAATCTCATGAGCTCCGTTAGAGAAAGAAAACAAAAGACCACTTCAAGGTACTGTAATGAACTAATTATTTATTTATATTGGTGTTAAACCTACTGTATTTCAACTTCTCTATGTATTATAAACTATTTTACTAGCCATAGATTCATCAAAATAAGCAAACAACACACGAAAAACAGAATCTGTCAAAAACAGAACAGTCTGTAGTAATCTGTAACTAACGCAAACTTATGGAACCCCAAAAATTCTCAAATAAATTGCTGGAAGTGAGGAATTTATCTATTAATCATCTGCAAAAAGAATTAACTAAATAGCACTCTTCAAATAAAAATGACAGCAGTTCTCGTGAGCGCTAAAGTTTCTGTTTTTTACAGCAAGTTCAACAAGACTTTCCCCAAGTCTTCCCAACGGTTCTACTTGGCACAAACACTAATTAAACACAAAAAACACAACCAAAACAGAGTCTAAATAAATTATTTATAACTAAACAGGAGCAAAAAGCAAGGAATAAAAATAAAATTGGGTTGCCTCCCAACAAGCGCTATCGTTTAACGCCCCTAGCTAGGCATAAAAGCGAGGATAGATCTAGGTATTGCCATCTTTGGTAGGCAATCCATAAGTGGCTCTCATGATAGTTTCATATGGAAATTTTATTTTCTTTATTGGAAAGTGTTCCATGCCCCTTTTTTAATAGAAATTGAAATCTAATATTCCCTTCCTTCATATCAATAATCGCACCAACCGTTCTAAGGAAAGGTCTACCAAGAATAATAGGGCAAGAAGGATTGCAATCTATATCAAGAACAATGAAATCTACGGGAACATAATTCCTATTTGCAACAATAAGGACATCATTAATCCTTCCCATAGGTTTCTTAATAGTAGAATCCGCAAGATGCAAGTTCAGAGAGCAATCATCAAAATTACGGAAATCTAGCAAATCACACAAAGTCTTGGGAATAGTGGAGACACTAGCACCCAAATCACACAAAGCATAAAACTCATGATCTTTAATTTTAATTTTAATAGTTGGTTCCCACTCATCATAGAGTTTTCTAGGGATAGAAACTTTTAACTCAAGTTTTTCTTCATAAGATTGCATCAAGGCATCAACAATATGTTCGGTGAAGGCTTCCTTTTGACTATAAGCATGTGGAGAATTTAGCATGGATTGCAACAAGGAAATACAATCAATTAAAGAGCAACTTTCATAATTAAATTCCTTGAAATCCAATATAGTGGGTTTAGCAACATCTAGATTTTTATTTCTTTCAATCCCACTTTCATCAATTTCATCATAAAGATCTAAATACTCCGAATTTTTAGAACGCCTTCTAGGTAAAGGAAGATCATATTCAGTTCCATCAAGATTCATATTGCAAAACAAAGATTTACTAGGAGACACATAAATAACTTTTAGATCTTCATCTTGATTTTCATAGGAATTGGAAGAACAGGCTTTAATAAAGGCATCTTTGGAAGCACGCATCCTAGCGGTTCTTTCCTTGCACTCATCAATGGAAATTCTCATGGCTTTGAGAGACTCATTGATACCATGCTTAGGAGGAATAGATCTAAGCTTTAAAGAATCAACCTCAAGAGAAATTCTATCAACGTTCCTAGCCAAATCATCAACTTTAAGCAATTTCTCTTCAAGCAAAGTATTAAAATTCTTTTGTGAATTCATAAACTCTTTAACACTATTCTCAAATTAAAAGGGCATCTTATTATAATTTCCATAGAGTTGTTGTAGGAATTCCCATAATTATTAGAAGGATTGCTAGGATATGGCCTAGGATTAAAATTCCCTCTATAAGCGTTGTTACCAAAATTATTCCTACCAACAAAATTCACATCCATAGATTCATTGTTATTCTCAATCAAAGTAGACAAAGGCATATCATTAGGATCAGAAGAAACACTCTTAGTAGCAAATAATTTCATAAGTTCATCCATCTTTCCACTCAAAACATTGATTTCTTCTATCGCATGCACTTTTTTATTAGAAGATCTTTCAGTATGCCATTGAGAATAATTAAACATAATATTATCTAGGATTTTAGTAGCAACTCCTAAAGTGATTTCCATAAAAGTGCCTCCCGCGGCCGAATCTAAAAGATTTCTAGAAGCAAAATTCAATCCGGCATAAATTTTTTGTATAATCATCCACAAATTCAAACCATGAGTAGGGCAATTACATATCATTAATTTCATTCTCTCCCAAGCTTGTGCAACATGTTCATGATCAAGTTGCTTAAAGTTCATACTATCGTTTCTAAGAGAGATGATCTTAGCGGGAGGGAAATACTTAGAGATAAAAGCATCTTTGCACTTGTTCCAAGAATCAATACTATTTTTAGGCAAAGACGGAAACCAAGCTTTAGCACGATCTCTAAGCGAAAATGGAAATAGCTTCAATTTAACGACATCATTATCGACATCTTTTTCTTTTGCATATCACATAAATCAACGAAGCTATTCAGATGAGTAGCGGCATCTTCACTAGGAAGGCCGGCGAATTGATCTTTCATAACATGATTCAACAAAGCAGTATTGATTTCACAAGATTCAGTATTGGCAAGAGGAGCAATCGGAGTGCTAAGGAAATCATTATTATTGGTATTGGTGAAGTCACATAATTTGGTAGTATCTTGAGCCATCGCGACAAACAAGCAATCCAACACACGAGCAAACAAAAAGGCAAGCGGGCAAAAAGAGGCAAATAGAGAGGGAGGATAGAGAGAGAGAGGGCGAATAAAACGGCAAGGGTGAAGTGGGGGAGAGGAAAACTAGAGGCAAATGGCAAATAATGTAATGCGAGAGATAGGGATTGTGATGGGTACTTGGTATGTTGACTTTTTGCGTAGACTCCCCGGCAACGGCGCCAGAAATTCTTCTTGCTACCTCTTGAGCTTGCGTTGGATTTCCCCGAAGAGGAAAGGATGATGCAGTAGAGTAGCGTAAGTATTTCCCTCAGTTTTTGAGAACCAAGGTATCAATCCAGTAGGAGGCCATGCTCAAGTCCCTCGTACCTGCACAAAACGATAGCTACTCGCAACCAACGCGATTAGGGGTTGTCAATCCATTCACAGTCACTTACGAGAGTGAGATCTGATAGATATAATATTTTTGGTATTTTTGGTATAGAGATGCAAAGTGAAAAGTAAAAGTCAAAGTAAAAAAGCAAAGCAAGATTAAAGTGATGGAGATTGATATGATGAGAATAGACCCGGGGGCCATAGGTTTCACTAGTGGCTTCTCTCAATAGCATAAGTATTCTACGGTGGGTGAACAAATTACTGTTGAGCAATTGACAGAATTGAGCATAGTTATGAGAATATCTAGGCATGATCATGTATATAGGCATCACGTCTGTGACAAGTAGACCGAAACGATTCTGCATCTACTACTATTACTCCACTCATCGACCGCTATCCAGCATGCATCTAGAGTATTAAGTTAAAAACAGAGTAACGCTTTAAGCAATATGACATGATGTAGAGAGATAAATTCATGCAATATGAAATAAACCCATCTTGTTATCCTCGATGGCAACGATGCAATACGTGCCTTGCTGCCCCTTCTGTCACTGGGAAAGAACACCGCAAGATCGAACCCAAAGCTAAGCACTTCTCCCATGGCAAGAACTACCAATCTAGTTGGCCAAACCAAACGGATAATTCGAAGAGACTTGCAAAGATAACCAATCATACATAAAAGAATTCAGAGAAGATTTAAATAGTATTCATAGATAGACTTGATCATAAACCCACAATTCATCGCTCTCAACAAACACACCGCAAAAAGAAAAAGATTACATCGAATAGATCTCCACAAGAGAGGGGGAGAACTTTGTATTGAGATCCAAAAAGAGAGAAGAAGCCATCTAGCTACTAACTATGGACCCAAAGGTCTGAAGTAAACTACTCACACTTCATCGGAGAGGCTATGATGATGTAGAAGCCCTCCGTGATGACGGCCCTCTCCGGCGGAGCTCCGGAACAGGCCCCGAGATGGGATCTCATGGATACAAAAAGTTGCGGCGGTGGAATTAGGTTTTTGGCTCCTGTTCTGATCGTTTGGGGGTACGTAGGTATATATAGGAGGAAGGAGTACATCGGTGGAGCACCGAGGGGCCCACGAGGCAGGGGGCACGCCCTAGGGGGTGGGCGCGCCCCCCACCCTCGTGACCGCCTCTTTGACTCCTTGGAGTAGGGTCCAAGTCTCCTGGATCATGTTCGGTGAGAAAATCACGTTCCCGAAGGTTTTATTTCGTTTGGACTCCGTTTGATATTCTGTTTCTCTGAAATAGGCAAAAAATAGCAATTCTGGGCTGGGCCTCCGGTTAATAGGTTAGTCCCAAAAATAATATAAAAGTGGAAAATAAAGTCCAATATAGTCCAAAACAGTAGATAATATAACATGGAGCAATCAAAAATTATAGATACGTTGGAGACGTATCAGGGGGCCTGTTGGGGGCGCGGCTGGAGATGCTCTTACACGCAACCTTCCCATGCTTGGGACGCCGCCGGCCGAAACAGATGCTCTTTATCCTTTCCACCTGAAGCATGTTGGCGCAAACCCTATAAGTATTGTTCAACATACTTTATGACGATTGAGGCAACAAAGATTCTATCGGCCGGGCTGTCAGTGCAGCCCTGCCGGGAGCAATGAGGATTGTAAGCTGGAACTGCCGGGGACTCGGGAACGGCCCGGCAGTTCGTGGCCTCTTGGATCTCAAGAGGGCGGAGGATCCCGATGTGGTTTTCTTATGTGAAACTAAGTTGTTCGAGAAGGAGATGGAGCAATATCGGTGGAAAACGGACTGGTGAACATGTGTGTGAAGAATCCGGAGGGGAGGAGCAGGGGGCTCGCTATCTTATGGAAGAGGGGAGTGAACCTATCCTTGAGATCAATAAGGAGGCGACATATTGACGCAGATATTACTGAGGAGAATGGGGTGGTGTGGAGATTGACGGGCATATATGGGGAGTCTCAAGCTAGTAGGAAGAAGGAAACCTGGCGAACCATGCACCTTCTTCAACAACAGCATCAAGATGGAAGGCCCTGGCTATGCATGGGAGATTTTAACGAGATTTTAAGCAACGACGAGAAGCGGGGAGGGGTTGATAGAGCGGAGGGGTGTATGACCATGTTTCGGGAGGCGTTGGAAGGCTGCAGCCTTAGCGATCTGGGCTTTGAAGGCGATATTATCACATGGTGGAACAATTGTACTAATGCAGAGGGGTACATCTGTGGCCGGCTGGACAGGGCAGCGGCTAACATGGAATGGTGCACTACCTTCCCGGAGTTCCGTGTGCGCAATGAGTTGCTGAGGCACTCGGACCACAGGCCCATTATGGTGGATACGGTGGAGACAGGGGGTGGAAGTCATGGCGGTGGGGGCGGATTCAAGTTTGAAGCGCGCTGGCTGCGGGAGGAAGGGTGCGATCTGGTGGTCGAGGAGGCATGGAGGAGAGTGAGAGAGGGAGGAGCAGTGGATATAGGTGCAGCTTTGAAGGGTGTTGCTGCTGACTTGACACGATGGAGTAGGACGGTGCTGGGGGACTCGGAAAGGAAGCTTAAGAAGGCGAAGCAGGAACTGGAGGAGTGTAGAAAGCGAGATATCACCCCGGAGAAGGTGCCCGAGGAAGTACGACTACGGTGCTTGGTGGATCATCTTGAGGAGGTAGTAGACATAAAGTGGAAACAGAGAGCACATGTATGGTGGTTGAAGGAGGGCGATAGGAACACCAAGTTCTTTTTCCGCTATGCTTCGGCGAGGAGGAAAGCAAACCGAATAAGGAGGCTTACGAGGGACGATGGGGTGGTGTTGGAGGAAGGGAGAGATCTAACTAACTATGTTCAGTCTTATTTTCAGGGCCTTTTTACCTCGAACGGCAATAATCAGCATGAGGAGCTACTCCATTCTGTCCCAGCAAGGGTAACTCGAGCAATGAATGACTCACTGATGGCTGAGTTTACTGAGATGGAGATAAAGGCTGCTCTGGACCATATTGGCGACCTCAAGGCTCCAGGACCTGATGGTATGCCGGCGGTGGTGTTCAAAAAATATTGGCATCTGATGGGAAAAAACATAGCCGAGGAAGTGATGCGGGTGTTGAAGGGAGGGGAGATGCCACCAGGGTGGAATGACACGACAGTGGTGCTAATACCTAAAGTCAAAAACCCCTCGCGTATAAAGGACCTCAGGCCTATCAGTCTCTGCAACGTGTTGTATAAGCTCATATCCAAAGTCCTCGCTAATCGTCTCAAGCTTATCTTACCGCAGATTATCTCAGGTAACCAAAGTGCGTTTGTGCCCGGGAGATTGATCACAGACAACATCCTGATGGCCTATGAGATCTCGCACTTTCTGATGAACAAGAGGGGGGGGAGGAAGAGTTTGCTGCGGTGAAGGTGGATATGAGCAAAGCTTACGATCGGGTTGAGTGGTCTTTCCTCGAAGCGATGATGATAAAGCTCGAGTTTGACAGGCGTTGGGTGAGACTAGTGATGACATGTGTGACATCGGTCAGATACCAAATAAAGGTCAATGATTGACTATCCGAACAGTTTGTGCCATCCAGAGGGCTTCGACAGGGCGACCCAATATCGCCGTATCTTCTTGTTATCTGTGCGGAGGGGTTATCCGCTCTGCTCAATGATGCCCAACAGAGAGGAGTTCTGAGTGGCATACAAATCTGTCCCGGCGCGCCCTCTATATCACACTTGTTCTTTGCCGATGATTCAGTGATGCTTATGAGAGCCAAAGCAAGTGAAGCCGAAGAGTTGCAGCGGCTACCGCACCTTTATGAGGAGTGCTCTGGACAGTGCATTAATCATGAAAAGTCTGCGATCATCTTCAGCAAGAACTGCCTACCACAGTCCAAAGATGCGGTGAATGCCTCCTTGAATATATCAAGTGAGGCTTATAATGAGAAGTATCTCGGGCTTTCGGTGTACATTGGACGATCTAAGAGGAAAGCGTTTACATATCTGAAGGATGCCATCTGGAACAGAATGCAGGGATGTAACGAGAGAACCTTGTCGAGGCAAGGCAAGGAGATTTTGGTGAAAGGGGTGGCGCAGGCGATCCCCACCTTTGCCATGTCTGTGTTCTATCTGACCAAGACACTATGTGATGAAATTAGTGCCATGATTGCCCGATACTGGTGGAGCCAGCAGGATAAGGAGAATAAAATCCACTGGATAGGATGGCAAAACTCACAATGTCTAAAGGGAGAGGCGGACTGGGTTTCAGAGATATACATGACTTCAATGTTGCTATGCTTGCCCGCCAGGTTTGGAGGTTGGTTCAGGAACCAGAAAGCCTGTGTGCTCAACTTATGAAGGCCAAATACTACCCCCACAGTTCGGTGCTGGAAGCAGGAGAGAGCTCTAACATGTCCTATGCTTGGCGGAGCATCTGCCACGGCATCGAGCTAGTGAAGCAGGGAGTAATATGGAGGGTAGGCGATGGGACAAATATAAGGATTTGGGAGGACCCATGGATCCCGAGGGCTTGGTCCAGGAGAGTGATCACGCCAAGGGGTGGCAGCTTGCTTACCAGGGTCTCTGAGCTAATTGACCCAGGCACGGGCCAATGGGACACCCAGCTCGTTCATGACACGTTCTGGGAGGAGGATGCAGCCTTGATATTACAGATGCCTCTTCGTGATGGTGCGGTCGATTTCATGGCATGGCACTTTGATTCCAAAGGAATTTTCTCGGTCCGGCAAGCATATAAACTAAAAAGAGCCCTGTCGGAAGCTGGAGCCGAAGGTGCTGGGGACCCCCAAGTGGAGGCTGGAAATCTGAATGAGGGTGGGCAGGAGAAGTGGAAACGAATTTGGCGCATGCCATGCCTGGGGAAAATCAAACATTTTATGTGGAGGATGGCGCATAATACTCTAGCTACCAAGGATATATTATGCAGAAGGGGTATGACTATTGAGAACCATAAATGCTTCTTGTGCAACGACAGGAACGAAACGGGTAAACACCTCTTTGTGGAGTGCTGTGAGATCAAACATGTGTGGAGGGCGCTGAGCCTTGAGCATGTTCGGCAGAAGCTTGACGAGTGTGACTCAATGGGGACAACAATGGACACACTTTGGCACCTACCAGAGAAAGACCGCATGCTGGTGGTGGTCATGTGGTGGCAGTGGTGGTCACAGCGAAACAAGGTGCGAGAAGGGGACAACCCGATGGATCACAGTCACTTTTCCTATAGGGCTGCATGCACGGTCGAAGAATTTCAGGGTTACTTCAGCAAAACTGCAAAGCCCCGTGCCATGCCCCAGCGCTGGCTCCCACCACCCACCGACGTTCTTAAAATCAATGTCGATGGTGCCCACATCCCAGGAGCGCAGTCAGGAGCGTGGGGGTGATTGTCCGGGACTGGGATGGTGCCGTGATTGCTGCTCGCGCAGGTCGATGCGACCATGTGACGGACGCGTTTGGAACTGAGCTGATAGCAGTCCACCAAGCTCTTGACACAGCTACGGAGCTAGGCGCGGTGCAAATAATTGTCGAAACCGATGCGCTACTGGTGGAGCAAGCCCTGAACAGCCGAGGCTTCGATTTTTCTAAGCAGGTGCAGATGATAGAGGACCTCAAGCTCCAAATGAACCTCTGGTTTGCTTCTTGCCATGTTATCCACTGTAGAAGGAAGGCAAATATGCCGGCTCATCACCTTGCCAAACTGGGTTTATCTTTCCCTAGTGGAGATGTGTTTGTGTCTGATGATGATGTACCAGCTCTTGTAGCTGAAGCTGTAATGGGCGATTTAGCCCAAAACGTTGCGTAATAAAGCTTGATGCTTGCTCTAAAAAAACATACTTTATGATGCAATTATCTTTGCGGTCAGTGCTTTTGGCTGAGAGAACTAGCTCGCACAAGCTAGCCAGGCTAAGAGCAACTCTACCAGAGTCCCCATAATGGCCAAATCACCATAATTTGAGCCAATATGTTGATTCTGGCAAAAAAGGCACTCTAGCAGTGTCGTCACATCCTGCCACGTTAGTGTAATTTGTCCCACGATATGGAGACGGCTAACTATGCGACTAGGACTTTGTGATTTGCCTCGGCAACCTTCATAATGCAGATGGAGTTTGCTCCGTATGCATATGGAGGTTGCCAATATGGCGACTCTGATAAAGGTGCTCTAAGTTATTAGGCTGTTGAACAGATTTTCTAGAGGACAAGCACATATGCACGGAAGCAGGCAACCTGCAGGATATATTCCAGCGTATGCTACAAGGCTAGAGCTAGCCCATGGATTCTTGTTGGTGGAAACGAATAGAATGACTCTCATTGAGATATGCACACAAGAGACAGGGAATTATCGCAACTGGTATCCGGAGCGACTCCAAGGAGGCCTCCGAGGGGTTCGACGTGTTGAGTGACGTATTGAGGTGCACTACCGATGCAGCGTATAGTTTCCTTGAGGATCCACCTCGGTAACTACAAGGCAGACGAGCCCCTCTATAAAAATTCCCACTAGTATATGAAAGTGACAAAACAAGAGACTCTCTATCATAAAGATCATGGTGCTACTTTGAAGCACAAGTGTGGAAAAAAGAATAGTAGCATTGCCCCTTTTTATTTTATTTTTCCTTTCTTTTTTTGGGGGGGGATTCCTTTTTTTATTTGGCCTTTCTTCTTTTTTTATTTGGGACAATGCTCTATTAATGATGATCATCACACTTCTATTTATTTACAACTCAATGATTACAACTCGATACTAGAACAAAGTATGACTCTATATGAATGCCTCCGGCGGTGTACCGGGAAGGGCAATGAATCAAGAGTGACTGAAAAATTATGAATGGTGGCTTTGCCACAAATACGATGTCAACTACATGATCATGCAAGGCAATATGACAATGATGATGTGTGTCATGATAAACGGAACGATGGAAAGTTGCATGGCAATATATCTCGGAATGGGTATGGAAATGCCATAATAGGTAGGTATGGTGGCTGTTTTGAGGAAGCTATACGGAGGTTTATGTGTGAGAGAGCGTATCATATCACGGGGTTTGGATGCACCGGCGAAGTTTGCACCAACTCTCAAGGTGAGAAAGGGCAATGCACGGTACCGAAGAGGCTAGCAATGATGGAAGGGTGAGAGTGCGTATATCCATGGACTCAACATTAGTCATAAAGAACTCACATACTTATTGCAAAAATCTACAAGTCATCAAAAAACAAGCATTACGTGCATGCTCCTAGGGGGGTAGATTGGTAGGAAAAGACCATCGCTCGTCCCCAACCGCCACTCATAAGGAAGACAACCAAATAACACCTCATGTTTCAAATTTATTACACAACGGTCACCATACGTGCATGCTACGGGACTTGCAAACTTCAACACAAGTATTTCTCAAATTCACAACTACTCAACTAGCACACTCTAATATTACCACCTTTATATCTCAAAACAATTATCAAGTATCAAACTTCTCCTAGTACTCAATGCACTTTTTATGAAAGTTTTTATTATATCGATCTTGGATGCCTATCATATTAGGACTAAATTCATAACCAAAGAAAATTACCATGATGTTCTAAAGGACTCTCAAAATAATATAAGTGAAGCATGAGAGATCAATAATTTCTATAAAATAAAACCACCACCGTGCTCTAAAACATATAAGCGAAGCACTAGAGCAAAATTATCTAGCTCAAAAGATATAAGTGAAGCACATAGAGTATTCTAATAAATTCTGATTCATGTGTGTCTCTCCCAAAAGGTGTGTACAACAAGGATGATTGTGGTAAACTAAAAGGCAAAGACTCAAATCATACAAGACGCTCCAAGCAAAACACATATCATGTGGTGAATAAAAATATAGCCTCAAGTAAAGTTACCGATAGAAGAAGACGAAGGAGGGGATGCCTTCCCGGGCATCCCCAAGCTTAGGCTTTTGGTTGTCCTTGAATTTTACCTTGGGATGCCTTGGGCATCCCCAAGCTTAGGCTCTTGCCACTCCTTGTTCCATAATCCATCAAATCTTTACCCAAAACTTGAAAACTTCACAACACAAAACTTAAACAGAAAGTCTCATGAGCTCCGTTAGTAAAAGAAAACAAACCACCACTTAAGGTACTGTATTGAAATCATTCTTTATTTATATTGGTGTTAAACCTACTGTATTCCAACTTTTCTATGGTTCATACACTCATATACTAGCCATAGATTCATCAAAATAAGCAAACAACACACGAAAAATAGAATCTGTCAAAAACAGAACAGTCTGTAGTAATCTGTAGGTTTCGAATACTTCTGGAGCCCCAAAAATTCTAAAATAAATTTCTGGACGTGGGAAATTTATCTATTAATCATCTACAAAAAGAATTAACTAAATAGCACTCTCCAGTAAAAAAATGACAGCAAATCTCGTGAGCGCTAAAGTTTCTGTTTTTTACAGCAAGATCGCAAAGACCTTCCCCAAGTCTTCCCAAAGGTTCCACTTGGCACAAACACTAATTAAAAGCATTAAAACCACATCTAAACACAGGCTAGATGAATTATTTATTACTGAACAAGGAACAAAAATAAAATTGGGTTGCCTCCCAACAAGCGCTATCGTCTAACACCCCTAGCTAGACATAAAAGCAAGGGTAGATTTAGGTATTATCATCTTTGGTATGCAATCCATAAGTGGCTCTCATAATAGATTAATAAGGTAATTTAATTTTCTTTCTAGGAAAGTGTCCCATGCCCTTCCTTAATGGAAATTGGAATCTAATATTCTCTTCCTTCATATCAATAATTGCACCAATCGTTCTAAGGAAAGGTCTACCAAGAATAATAGGACATGTAGGATTGCAATCAATATCAAGAACAATGAAATACACGGGCACATATTTCCTATTTGTAACAATAAGAACATCATTAACTCTTCCCATAGGTTTCTTAATAGTGGAATCTGCAAGATGCAAATTTAAAGAACAACCATCAAATTCACGAAAACCTAACACATCACACAAAGTTTTAGGAATCGTGGAAACACTAACACCCAAATCACACAACGCATAGCATTCATGATTTTTAATTTTAATTTTAATAGTAGGTTCCCACTCATCATAAAGTTTTCTAGGGATAGAAACTTCCAATTCAAGCTTTTCTTCATAAGATTGCATTAAAGCATCAACGATATGTTTAGTAAAAGATTTATTTTGACTATAAGCATGCGGAGAATTTAGCACGGATTGCAACAAGGACATACAATATATTAAATAACAATTATCATAATTAAATTCCTTGAAATCCAAGATAGTGGGTTCATTGCTATGTAAAGTTTTGACCTCTCTCATCCCACTTTTATCAATTTTTGCATCAAGATCTAAAAACTCCGAATCATTGGGACGCCTTCTAACTAAAGTTGACTCATCTCCAGTCCCATCATTATCAAGATTCATATTGCAAAATAAAGATTTAATAGGAAACACATCGATAACTTTCAGATCTTCATCATTATTATCATGGAAACTAGAAGAACACGCGTTCACAAAGCAATCTTTTTTAGCACGCATCCTAGCGGTTCTTTCTTTGCACTCATCAATGGAAATTCTCATAGCTTTGAGAGACTCATTGATATCATGCTTAGGTGGAATAGATCTAAGCTTCAAAGAATCAACATCAAGAGAAATTCTATCCACGTTCCTAGCCAACTCATCAATCTTAGACAATTTTTCCTCAATCAAAGCATTGAAATTCTTTTGCGAACTAATAAATTTTTTAATATTAGATTCAAAATCAGAGGGCATCTTATTATAATTTCCATAAGAATTGTTGTAGGAATTACCATAATTATTAGAGGAATTACTAGGAAACGGCCTAGAATTAAAATCACCTCTATATGCGTTATTACCAAAATTGTTCCTACCAACAAAATTCACATCCATAGATTCATTATTATTCTCAATCAAAGTAGACAAAGGCATATAATTAGGATCAAAAGAAACACTCTTATTAGCAAACAATTTCATAAGTTCATCCATCTTTCCACTCAAAACATTAATTTCTTCTATTGCATGAACCTTTTTGCTAGTAGATCTTTCAGTGTGCCATTGAGAATAATTAACCATAATATTATCTAGGAGTTTAGTAGCTTCTCCTAAAGTGATTTCCATAAAAGTGCTTCTCGCGGCCAAATCTAAAAGATTTCTAGAAGCAAAATTCAATACATCATAAAAATTTTGTATAATCATTCATAAATTCAAACCATGTGTAGGGCAATTACGTATCATTAATTTCATCCTCTCCCAAGCTTGTGCAACATGTTCATGATCAAGTTGCTTAAAATTCATAATATCGTTCCTAAGAGTTATGATCTTAGCGGGAGGAAAATACTTAGAGATAAAAGCATCTTTGCACTTATTTCATGAATCAATACTATTTTTAGGCAAAGACGAAAACAAAGTTTTAGCACGATCTCTAAGCGAAAATGGGAATAGCTTCAATTTAACAATATCATTATCCACATCTTTCTTCTTTTGCATATCACACAAATCAACAAAGATGTTTAGATGGGTAGCGACATCTTCACTAGGAAGGCCGGAAAACAGATCTTTCATGACAAGATTCAGCAAAGCAGTATTAATTTCACAAGATTCAGCATCGGTAAGAGAAGCAATCAGAGTGCTAATAAAATCATTATTGTTGGTATTGGAAAAGTCACACAATTTAGTATTATTTTGAGCCATCGTGACAAACAATCCAACACACAAGCACACAACAGGCAAGCGAAAAGAGGCGAACGGAAGAGAGAAGGGGAACGGAAAAAGAGGGCGAATAAAACGGCAAAGGTGAAGTGGGGGAGAGGAAAACGAGAGGCAAATGGCAAATAATGTAATGCGAGGGATAAGAGTTTGTGATGGGTACTTGGTATGTCTTGACTTGTGCATAGATCTCCCCGGCAACGGCGCCGGAAATGGCTCGTTGACGGAAGATCAAATCTTGACTTGACTTGGTGCAACCTCCCCGGCAACAGTGCCAGAAATCCTTCTTGCTACCTCGTGAGCACTGCGTTGGTTTTCCCTTGAAGAGGAAAGGGTGATGCAGCAAAGTAGCGTAAGTATTTCCCTCAGTTTTTGAGAACCAAGGTATCAATCCAGTAGGAGACTACACGCAAGTCCCCCGTACCTACACAAACAAATAAGAACCTCGCAACCAACGTGATAAAGGGGTTGTCAATCCCTTCACGGTCACTTACGAGAGTGATATCTGATAGAGATAATAATGATAAATATTTTTGGTATTTTTATGATATAGATTGAAAGTAAAGATTGCAAAATAAACGGTAATAGAAATAGCTTGTTGATGGAAGATTAATATAAAGGAGAATAGACCCGGGGGCCATAGGTTTCACTAGTGGCTTCTCTCAAGATAGTATAAGTATTACGATGGGTGAACAAATTACTGTCGAGCAATTGATAGAAAACGAATAATTATGAGAATATCTAGGCATGATCATGTATATAGGCATCACGTCTGTGACAAAGTAGACCGACTCCTGCCTGCATCTACTACTATTACTCCACACATCGACCGCTATCTAGCATGCATCTAGAGTATTAAGTTCATAAGAACAGAGTAACACATTAGGTAAGATGACATGATGTAGAGGGCTAAACTCAAGCAATATGATATAAACCCCATCTTTTTATCCTCAATGGCAACAATACAATATGTGTCGTTTCCCTTTCTGTCACTGGGATTGAGCACCGCAAGATTGAACCCAAAGCTAAGCACTTCTCCCATTGCAAGAAATATCAATCTAGTAGTCCAAACCAAACTGATAATTCGAAGAGACTTGCAAAGATAACCAATCATACATAAAAGATTTCAGAGAAGAATCAAATATTGTTCATAGATAGACTTGATCATAAACCCACAATTCATCGGATCTCGACAAACACACCGCAAAAAAGAGTTACATCGAATAGATCTCCAAGAAGATCGAGGAGAACTTTGTATTGAGATTCAAAGAGAGAGAAGAAGTCATCTAGCTAATAGCTATAGACCCGAGGTCTGAAGTAAACTACTCACACATCATCGGAGGGACCATGGAGTTGATGTAAAGGCCCTCCGTGATCGATACCCCCTCCGGCGGAGCTCCGGATAAGGCCCCAAGATGGGATCTCTTAGGTATAGAAGGTTGCGGCGGTGGAAATAGGGTTTTCGTGGTGCTCCTGGATGTTTTCGGGGTATATGAATATACTAGATCGTCGATGGCGCGCGTTGCTGCGCCCGTCTATTTTGAATGTTGCATGAGAGTGTTAGAAATTTATGTACAAACATAGAGTTTATGTTAGCTTATACGTATAATAATATGTTGAATCAAGGTGATAGTGTCTCCCATGAAGCTGATAATAGATAGTCCATTAATACATATGGAATAATTTTGCACATCAATTGTTGTAGTGTCTTATTATCTGGGATAAATCTGTTTGCACATTATAAGCAATACTGATATAGCCCTTTTTGGTCAACTTGAAAGAAAAAAGAAGTTACTATTGAGGATTGATTAAAGACATTTGGTTATCAATGTTCTATTGCTTAAATCAACTTTGTTTTCCCTATAATGAAGCATGTTTTTTTCAAATGTAAGATCACATTGGACAAATCAGATTCAAGGTCCCTAAATGTTATAGTGAGAACATAAAAGAAAGGAGTAAAGCTTTCAGATGATTGCACGTTCAGATCTGCCAAATACTTAGTACATAATTGAAGGAATGGCATGCTCAAAGATTTGCTAAACGCAGCATTCTAAGGGCACAAATAACTTCCAAGTACATGATGGCTTAATAATATTGGGACTATATGATCTGAAACATTACACTCATATTTAGGTAGAGAAAATGCCAAGTACTTCATATTTGGGGAAATTACAGAACTTGTAGCCTTAAGGCAACACAAATATTGAAGGATTTACTTCAATATTAGTGCGTTCCAAGATGCTACAGTCAATCTTCTTACTCTAGAACTTCACAAATATCAAAGGCCTTGAGTTTAAAGCTTTATTAAGAGTGCAATCCAAAAGGCCGCTATCAATCCTGTTTCTACAAAAATTTCCAAATTTAAGAAGTTAGAAAAGTATTATGTTGTGCACTTGCATTTTTTTGTCAACTACTTGCAGTGAACCTAAGCCTGCAAGCGCAGCAGGAAACTGTGAAGGAAAAGGTGAAAGGTACGAAGCATAAGCGAGTATTCAATAGCTGGTACCTTTGAGGAGGAGAGAGTAGATTCATCGTGGTTCAACGTATCATCTAATGCATGCTCTATGCTTTAAGCTATTCTTGGATGAAACTCATCCCCTGATTGATTCATCTACATTTGAGTGCAAAGTAGACAGATATACATAAGGAGAGTGTAGGCGTGGTACCTAAGAGTAGGAATTGTTGAGTGTTCCAATATCTACTGCAGACGTTCTATATAAACAGAGGGATGACACGTAGCAGTCAGTTTAAATGGTTGCAGAATTGTTAATGGCCGGTGGGAATTAATCATATTTATAGGATGTCAGTTACTCCTTTTTAGCTACAAACATGTATATAGACAGAGAGATGACATGTGAACAGCGAGGTTAACTGTGGTAGAAGAATTGTTAATGGCCGGTGGAAATTAATCATATTTATTGGATGTCAGTTACTACTTTTTAGCTACAAACATGTATATAAATAGAGGGATGGCATGTGAGCAGCGACGTTAACTGTGGTTGCAGAATTGTTAATGGCCGGTGGAAATTAATCATATTTATAGGGCGTCAGTTACTACTTTTTAGCTACAAACATTTTATAAATATATAAACAGAGGGATGACATGTGAGCAGCGAGGTTAACTGATTGCATGATTATCAGTTGATGGGTCCAAATTAAGGTTTTTATAGGATATCAATTACTACTATTTAGATGCTATGTGTAACTGAAGAGTAAATACCTACTCTAACTTGCATGGTAAGGAGAAAATAGAAGCCATTAACTGTCCAGAAGCCATTAGAGATTATCAGCTGAAGAATTTCAAGAAAAAAATGCGATAATCATTCTCCAATAGCTGGCCAAATCAATTAACCACCTCCCAGTATGGATAATTACTGTACAAAATTTAGATTGGGAGGAAACAATGTAATCATCGGATGGAAAAAGCAAATTGTAAAGATAGAAGCCGCACCATGAGTTACCCGTGAGAGCGAAAGATGAAGTGACATCGCTCACCTACGAAGGACGAAAGCCAGTCTGATGGGTGAAGAGGGGCATGAGTGCAGCTGGCGCCGCTGCCGTCGCCATCTCCTAGTGTTGCCTGCTGCTGCGAACGGTGGGGGCGTGCAAGGTTGAAGGTACAACACCACAGAGAGCACTGGGGTAGTCGCCGTCCCCGCCGCCAGGAAAGAGAGGGAGGGACGGAAAGGGATCCCTACCTTGCAGGCGGATCGGCCGACCCCCGGTTCCATGATTCCGTCGCCTCAAGCCGAGTTCGGGCCGAGCGTGAAGCGGTATCTCCTATCTCCAGGATGCAATCAAGGGAGCTCTCTCTCGGCGCCGATGAGGGCAGCGGCGGCGGCGTATTAGCGGAAGGGGATGGGGTACGTTGCGGGAGATGGAGGGGGTGGGCCTCGCCCAACGCAAATTTTGTTGATCTTTTATAGAGAAAAAAAAATGTCCATGACAATCATCCATCGCTGAATTAACACGAGGCCTCTGAATTTTTTTCCAGAGTAGCGGCCCACACGTTAGCGAAGAGGTGAATCAGACGGCCAAAAACGACTTAGAGGTGGGATCCGACGGCCAAAATTGCTGATTACTTGAGAGGGTTGGAAAAGTGTTCGGTTATAATGTATTTAAATATAGGAGGAAGAAGTAGGTAGGTGGAGCCACAAGGGGCCCACGAGGGGGGAGGGCGCGCCTAGGGGGTAGGCGCGCCCCCTGCCTCGTGGCCACCTCGCTGGTTGCTTGACGTCTACTCCAAGTCCTCTGGATCACGTTCGTTCCAAAAATAACTCTCCCGATGGTTTCATTCCGTTTGGATTCTGTTTGATATTCCTTTTCTGCGAAACACTGAAATAGGTAAAAAAATAGCAATTTGCACTAGGCCTTGGGTTAGTAGGTTAGTCCCAAAATAATATAAAAGTATAAAATAAAGTCCATTAACGTCCAACACAGATAATATAATAGTATGGAACAATTAAAAATTATAAATACGTTGGAAACATATGAACCTTCCACTACTACCCGCCATATTTGGGATGAGTGTGTTCCCAATTCTGCACCTAATATGGAGGTGTCCACGAAGTAAATTTCTTTTAACATCCTTGCGCAAAGAGAATTAGGCTGCTGCAAAATGTGACATGCTTGTCTAGGAGCATAGCTAGGTTGAAAAGATCATGATCTCTGAAGCCCAGTCCACTCATAAACTTGGGTTGTGTCATTGAGTTCGAAGAAACCCAACTGACTTTATGCTGCCCGTTTTTACTTCCCCGCCAAAATTTCTTGATCAATTTTTTTGAGATATTCACACACCCCCTGGATAACATAAAAGAATCCAGGCATATATCCGTATCAAAATGCAACGCGTTAGGCTGTGACAGGCTTTATGTTTAGAGTGGCCCATCTTTGATGAGTTATCCTACAATGAGAGAACATGGCCTGCCACTGAGGAGGCCTAGGCTGGGATTCATCCGGGCTCCTCTCTTCACAGGTTTTCTCTTCTCTTTCAGAAGGGAAGGCCTATGAAGAGAGGGCCATGATGAAACAACTCATTAGCTCATAGAAATAATATGATATGTCCCGCTTATAGCAATATGTATCACTCACATCGCCCACTAGCGTAGGAACATGGGTTGGCTTGCAAGGAACCCATCACTTCGGACCATGAGGTGTCGAACGATTTTTTATGAACATTTTCAAGCGGGTTTCTCAAACCTTGCATCTTGGCTTTCAAACTTGAAAAAAGTTCATCGGATTTCTTAAAAATTCATCAAAATTGAAAAAAGGTTCATCTATTTTGAAAAAAACTTCATCAAACTTGAAAAAAAAAATCATTGAATTTGATAAAAAAATTCATAAAAATTGGAAAAAGTTCATCAAAATTTTAAAAGCCTCATCAAATTAGAAATAAGTTCGTTGATTTTCAAAAAAAGTTCAAAATTTGAAAAATGACCACGATTTTCATATAAAAACACAAAAATAGAAAACCATCAATTTAGAAAAAAACGAATTTTAAAAATGCGCATTTAAAAAGAACAAAAAATAAAGGCAACCCAAATAAAAACCTCCCAGGCAGTGAGCACGGATCAGGAAAAAACCCGGTTTGGAAGCTTCCTAAAACAGGGGACTCCCGTGGCTGTAGAGAACAAGAAATAAAACAAGTTTTATGTCACTCCTAGTATTTCGATGGGCCGGCCCAGCGTGGGGGCACTGCAGGCGCCCGTTAACAAATTGCCCTATAACTGGCGCCTGCAGCACTAAATAGGGTTTGAAAATCGTACGAATCAAAGAGGCCCTAAGGATGGGCTGGTCACCTTTTACAAGTTTTTGGCTAAACCATCACATGGCTTAGTGGGCTCACAAGTCACAGCCCATGATTGGTATGTTCGAATACAAGGGAGTACTAGTATGTTTCCTTCGAAATATACAAGGGAGTACCATGTGAGTATCACTGTGCACGCACTGAACCTCCGTTGACTCAGCCCGCGGCGCCACTCCACTCCAACCGGAAGACAGAAGCGCTCTACTATTTCTTTTTAACATTTGGAGGCAGTTTTACAGCGACGAGCATGGAAGCAAAAGAAAAACAAAGAAGTAGAAACAAAGCCCGAGGTTGCTGTCGATCGACCGGGCGGGTGAGCTTAGCGTAATCGCACACTTCCAAGGACAGTCCAAAACAAAAGCCCCACTGCTGCTACTCCTAGAGTGCTAAAAAAGGCCAGGACGACTCAGATGGATTAGACCGGACTGTGAGTGGAACTCCCTCTGTAAAGAAATATAATAGCGTTTAGATCACTAAAGTAGTGATGTAAACGCTCTTATATTTGCTTACGGAGGGAGTACTTTATTAGCAGCTAATAATAATACTATGGAAGTGACGGTGCTCACTGTTCACTCACAGCTGACCAGAGATTAAAACACGTACGTAAAAGTTATCAGCGGCACGGGACCAGCTCGGCTCAGCTCACTCCCTTGTCCGCATCTAGCCGCGCTCCACACCGCAGAGCATCTCTCTCTTTTCCTTCCCTCCCTTGAATCCGCCACCCACGACCACGAGCGCAGTCACAGAGTCCAACTGCAACCCAGCGAGAGGGAGATGGCGAGCAAGGCGGTCACCATCGGCGATCTGATCCACCGCGTCGCCTCCTCCTGCCTCTCCAACCGCTTCCCGGGCAACTACGCCCACCACGGCTCCGACCTCGACGACGACGACGACGACGACCCCTTCGCCGACTTCGGGGACGCCGCCACCCACGAGGAATGCCCGCGCCCCGCGGTCCGCGCGGGCGCGGAGGAGGGCGACGACGAGGCCCGGAGGCTCAGGATCTGGGAGGAGGGGGAGGAGCAGAAGAGGCGGACCAAGAATGCCGCGGCCGCCGAGGAGGAGGCGGAGGGGGCCGAGCGGGCGGGCGACGCGGAGTCCCTCATGGCGGAGGTGTTCGACGCCGTCTCCGGCGTGCGCCGCGCGTACGCGGCGCTCCAGGGCGCGCACTGCCCCTGGGACCCCGACCGGATGCGCGCCGCCGACGCCGGCGTCGTCGCCGAGCTCCGCCACCTCGCGCGCCTCCGCGACCGCTTCCGCCGCGCCGCCGCCAGCCCGGGCGGCCGCATCCCGCGCCCGAGCCCCTCCGCGCCGCCGCTCCGCGAGGCCGTCGCGCCCTACGAGGCCGCGCTCGACGACCTCCGCCGCCAGCTCCAGGGCAAGCAGGCCGAGGTGGACGGCCTCAAGGAGAAGCTCGCCACCGCAACAAACCGCCGCAACGCGCGCCTCCACCCCTCCAAGAAGCACCACCTCACCCTCGCGGCCGCCCCCGCCGCGGAGGTCGGCGCGGCGACGGCGGAGCTGTTCGTCGCCTGCGCGGAGCAGGCCCGCGCGGCGACGCGTGCGTTCGCGGCGCACCTGCTCCACCTCCTCCGCGCGGCGGGGCTGGACCCGGCGGCGGCCACCCGGTCCGTCACCAAGATCCCGGTCTCCTCCCCGCAGCTCGCCAAGCACGCGCTGGAGGCGCACGCGACGGCCGTCCTGCTCGGCGGCTTCGAGCACGAGTCCTTCTACCTGGACGGCTCCCTCTCCTCCCTCCTCGACCCGGCGGCGTTCCGGCGGGAGCGGTACGCGCAGTTCCGCGACATGCGCGGCATGGACCCCGGCGAGCTCCTGGGCGTGCTCCCGACGTGCGCCTTCGGGCGGTACGCCGCCAGCAAGTTCGCGTCCCTGCTCCCGCCGCGCGTGGAGGAGGCCGTCCTTGGTTCCGACGAGCACAAGAAGGCCGTGGGCGCGGGCGCGCACCCGCGCACGCCGTTCTACGGGGAGTTCCTGCGGGCGGCCAAGGCGGTGTGGCTGCTGCACCTGCTGGCGTTCGCGCTGGAGCCGCCGCCCAGCCACTTCGAGGCCGGGCGCGGCGCCGAGTTCCACCCGGAGTACATGGAGAGCGTGGCCGGGCCCGCGCCGCGCGGCGCCGGCATGGTGGTCGGGTTCGCGGTGGCGCCGGGGTTCAAGCTGTGCAACGCCGCGGTGGTGCGCGCCCGGGTGTACCTCGTGCCCCGCGGCGGCAGCCGACAGTGACGCCCACCGTGGCTGACGGGCGGGATCACGGATGCGATCAGCCTGAGCCACGGGCCGCCACCCTCCCCTGCTCGTTGGTGCAGCTACCGGGGCTGCACTCGACTCCCTGCCATAATTAGTTCTCTCCCCTGTACCTGGCCCTTGCTAAATCTAAGCCAGTTGCCTCTTCTCTCAAGAAAGTTGATGCCCCCCAAGAGGCTGTAAAATCATACGCATTGTGAAGTGAAGTGCTCCAACTAACAGTACAATTAGCTGGCCCATCGTGTACTAATACTTTCTGACACTCAGTTGGCCCATCATTGCGTGCATTCATGTCGTACTGTGCAGTCACAATGCACCGAGCTGCTTGTTTAGGCAGGACGAACAGCAAGGCATGAAAAATATACTCCCTCCATTCCAAAATATAATGCGCCTGCGCTTCCCGAGGTCCAAATTTGATCATAAATTTAACCAACGAGACCAACTACGATGGGAGAAAAAATTATATAATTGAAAACTTCTTTTGAATATGAATTCACTGATATAATTTTTACTCCCGCCGCAATCGGTCTTGATAGTTAAATTTATGATCAAAGTTGAAGCACGGAGATAGAGGAAGCACTACATTATGGAATGAAGGGCTACTAGTTTGGAAACACTGATTGAAACAAGAAAGAAGGACGGTGTCTTGATCGACGCATGGCATGAAAAAGGAGTGAAGGTGATAGATCTGTTCAGGTGGGAGACATTGCAGACTTTGTTCCAGCATCATCAGCACATTGCCACAGACCGTAGGAAAAAGGAGGAAAGCAAGAAGCTTGTACTGTAAGCCTTTTGGGCTGAAGGATGGCACACTGATGAAAACAAACTCGATTGGAACTGTTTCTCCAAAGTGGCCTCACTCTGTCAGAAAGCAAAGCAAAGCAAAGCAGATGGAGCAGCACATTGATGACCTCCAATGAAAACCGGCCTTCCTTTTCCGCCATTTGAAGGCTAAATTTCGGGTTTTGACCCTTTTCTGAAACTAAATGGAGATCTGACCCTAGTCTGAATTTTTTTCGATATCTGACCCTTTTGCTACCGCGATGCTCGTGCCTACCACCAGGGACCCTGGCGGTAGCAAAAGGGTCAGATCTCGATTTTTTTTCAAACTAGGGTCAAATCTCGATTTAGTTTCAGAAAAGGGTTAAAACATGAAATTTTGCCCCATTTGAACTGGTTGGTAAATGCATGTACTGATCACAATTATTAAATGAACGAATAGCCTATTGTGCTAAAAAAGAATACAAAGTGTTGAAGCATTGTTCTCTACATGATATAACTGGGTCGAGGTGGAACTTTAGGCCTTGTACAATGGGAGGTGCTTAGGGAGATGCTTAGTAAAATAAACTGAGTTTTCCTTAAGCACCGGTGCTTATTTCTACATGATAGATGCTTAATTAAGCGTCTACTCTCTACAAATAAGCACCGGTGCTTAGAGAAAAACTGGTTTATTTCTCTAAGCATCTACTCCAAGCACCTTGCATTGTACAGGGCCTTAGCAACCAAGTGGAGGTCAGGTCAGGTCCGCGATTTCCCTGGTTCAACAGATCCGATCCTCGTTCGCAAACCAGCGTTTAACACCTGTCAGGCTGAAAGAAGAGATTATTTAGTTATTTCAACATGAATAAGGCTGCAAAAAATCCATTCCCTGTTTACTCCTCCCTACCTAGTAATTTAGTTCAGGATCCATTCACAGAGTTCGTTTAGTTGTTCAAACACATGGTGGTGGAGAGTACTTACGGCTTGACGTTTACTGGCCCACGGGCTAACTCTTCTCTTGTGTTTGTCACCCAATCCAGTGGTCTTCAACAGATCCATATACCCCAAGTGCTTTATTCATATCTCCAGGGCCCAACTGACAAAACTTCTGATTCTATTTCGAAAAACAAAACTACTGATACAGTGGTCTGTGCCTACCTGTTCAGACATGAAAAAAAAATGTGAGAAGCATTTTTCTTTTTGTAAGAACGCACAATATACTCCGTATGAGAAACCAGAATGGGAGGCCCACGAAGCTTACAGGATCTGAAATATATGGAAAGTACTGTGGGGAAAAAGTCAATTTGATGGACACCCTACTGAAATATATGGAACAATGATAACGAAGCTTAGAGGATCTGAAATATATGGAAAGTACTGTGGGGAAAAAGTCAATTTGATGGACACCCTACTGAAATATCATGGAACAATGATAAAATTTCCTTACAGCAGAACCTTAAATATACTTGATTTACTTCACTTGGGAGAGCAGCAATGATAACGAATGAAATGATTGTCCTATCCTATACCCAAAGGCCCACATGTGAGGTCACATACTCCAGATATATAATTTATTTTGTGTATGAAAAATATGCAAGCCTTCTACCTATATGATTTTTTTTACCTATATGATTCTTTTCAGGCCATAACCAGGGGAAAGAGACTCCCCACTTGTACTAGTAACCCCCTAATGATTTTAATACATTACTGCCTGGGTACTGTTTTTTTACTTTATGACCACCTGATGCAAATTGAGTAGCAGATGTTGATTCTTGGAAACTGATGGTTAAATGCTATTGTCCAGTGCTCAGTCATAGGTAAGCGAAAACAGAATTCAGAAGTGCTGACGTATTAGAGACAACTGTCATTACCATTAAGTATTGAGTGCCTCAATTTGATCAAAATCTAGATCTACAAAGCTCTCCTTGCCAAAAAGTGTCATCTGGACAGTAACCTGTGGCAGGTAAAACACTTCTTAGATAACCAGATAATACGAGAAGAAAAGGTAACGGAGAACAGCAAGGAAATTAGCTCACTATGAAGCTGTCATCAGCCATTCAGCCTAACCTTCTTATTTTTGCGATTTACTTCCAGAAGAGAGCCGGTGAAGCCTGCAAAAGGCCCGGAGAGAACATGAACACTGGCACCGAGCGTAAAAGTGTCGTTGCTGGAGGCACCTTTTGAAGTTGATTTCTTGACCTGTTTCTTGATCTTATTAATTAACATAAGTTCAGAGTCTTCAACGGGTTTACCAAAAGACCCCTTATCCCAGTTTTCCAGGTCTTCAAATTCTTTGTCAGCTTTCTCTTGTTCCTCCTTCTCCTTTTTAATAATTGATTCGACCTCTTCAACTGGAATAGGTTTAGGCTTCTTAATCTGCCTTTTACTGCACGGTGCAAGTATTGTTACGATGGCAGGCAAAAGAAGGGCACAACTGATCATACAACAGATATGAGATACGATCTGCTATGTTACTACATATCGCAAATCTAGTATAACTCATACACTGCTACAATTACAGCAAACAAGTTATCGCTTCCAAAAAGTTCTTCATGTCAAGTGCACAGAGCACCATTTTGCTCCAAAAGAAGTCCAGATCATCAAATTGGTACACTAGCTGTTCTGGGGAAATTTGGTACTGAGTAATGCGTGCTGGTCACTTTGTGGGTTAAAGGATTATTCTGCAACTACGGACAGCACATGATTGTACAATATACAATACTCACATCAGAAACACTTCAAAAGTCCAGGGTGGCAAGCTATCTAACATCAGCTGTATAAGCAATAATATGGACAATTCGAACAAGAAAATCGAAGCGAAGAGCAAATAAAGTTTCAGACAGAGGTTAGTGAATGAGTTGAGAAGTACCCACATAGAACCTCTTGTAGCTCCAATGAAACCATAACAACCTTCGGTGTCTCTGATGAAATCATGAAGCTCCTTGTTTAAGGTGCAGTACAGAAAGACCAGCCCAGGATGCAGAGGTTTTGACTTGGTACTGATCAAACCACTTTTCAGCCTCTTCTTCACTTGGATTGCAGGATTGTAAATCTGCAGAGAATATCTGTGAGAAGGACAGCTCAAGGCAGCATGGCTTGCAAATAAGCAGGCTATTGTAGTTGCATTCACCTCACACCTCACTAGCCCAAAGTTTAACATGATTGCATGATTCAAGTAACAAGGACTAAAACTTTTTAGTTGCTGAAAATGAAACGGCAAGTGTCGATGCGAGAATTCACAACCAATAGCCAAATGCATCCTCACAGGTTCTGTTATGCACAATTGTTCCGTAGATGTGAAATTTATGTGGCGATGAGAGTTTTGCACGGCGGCATTGGTCATAGCACAATCCAGATACCCCATGGCACATCACGCTTCAGGTGTTCGGTAAAATGCTCGTGAGAGAGGCCAATGATCAAAACGAACGATCCGCGCTACTCCATCAGGGCGAGCGAAAACCGAAGAGGATGGGAGATTCGGGGCGGTACTACCTTGAAGGAGACCTCGGAGAAGCGGCGGGCGACGGCCTTGGTGATGAGGTCGACGTAGTCGGTGCCGGGCGCCATGGAGACGCGCACGAGCCACCACTGCGGGCCGTGCTCGGCGAGGAAGTCGAGGTTGAGCTCCTCCCGCCACGTCCGCTTCGGCGGCTTCTTCCGCCGCCGCGCCGGCTCGTGGATGAGCCGCTCCTCCACCTCCTCTTTCCAGTCCCGCGCCTTGAGCTCCCTCGCCTCCCTCCGCCTCTCCCTCCTCTCCCGCGCCGTCAGCTCCCCGTCCCCACCCCCGCCGTCCACCGCCGAGGCCGAGGCCGAGGCCGACACCACCGACGCCGCGGCGGCCCGCGGCGCCGACGCGAGTGCGCAGCGGCACGGGAGCCGCAGGAGTGGATAGACCAAGCTCATTGCTCCC
Organism: Triticum urartu; assembly: GCF_056163025.1. NCBI lineage: Eukaryota > Viridiplantae > Streptophyta > Magnoliopsida > Poales > Poaceae > Triticum > Triticum urartu. The sequence goes on along the minus strand of NC_141877.1, from coordinate 633,292,196 downwards.
AGCTCTCAAGCCGCTCGGGAACGAAGCGATTGAGTTTTTTTTTTTCAAAAACAAAATATAGCCGCTTATCACCTACCGGCCCAGAAACGTGGGCCTTGGCCGGCGAACGTACGCGGGCCCGGAGGCCCACGGTGTCAGCACGAAGCCCATATGAGGACGCGCAGGTCCTCCTCCTCCTCCTCCTCCAAGAAAGAAGAAGAGCAAAACCCTAGAGATTGAGGCGCGGCTGCTCTAGCGTTCCTCTTCGCCTCCGCGGCATCTCGACCACCGCCGCCGCCGCCGAGCTCGCGAGATCTCCGGCCTACTCCGGTCATCCTTCCCCGTAAGCACCGCCGTCTTTGCTCCCCGTCTCTTCCCCCCGTGCCTTCCTCGGACGATTCCCTCGCTTAGATCGGTGCGCTCAGCGATTCTGTCTGTGCAGGCGAAGGCGTCGCGACAATGGCTGCCGCCAAGGACGTGCGGAGCGAGCTGGAGAAGGAGATGGTACGCGCGCCCGTCTTTGCTTCCGGATTTTCCATGTTTTTTTTGTGCCCTCCTCTTCGATTTCGAGTTTGTGATGAGGTTAACTGACGGTGGCTGCGCGGTGCAGATGTTCGGGATGGCGGAGAAGGAGATGGAGTACCGGGTCGAGCTTTTCAACCGGTGAGTGATTCGCCTGTTAGCTAGCTGCTTGCTCTACTACCACCTGGGTGGGGCTTGCGAGATCAGATCACTGGTTGATGCAATGAGTAGAACCGACTCCGTAGCTGTTGTTATACATTGAGGGATGCCATTGTCTGCCCTTGCTGTGGCGTCTCAGACTAGCCTAATGTAGTTTTACAGTTATAACTTATAAGCCTGGTGTTTAATGTCCTTACTGCTTCAGTGATTTCCTTGCAAACACATTTTCCCTGCGCTATGCCAAGTGATTGCCATGCCCTGCATCGGCAACTATGAGTAGGAACTTCTTGATGAGCCGAGGACAATGATATTTTTGAACTGCTTAATAGAATGATCTTCCCTGAACCCGCAAATAATGTGTGTGCACTACTGCTACTCTACTCCTAATAATAGCATAATGTAGTTTGATAGTTATAATCCTGGTGTTTATGTGCTGAAAACTATGAATAGAGCTGTTTGATGAGCCAAGGATAAATATGTTGTCGAACTGCCTAATAGAATGATCTTCCATGAACCTGCAACTAATGTGTGTGATGCTCGTTAATGTACTCCTATATAGCACCTACTAGTCACATTGATTAGGAGAAGAGGTAGTATCGCGTAATTTAGTGACGTTGGCTTGCTATTACTTGTAACTTGTAAGCATCAAGATGCCCTGTACTTTGCTAGTAGTAGATACTCACTTATTCTCATTTGTTGCTTCCTCGTCTAAACTAGATTAATGATGACAAGAGAGAATTTTGTGTTTCGTTTATGTGTTCCAAATATGCTTGCATAGGCAGTCACTTCTGAAATGTCAGTCTGACATTGTTATAGGGATGATAAATATTTAGGGCCACTTCTTTTATGGCTTATTTGGAGCTGTGGCACAGCTCCAAATAAGCCACAAAAGAACTGGCCCTTAGCAGCGTCACCATGGTGTATCATCCACTCTGTACTCTTTTTCCTCGGAGATAGTTAGATTGTGCCACATTACTCCTGAATCCTTTTCTATTGTACACATGTTGATGCCGTGAGCCAATTTTTTGTATGCAGGCTTACACATGTTTGTTTTGAGAAGTGCATTGAGAAAAGGTACTGGTCGTTCTAACTCGAAATCTCTTGCCATTTTTTTCAACACATCATTGCTTGGTTCTGGATTGCTTTGTTGATTTGCTGTTTATAGTTGAAAACTCAGTAACCAAAATATTGCAGTTATATATTTCTTTCATGTGCTAAGATAATGCAAAAATTCATTATGGTTCAACCAAGCTGGTCAAAATAGTCAAGTGGCGTCTATCTTTCCATCAGTCATCTCTTTTGGTTGTAACTCATTGGTTAACAGCCACAAGAAAGATTTATCCTCTGTTGAATTTAACCGTGGCCTTTACCTGTGATTTGTTCTGTTTCAACAGGCATAAAGAAGGTGAACTCAATATGGGAGAGAACAGTTGCATTGATCGGTGTGTTTCAAAGTACTGGCAGGCAAGTTCCCTTGTGATACATGTGGTTTTTATAGGAAAGAATGATGATATCACTGCCTTTTTGCTTTGGGCAAGAAAACACTGTTTCCTGTGCTTTCATGTGGTTTTTGATTTGGAACTGCTAGCTACCTTAGGGATGTACTATGAATTTGCAGTTTCATTAATCTTCCTTTTCTTTGTTTGCCTAGAAATAATAATGCCCAGCGGTTTAAATATCTACATAGCTTTGATACCCTGCCGAACCCCTCATGTGGCTTCTTCTTTTCAGGTGACTAACATTGTCGGCGGAATGCTCGGGACTCAGCAGACCCCGATGTGAGCGCACTGAGAAGCAGTAGTCGCATTTTCTGTAGCAGGACACCGTCCCCATGTTTCTCCTCTGTTTTTGTTTTGGAATGTTCGCCGTTTCGCTAAGTAAAGCATGAGTGACCGACTAATTCATATATACTGTTCAAAAGGGAACCCTCAGCGTGTCGCGCTTTCCAGTGGTGTACCATGCCACTGAATCATGGGCAGGGGCGCATGCCTGTAATAATTTGGTACAGCTCGATAGATTTTGTTGCCGAAGCTTCTCTTTTCATGGTTATGATTGTGCCTGTGTGGCTGTGTCTGAAGGGCAGAATGCCTGCTGGCATGGATCCTTCTCTAATGTTGACTGCTTTTTTGCTAACTCAATCGAAAGACCAGTGCTATCATGTGCTGTATGTTGGGTACATGAGTAGCTAAAATTGAATACTCCCTACTATCAAAGTTGTCACTGAAACATGCTCCCCCCGTTCATAAATTTAAGCCGTTTAGATATTTCAAAGCGGACAACATACAGACCTAAGTGAGTGAATCTGTATGGAAAACATATAGTAATTTGTGTACAGACCACAAATGGTCATGTTTTCAGTTAAATCTTTTTTGAAGGAAAGTTCAAAAACGCTGAATGAGTCGCATGATCTGCTTCCGAAGAGGCAAATCCCATCACCAATAAACACAAAACAACTGCTTAAATCTGTTCAAAATCACTTCAAAATCCTGGAGCCTACTAGCAGATTCTCAACAATGAGAAGACCAGTTACTTGTATAGCACAGGTTGCCATCTTCAATGGTACCACCAAAAATATGGGCTACACATTTTGTGCAGCAGCTACACGCAAACACAGACACTTGCAGTGCAAACAGAGAGGAGATGCCTGACGAACCACAGCAGTTCAAAGCTTCGAAATTCTCTTTGGAGTTCTGTATATACATGAATTTAGAGAGAGACATAAGACTACAATAATGTCAATTTACAATCTCAAATCCACGGAACGCTATTGCCCATTTTTTTACTTATATGGATATATCGGAGGAGTAATAACTGCCAGCCTAGGAGTTTTGTAAAACCACTGAAGGAAGACACCAATTTAAGTTAGGGGAGGCCAAAAAACAACCCTAGTGCCACTGGTTGCAAAGCATATCTGGTTGGACCGACGACACCCAAAAGCGCAGGCGACCTAGGTACAGAAGAGAGAGGAGGCGTCATCGCGGGTGGCTCTATACAGTCCTAGTTCCTACCGGTTCTCTGGGCTTCCAAGGAGGCGGCGATCCTTAGCTTCTCGTGCCCGTCGAGCTCCATGCCGAGCCCGATGAGCGCCATCCCTTGCAGGTAGTGCGCCGTCGGCCACTCGGGTGATATCCCCTCTGCTCTCCTTGCGTCCTCCAAGGCATCCTCCATCCTGCCAAGCACCACGTTCGCGAACCCTCGCCGCACAAGCATGGTCGGAGACTCCATTGCACCAGTATCGATAAACTGCAAAATGTGCACAGCTCAAAAGTGTAAATCTCAAGTTTCACACTGTCTCAAAGCCACTGTTAAATCGGCTTTGGATCAATTCATATTTCCATGTTATGCAACAAAAGAACTGCTTCTATTAGGAATTAGGCTTGAACTGAACAGTGCAGATGCAGCACATGACATCTCACTTTTAACAATACCCCCAGTCATTCCCCCAGACATGATAATCAAAACATACCCTTGAGTAACACTCCAGCACAGTCGTAAAATCTTTGGATTGAAAAGCATCGTCTCCATTCTTCTTGACCTGAATACTCTCAGATGGTTGGCCAGGCCACGAGCTTAAAGACACCTGCAAGTTCCAAACGTTCAAAAGTGTGTGCAACACAAAAACTCATTGTTATCAGTTAAAGCAATACATAAAAAGAGCAAGGTGACAAAACTAAATGGCCCCAGTTATCTTGTTTGGTGCATTTTTAGATTTTGCATTCTGGGCAAAGTCATATGTATTGGCAAGTACTCTTACCTTAAAACTTGCTGTCTCATCCTCATCATATCCCTCATTTTCCAGCAACTCATGCACCTGCTCAAGGTCTGCTGTCGCATAAGCTTTCTCAGTAGCAGAAAATGAAACTTGTTCTGCGTTCTCCTTGACAGCATCCTGTGAGATGCCCAGTAAAGTATGTGAAGGAGCCTGCAATGAAGATTTAGTTAGAACTATTTAAGCAGGCAAAGGTGCATAACTTTTGTCTAAACGCAATAAAGTTACATAAGTGATATGAGAGAGTGAATCCGCCCATATACTTCAGAGCAGGCAAACTACATAATTTGTTATAAGCGAAACAAAGCTGCATATATGCTTTGACAGAATAAGTCCATCTACTACAAAGTGTATGTAACCCAAAACATTGCTGTTCAGGAGAGGGTGGCTGGACCCCGAGCAACAGGCTCATTATCCCGTCCGTCCATGTGCTGTTCGGGCTAAGCAAAGTATCTTCCAGATCAGATATACGAGAAGCTATAAATCAATTATTGAACAGTGGATACGTATGGCATTGGCCCATGTCAGGCTGGAAAGAGATATGATCTGCTGGGTCAATGACATTCTAAGTGGCCCATATGATGCTTGACAACCATTTATTGTAGCATACCAGCCCTGATGTACTTTGTTGAGTGCTAAAGAATTAATAAAGTGCCAATTATACAAAGTCCCAACTTTTTTTGCGTGCTAATAATGTTCATAATCACACATCTGTCGTATGCAGTTTTGACTATTGCTAACAGATTCTCTGCAAACAGGTGCAAATTGTGATGAGTATGTGCAACTAAGATCACTGATATTTGTGTATAACGCTCAATTTAAGTGTGAAATTGAGTAATTTATTTAGCTTTTCTTTATTGACACAAAAAAATTATGAAAGCAAAACTGCATATATGGTTTGACAGGATAAGTCCATTTATACACTACAGAAGATGGAGCAGTGTGATTGTTCTCAGATAGCATTAAAAAGAAAAGCAAAGATAGTTCTGTTGCATTGAAGAGAATAAGTAATTTCCTTGCAAAATAACATTGTACTAGTTGGAAATCGCAGCAAAACAACTAGCTGGTGAGGATTGTGTTATTGCTGGAACTTTTCAATATTATAGAACACCAAGAAATCTATTGAAAATTATCAGTAGGATGGAACATTACAGAAGCGTCTTTTTGAAGGCTTGCAAGAGCAGACACTACTGCTTTCAGGTTTGGCCGGTCGCGAGCTTCATATTGCAAGCAGCGGGATGCTAACCGCACCATTTCGGTTCCATCAGAACTGGAGACGTGACCATCCAAGCAAGAATCCATGAGCACGGTGATGTTCCTTCCTCTGATAAGGTCAAGCGCCTACAAAAAAGAGACAAGTCAATTATTTACTTGGATAAAGTTGATCGTCAACAATGCCAATGCACAAATTTCAACATGATTTCCACTTACATGGCTTGGTGGAATGTGCTTTCCACTTAGGAGGTCAAGCAAGATGGTACCAAAGCTGTAGACCACACTCTCGGGGATTACTCTACCTGCACAACATGAGGGATGAATTTGAGCCTCTAATCAGAAGCAAACATGGCAAATTCATGAAATACGTTCGTGATCACTGGATCACTTGCATATGTATGACACACTTTACCTGTCTTAAGGTACTCAGGAGGTGTGAAAGCCAAATTGGTACTGTAGCTTTTCCCATCTCTGCTGTTCTTCATCAAACCAAAACATGACAATCTAGGGTTGCCATCCTGTAATTCAGAGCAAAAACAAAAAAATATATTAGATATCTTGACTCTGGCAATCCCAGCTAGGAAGCAGAGCACACAAGGAGAACAAGTTCTGACTCACCACATCAAAGAGGACCCTGTATGCATGCAGGTCATGGTAGAGAGCCCTCCCTTTGAGGGTGCAGTATTCCAGTGCTTGGGCCACATAGAGTGCAGCTCGCACCCTCATTGCCCAGCTCAACGGTTTGGTCTCCCCTGAGAAGGATAACAACCATGAGCGCAAAATGGAATACCGTATTCAAAATAGAAGCTCTTAAGGAAAACAATTAATGCTAAATGCCCTGAACACATTTCACATGTGAACCAAAATTAAATGCCCCGAACACATTTCACCTGTGAACCAAAACTAAATGGTCCTATCATAGGTACTTTGCCAAGGATAAACATGTGAACCAAAACAAAATGTAGTAAGTAAAGCCATGCCATCGTGCAATAATCACATTCATGAATCATTAATTGCCCATTCTATAAAGTACTCTTGCATATAAAGGCGTAACTAATCACCTGTGCTGATTTCCGGTTATAGTCTAACATAACAAGAATAGGACTAACCCACACAATTAGCAACAGTGTTTACTTAAGCTACCTACATTACCATATACCAAATCTAGAAACAACAGTAAGCATAGACCACATTTGTGACTGCATACAACACACTAGAACAAGCATAGACCGCATATGTGATTGCATACAACACACTTGGAACAAGGAAAGAAGTGTGAAAAACATAAATTACCTACACTAGTATATCAAACCCAGAAACAACACTAGCACGGACCACATTAGTGATTGCATCCAACACACTTGGAACAAGGAAAAAAGTGAGTAACAGACATACAGTGGAAGAGATGCTTTGCGAGGGTATCGTGCGGCATGAACTCGGCGACGAGCAGCCGCTCGCCGCCCTCGCAGCAGCACCCGATGAGGTTGGACAGGCGGCCGCTCCGCAGCAGCCCAACGGCCCTAGCCTCCTCCTGCGCACACGAAAACAGAAAAGCCAAATTCAGTTCAGACTCTGCAGCAGAGGCCAGTCGAGCACTGCATACTAGACGACGATGATCCACCCTGTGGAGCAAAGCAAGCAGCAAGGAAGAGCACGAACCACGAACTGGCGCGCGTCGGGCCAGGCGGAGCGGCCGAAGCGCTTGATGGCGACGGTGGCGCCGGAGCTGAAGAGCGTGCCGCGGTAGACCACGTTGGGCGCCTTCTCGCCGTGCTCGGAGACGATGCGGTCCGTGGCGAAGCCGTCGGTGGCGGCGCGGAGCTCGTCGAGGCTGTACTCCGCGAACACCGGCACGCCGCTGCCGTCCTCCCCGGCGGCGCCGTTCTCTACAGGGGCACGGAGACAAACAGGGTGAGCGCGTGCGTGCGCGCGTCGGGATCAGCCCCGAAGCCGCCGAGCGGATCGAGCCCCCCACCCACCGAACAGGAGCAGACAAGGCCAGCGAGCGAGAAATTGGCCGGGAAAAAAAAGCGAGGAGACCAGGACCCCCAAATGCGGGGCCGCGGCCGCCCTCCCCTCCGCCGGAAAACACGAAACGCGTCGGCGAGCACGAGGGGAGGAGAACGGCGCCCTGAATCCGAGGGCGAGCGGGGAGGCAGGCAGAGGCGGGCAATGCGGGCGGGGGGAGCGGTTGGTGGGGGGTTTGCTTACCGAGGCGGGGCGATTTGAAGTGCGGCGGCCACCAGCAGGCGGAGAGCTTGGAGCAGCGAGCCCCCATGGACGCCGGCCTGCCCGCGCGCGCCTCCTCCGCCGCCTAGATCTCCCTCCCTCCCCCGCTGCGGCTGCTTCCTCCCCGCTACCACCACCACCTCCGCTTCGCTCTCTCTCTCTCTCTCTCTCTCGCCTCGCTGCTACTGGTAGGACTCGAATAGACCAAGACTATAATACTCGACGGGAGAGAGAGGAGAGGAGAGGGAGAGGGGAGTGGCGTGTGTGGGGTGGGGCGGGGGGTGGGTTGTGGATCCAAGGAAGGTGGTGGGCTTTCCGCTCTCCTCTCCTGTTGGCTGGCTGAGTTGTTCCTTCGCCGCCCCCTCCTCTCCCCACTTCCCTTTTATATTGCCCCTGCCTCTCCCCATTCCTCATGTCCTGCCCCGATGGATGCATAAACCATCAACCCTGCCCTATTTTGCTCGTTAGAAATTTGAATTCGGTGGACAGGATTTGGTGAAATGTTGTGCTTTTTTATGTGCATGATGTGTTTTTTTGTATATGTAATGTGGGAATGAACGGGCATATGGTTGTTTAGGGTTTTATTTATGCTTTGTCTGCGGGTTTTATGCGTCGTCTGCTTGAAGAACATGCGTGTGGCCGACAGATTTTTTGAATCTTATTTTGCACGAAGCACCAAGTACACGCTCGGGTTTATCTGTGCTATTAGATGACATGTGTTGTGCGTTACTTATTCTACTGGTTGCTATTTATTTGCTCATTACGTAGTAGTTGTCTTTTACCTGTAAAAAAAGTAGCTGTCTTTACGAGCTTTTGCACTTGCTGGCGGGCGGCTGTCGTATGCGGTATATGCGAGCGTGCGTTACGGGGTCGAGCAAGCACGTGTAAAGTTTGATCGTCGAATCAGTTACACCTTTTTTAAGTTAGTTATTGTGCTCGATGGTAATATCTCCCATTGTATCGCGCCACTCGTGCAATGACGTGCCATGCTCTGTTAATATTGAAATCAGAAGCTTGGAGGCTGGAGCCATGATCAAAGCTGGAGCCAGTAACAAACCGTAGTATGCTTTCTTGATTAGAGAGATCATTAGCGGTATGGGGGAAAGATTCTTACATTACTCACATTCGCCGGAGCTGTCACTACTCATTTCATGGCTAATTTGGGTAGAGCGGTTGTTTGACTGAGCTTTGGTCCGTAAGAGGTCCTAGAAATTATTGGATGAGTTTGTATTCCCAAATTTTGAGTAATGCAATAATTTCTTTGAGAAAAGGACATGAGTGGAATATTTCTCATGGGGAAAAACACTTGAGTGTTACTTTGCATCACTGAAGCAAGCGAATATCATTATACATCATAACATTGCGAATAGCTAATGATTTTCAGGTTGTACATGTGACTTGCATTAGTGAATCAATTGGTTTAATGGACTTTTGACATTATTATATCAGCTATTATGTATGCTAATGAAGTTTCATGTTATGCTAGAAATAACAGTTAACGGTTACCAAATACGATAGTTGTTCTTATTTGAACGTTCAAGAGCGGATAGGGGTTTTTAAAATCATATATTCACGTGTATGCTAAATAACATTATCTATATAAAAAAGTTCCCTTTTAACTCATGCAACAACATAACCGCTTGCTTTAACAAAGAGCCACTAGCTTTCTTTCCAATGTCACTATATTTGCTAACTCTTAGTAATTTGAAGTTTCACCTAATGAAATTGCTTACATGTGTGAAATACATCTATATATCAAACGAATAATTCTTAGATTTTTTTAGATTTAGGAATAATTCTTAGATTGTTCGAAACTATTAAGTGATGTGTGTTCATTTTTTTTTAAAAAGTGGGCCCACTAAGGCCCAATATCCAAATCATAGCACTCTGTAGTGTTGCTTTTATGTATGAATATATGGCATGTACATTGATATTTAGGTAGTAATACATCATTCCTTATGTATTGCCCATAACACTTTTCTCAGAATAAACATGTAATGTAATTGTGGATAATATATCATCTTGCTATCAGAAGTATTACTACATTATTGCCTTAAAATGCCAACAATAATTTTGGTCTAATTTTTATTGCACCACCATACTTAGATACCGGGTACCCCCTGACTTGATGATGTAGGTAATTTTCATAATTGTGTGTGGCGACTAACTCTAATTTAGATATTCAAAAGTACTATTATATGTTGCCCTACATAGATATAGATTTACTGAGTAGTACTACAACATTGCCTTACATAGTGTGGATTTAACGATTTGAGGTAGTGTTGTACTCCCTCCGTTCCATAATGTAGTGCCTACAGATTTTTGCAAAAGTCAAACATTACAAACTTTGACCATGTTTATAGAGAAAAGTAGGTAAATCTAGAATACCAAATGCACATCATTGGATACATCGTGAGTTATATTTCCAGAATGTACATGTTTGGTATTGTAGATGTAGACAGTTTTCTCTATACACTTGGTCAAAGTTGGCAAAGTTTGACTTTCACAAAAATCTATAGGCACTACATTGTGGAATGGAGGGAGTGTTACTCCCTCATTTAGATAGATACTTGTGATAGGTCAAAGGTCAAACCTAAAATGGGTCAGTATTGGAAACAATGGTTAGTCCACAATATTATTTGTCTTGTATGACACTATTTTATATTTTGTTTTCTTTCATATTGCCACCAATGTTGTTTTAGTTTGGAGTGTTTTTATTTCCCTCTTAATTAGGACAAGTCGTCAATTGCCACCATGTCTTGACCATATCTGGTCAAGCATGATCACCTTGTTACTGACCAACATGTGGTTTCCCATTAGTTGAGGTGATAGCACATGCCTTCTTCCATACGAATGTTGGGTACATGTGTTGGATAGCGTTGTATGTTACCGAATCGACTAATTGTTAGTTATTTTGACAATAGAGATTGGCTAGTGTTTTTTTAGAAATTTACTTCGCAAATCACCATCATGTCAAAGACTATATATGAAATATGCATCCTTGAAGATAATGTGTACATTCATATATTACATGTGAAATTGAAGCCAATCAATGCGCATCACCCCGTTCCTCTTGTCCTGCCCCATGGAGGGCTTAATTGTGGTCTAACTTTAAATCCACCGTTCATGTTTTGCTCCTGAGATATTTCAATTTGGTGTATCGGATTTGGTAAAATGTTGCACATTTTGCATAGTGTGGGGATTGTGTATGTGATGTGGAAATGGGTGGACATGTTATCCTTCGTGTGGGGATTTTATGGGTCATCTAGCTGGAGTACATGCATGTTGCTATTGGTTTTTTAATCTTGTTTTTGCACGGAGCACCGAGCACACACTTGGGTTATCCGTGCAATTAGATGGCACGTTCAAGTTACCGCTTCCGTCGGTTGCTATTTAGTTGCTCATTACTGAGTAGTTGTCTTTTACCCCGCAAAAAGAAAAAAGAGTAGTTGTCTTTACGAGCTTTTGCACGCGCTGGCGGATGGCTGTCGTATGCGGTATATGAGAGCGTGCATTATAGGGTCGAGCAAGCACGTGTAAAGTTTGATCATCGAATTAGTTACACCTTTTTCAAGTTAGTAATTATGCTCGATGATAATATTTCCCATAGTATCGCGCCACTCGTGCAATGACGCGCCATGCTCTATTAATATTGAAATCAGAAGCTTGGAGGCTGTAGCCATGATCAAAGGTGGATCTAGTAACAAACGCAAGTATGCTTTCTTGATTAGAGAGATCATTAGTGGTATGGGGAGAATATTCTTGCATTACTCACATTCGTCGGAGCTGTCACCACTCACATCATGGCTAATTTGCGTAGGTTACAATGTCAAGCGGTTGTTTGAGTGAGCTCTGGTCCAGAAGAGGTCCCCTAACTTTAAATCCACCGTTCATGTGTTGCTCTTGAGATATTTCAATTCGGTGGATCGGATTTGGTGAAATGTTGCGCATTTTGCATAGTGTGGGGATTGTATATGTGATGTGGAAATGGGTGGACATGTTATGCTTTGTGTGGGGATTTTATGGGTCATCTAGCTGGAGTACATGCGTGTTGATATTGGTTTTTAAATTTTGTTTTTGCACGAAGCACCAAGCAAACACTCGGGTTATCCGTGTTATTAGATGGCATGTTCATGTTACCGCTTCCGCCGGTTGCTATTTAGTTGCTCATTACTGAGTAGTTGTCTTTTACCCTGCAAAAAGAAAAAAAGAGTAGTTGTCTTTATGAGCTTTTGCACGCGCTGGCGGGTGGCTGTCGTATGCGGTATGTGAGAACGTGCGTTACAAGGTCGAGCGAGCACGTGTAAAGTTTGATCGCCGAATTAGTTACACCCTTTTCAAGTTAGTTATTATGCTCGATGATAATATTTCCCATAGTATCGCGCCACTCGTGCAATGACGTGCCATGCTCTGTTAATATTGAAATCAGAAGCTTGGAGGCTGTAGCCATGATCAAAGGTGGAGCCAGTAACAAACGGAAGTATGCTTTCTTGATTAGAGAGATCATTAGCAGTATGGGGGAAAGATTCTTGCATTACTCACATTCGTCGGAGCTGTCACTACTCATTTCATGGCTAATTTGGGTAGGTTACAGTGTCAAGCGGTTGTTTGAGTGAGCTCTGGTCCAGAAGTGGTCCTAGAAATTATTGGATGAGTTTGAATCCCCTAATTTTGAGTAATGCAGTAATTTCTTTGAAAAAAGGACACGAGTGGAATATTTCTCATGCGGAAAAAAGTTGAGTGTTACTTTACATCACTGAATCAAGCGAATATCATTATACATCATAGCATTGCGAATAGCTAATGAGTTTCAGGTTGTACATGTGACTTGCATTAGTGAATCAATTGGCTTCATGGACTTTTGACATTATTATATCAGATATTATGTATGCTAATGAAGTTTCATGTTTTGCTAGAAATAACAGTTAACGGTTACCATATACGACAGTTGTTCTTATTTGAACGTTCAAGAGCATATAGGTTTTTTTTAAATCATATATTCATGTGTCTGCTAAATAACATTATCTGTATAAAAAAAGTTGCCTTTTAACTCATGCAACAACATAACCGCTTGCTTTAACAAGGCGCCACTAGCTTTCTTTCCAATGTCACTATATTTGCTAACTCTTAGTAGTTTGAAGTTTCACCCAATGAAATTGCTCACATGTGTGAAATACATCTATATATCAAAGGAATAATTCTTAGATTTTCTGTGAGAATTAGTTAATTCTTAGATTATTGTATGAGTTTGTATCCCCTAATTTTGAGTAAAGCAATAATTTCTTTGAAAAAAGGACACGAGTGGAATATTTCTCATGGGGAAAATAGTTGAGTGTTACTTTGCATCACTGAATCAAGCGAATATCATTATACATCATAGCATTGCGAATAGCTAATGAATTTCAGGTTGTACATGTGACTTGCATTAGTGAATCAATCGGTTTAATGGATTTTTGACATTATTATATCAGATATAATGTATACTAATGAAGTTTCATGTTATGCTGGAAATAACAGTTAACGGTTACCAAATATGATAGTTGTTCTTATTTGGACGTTCAAGAGCAGATAGTGGTTTTTAAAATCATATATTCACATGTCTGCTAAATAATATTATCTGTATAAAAAAGTCCAATTTTAACTAATGCAACAACATAACGACTTGCTTTAACAAGGCGCCTATAGCTTTCTTTCCAATGTCACTATATTTGCTAACTCTTTGTAATTTGAAGTTTCACCTAATGAAAATGCTCACATGTGTGAAATACATCTATATATCAAAGGAATAATTCTTAGATTTTTTTTGAGAATTAGGAATAATTCTTAGATTGTTCGAAACTATTAAGTGCTATGTGTTCAATTTTTTTAAAAGTGGGCTCACTAAGGTCCAATATCCAAATCATAGTACTCTGGAGTGTTGCTTTTATGTATAAATATATGGCATGTACATTGCTATTTAGGTAGTAATACATCATTCCTTATGTATTGCTCATAACACTTTTCTCAAAATAAACATGTAATGTAATTGTGGATGATATATCATCTTGCTATCAGAAGTAGTACTACATTATTGCCTGAAAATGCCAACAATAATTCTGGTCTAATTTTTATTGTACCACCATACTTAGATACCAGGTACCCCCTGACTTGATGTTGTAGGTAATTTTCATAATTGTGTGTTAGTGATGGCGACTAACTCTAATTTAGATATTCAAAAGTACTATTATATGTTGCCCTACATAGATATAGATTTAATGAGTAGTACTACAACACTGCCTTACATAGTGTGGATTTAACGATTTGAGGTAGTGTTGTACTCCCTCTGTTCCATAATGTTGTGCCTCTAGATTTTTGCAAAAGTCAAACATTACAAACTTTGACCATGTTTATAGAGAAAAGTAGGTAACTCTAGAATGCCAAATGCACATCATAGGATACGTCGTGAGTTATATTTTCAGAATGTACATGTTTGGTATTGTAGATGTAGATAGTTTTCTCTATACACTTGGTCAAAGTTGGCAAAGTTTGACTTTCACAAAAACTATAGGCACTACATTGTGGAATGGAGGGAGTGTTACTCCCTCATTTAGATAGATACCGGTGATAGGTCAAAGGTCAAACCTAAAATGGGTTAGTATTGGAAACAATGGTTAGTCCACAATATTATTTGCCCTGTATGACACTATTTTACATATTTTCTTTAATATTGTCACCAATGTTGTTTAGTTTGGAGTATTTTATTTCCCTCATAATTAGGACAAGTCGTCAATTCCCACTATGTCTTGACCATATCTGGTCAAGCATGATCACCTTGTTACTGACCAACATGTGGTTTCCCATAGTTAAGGTGATAGCACATGCCTTCTTCCATACGAATGTTGGGTACATGTGTTGGATAGCGTTGTATGTTACCGAATCGACTAATTGTTAGTTATTTTGACAATAGAGATTGGCTAGTGCTTTTTTAGAAATTTACTTCGCAAATCACCATCTTGTCAAAGACTATATATGAAATATGCATCCTTGAAGATAATGTGTACATTCATATATTACATGTGAAATTGAAGCCAATCAATGCGCATCGCCCCGTTCCTCATGTCCTGCCCCATGGAGGGCTTAATTGTGGTCTAACTTTAAATCCACCGTTCATGTTTTGCTCCTGAGATATTTCAATTTGGTGTATCGGATTTGGTAAAATGTTGCACATTTTGCATAGTGTGGGGATTGTGTATGTGATGTGGAAATGGGTGGACATGTTATCCTTCGTGTGGGGATTTTATGGGTCATCTAGCTGGAGTACATGCATGTTGCTATTGGTTTTTTAATCTTGTTTTTGCACGGAGCACCGAGCACACACTTGGGTTATCCGTGCAATTAGATGGCACGTTCAAGTTACCGCTTCCGTCGGTTGCTATTTAGTTGCTCATTACTGAGTAGTTGTCTTTTACCCCGCAAAAAGAAAAAAGAGTAGTTGTCTTTACGAGCTTTTGCACGCGCTGGCGGATGGCTGTCGTATGCGGTATATGAGAGCGTGCATTATAGGGTCGAGCAAGCACGTGTAAAGTTTGATCATCGAATTAGTTACACCTTTTTCAAGTTAGTAATTATGCTCGATGATAATATTTCCCATAGTATCGCGCCACTCGTGCAATGACGCGCCATGCTCTATTAATATTGAAATCAGAAGCTTGGAGGCTGTAGCCATGATCAAAGGTGGATCTAGTAACAAACGCAAGTATGCTTTCTTGATTAGAGAGATCATTAGTGGTATGGGGAGAATATTCTTGCATTACTCACATTCGTCGGAGCTGTCACCACTCACATCATGGCTAATTTGCGTAGGTTACAATGTCAAGCGGTTGTTTGAGTGAGCTCTGGTCCAGAAGAGGTCCCCTAACTTTAAATCCACCGTTCATGTGTTGCTCTTGAGATATTTCAATTCGGTGGATCGGATTTGGTGAAATGTTGCGCATTTTGCATAGTGTGGGGATTGTATATGTGATGTGGAAATGGGTGGACATGTTATGCTTTGTGTGGGGATTTTATGGGTCATCTAGCTGGAGTACATGCGTGTTGATATTGGTTTTTAAATTTTGTTTTTGCACGAAGCACCAAGCAAACACTCGGGTTATCCGTGTTATTAGATGGCATGTTCATGTTACCGCTTCCGCCGGTTGCTATTTAGTTGCTCATTACTGAGTAGTTGTCTTTTACCCTGCAAAAAGAAAAAAAGAGTAGTTGTCTTTATGAGCTTTTGCACGCGCTGGCGGGTGGCTGTCGTATGCGGTATGTGAGAACGTGCGTTACAAGGTCGAGCGAGCACGTGTAAAGTTTGATCGCCGAATTAGTTACACCCTTTTCAAGTTAGTTATTATGCTCGATGATAATATTTCCCATAGTATCGCGCCACTCGTGCAATGACGTGCCATGCTCTGTTAATATTGAAATCAGAAGCTTGGAGGCTGTAGCCATGATCAAAGGTGGAGCCAGTAACAAACGGAAGTATGCTTTCTTGATTAGAGAGATCATTAGCAGTATGGGGGAAAGATTCTTGCATTACTCACATTCGTCGGAGCTGTCACTACTCATTTCATGGCTAATTTGGGTAGGTTACAGTGTCAAGCGGTTGTTTGAGTGAGCTCTGGTCCAGAAGTGGTCCTAGAAATTATTGGATGAGTTTGAATCCCCTAATTTTGAGTAATGCAGTAATTTCTTTGAAAAAAGGACACGAGTGGAATATTTCTCATGCGGAAAAAAGTTGAGTGTTACTTTACATCACTGAATCAAGCGAATATCATTATACATCATAGCATTGCGAATAGCTAATGAGTTTCAGGTTGTACATGTGACTTGCATTAGTGAATCAATTGGCTTCATGGACTTTTGACATTATTATATCAGATATTATGTATGCTAATGAAGTTTCATGTTTTGCTAGAAATAACAGTTAACGGTTACCATATACGACAGTTGTTCTTATTTGAACGTTCAAGAGCATATAGGTTTTTTTTAAATCATATATTCATGTGTCTGCTAAATAACATTATCTGTATAAAAAAAGTTGCCTTTTAACTCATGCAACAACATAACCGCTTGCTTTAACAAGGCGCCACTAGCTTTCTTTCCAATGTCACTATATTTGCTAACTCTTAGTAGTTTGAAGTTTCACCCAATGAAATTGCTCACATGTGTGAAATACATCTATATATCAAAGGAATAATTCTTAGATTTTCTGTGAGAATTAGTTAATTCTTAGATTATTGTATGAGTTTGTATCCCCTAATTTTGAGTAAAGCAATAATTTCTTTGAAAAAAGGACACGAGTGGAATATTTCTCATGGGGAAAATAGTTGAGTGTTACTTTGCATCACTGAATCAAGCGAATATCATTATACATCATAGCATTGCGAATAGCTAATGAATTTCAGGTTGTACATGTGACTTGCATTAGTGAATCAATCGGTTTAATGGATTTTTGACATTATTATATCAGATATAATGTATACTAATGAAGTTTCATGTTATGCTGGAAATAACAGTTAACGGTTACCAAATATGATAGTTGTTCTTATTTGGACGTTCAAGAGCAGATAGTGGTTTTTAAAATCATATATTCACATGTCTGCTAAATAATATTATCTGTATAAAAAAGTCCAATTTTAACTAATGCAACAACATAACGACTTGCTTTAACAAGGCGCCTATAGCTTTCTTTCCAATGTCACTATATTTGCTAACTCTTTGTAATTTGAAGTTTCACCTAATGAAAATGCTCACATGTGTGAAATACATCTATATATCAAAGGAATAATTCTTAGATTTTTTTTGAGAATTAGGAATAATTCTTAGATTGTTCGAAACTATTAAGTGCTATGTGTTCAATTTTTTTAAAAGTGGGCTCACTAAGGTCCAATATCCAAATCATAGTACTCTGGAGTGTTGCTTTTATGTATAAATATATGGCATGTACATTGCTATTTAGGTAGTAATACATCATTCCTTATGTATTGCTCATAACACTTTTCTCAAAATAAACATGTAATGTAATTGTGGATGATATATCATCTTGCTATCAGAAGTAGTACTACATTATTGCCTGAAAATGCCAACAATAATTCTGGTCTAATTTTTATTGTACCACCATACTTAGATACCAGGTACCCCCTGACTTGATGTTGTAGGTAATTTTCATAATTGTGTGTTAGTGATGGCGACTAACTCTAATTTAGATATTCAAAAGTACTATTATATGTTGCCCTACATAGATATAGATTTAATGAGTAGTACTACAACACTGCCTTACATAGTGTGGATTTAACGATTTGAGGTAGTGTTGTACTCCCTCTGTTCCATAATGTTGTGCCTCTAGATTTTTGCAAAAGTCAAACATTACAAACTTTGACCATGTTTATAGAGAAAAGTAGGTAACTCTAGAATGCCAAATGCACATCATAGGATACGTCGTGAGTTATATTTTCAGAATGTACATGTTTGGTATTGTAGATGTAGATAGTTTTCTCTATACACTTGGTCAAAGTTGGCAAAGTTTGACTTTCACAAAAACTATAGGCACTACATTGTGGAATGGAGGGAGTGTTACTCCCTCATTTAGATAGATACCGGTGATAGGTCAAAGGTCAAACCTAAAATGGGTTAGTATTGGAAACAATGGTTAGTCCACAATATTATTTGCCCTGTATGACACTATTTTACATATTTTCTTTAATATTGTCACCAATGTTGTTTAGTTTGGAGTATTTTATTTCCCTCATAATTAGGACAAGTCGTCAATTCCCACTATGTCTTGACCATATCTGGTCAAGCATGATCACCTTGTTACTGACCAACATGTGGTTTCCCATAGTTAAGGTGATAGCACATGCCTTCTTCCATACGAATGTTGGGTACATGTGTTGGATAGCGTTGTATGTTACCGAATCGACTAATTGTTAGTTATTTTGACAATAGAGATTGGCTAGTGTGTTTTTTTTAGAAATTTACTTCGCAAATCACCATCGTGTCAAAGACTATATATGAAATATGAATCGTTGAAGATAATGTGTACATTCATATATTACATGTGAAATTGAAGCCAATCAATGTGCATCGCCCCGTTCCTCATGTCCTGCCCCATGGAGGGCTTAATTGTGGTCTAACCTTAAATCCACCGTTCATGTTTTGCTCTTGAGATATTTCAATTCGGTGGATCGGATTTGGTGAAATGTTGCGCATTTTGCATAGTGTGGGGATTGTATATGTGATGTGGAAATGGGTGGACATGTTATCCTTCGTGTGGGGATTTTATGGGTCATCTAGCTGGAGTACCTGCGTGTTGCTATTGGTTTTTGAATCTTCTTTTTGCACAGAGCACCGAGCACACACTCGGGTTATCCGTGCAATTAGATGGCATGTTCACGTTACCGCTTCCGCCGGTTGCTATTTATTTGATCATTACTGAGTAGTTGTCTTTTGCCCCGCAAAAAGAAAAAAAGAGTAGTTGTCTTTATGAGCTTTTGCACGAGTTGGCGGACCACTGTCGTATGCGGTATATGCGAGCGTGTGTTACAAGGTCGAGCGAGCACATGTAAAGCTTGATCATCGAATCAGTTAACCTTTTTCAAGTTAACTATTATGCTCGATGATAATATTTCCCATAGTACCGCACCACTCGTGCAATGACGCGCCATGCTCTGTTAATATTGAAATCAGAAGCTTGGAGGTTGTAGCCATGATCAAAGGTGGAGCCACTAACAAACGGAAGTATGCTTTCTTGATTAGAAATATCATTAGTGGTATGGGGGAAAAATTCTTGCATTACTCAAATTCGTCGGAGCTGTCACCACTCATATCATGGCTATTTTGCTTACGTTACAATGTCAAGCGGTTGTTTGAGTGAGCTCTGGTCCGGAAGAGGTCCTAGAAATTATTGTATGAGTTTGTATCCCCTAATTTTGAGTAATGCAATAATTTCTTTGAAAAAAGGACACAAGTGGAATATTTCTCATGGGGAAAATAGTTGAGTGTTACTTTGCATCACTGAACCAAGCGGATATCATTATACATCATAGCATTGCGAATAGCTAATGAATTTCAGGTTGTACATGTGACTTGCATTAGTGAATCAATCGGTTTAATGGATTTTTGACATTATTATATCAAATATTATGTATGCTAATGAAGTTTCATGTTATGCTGGAAATAACTGTTAACGGTTACCAAATACGATAGTTCTTCTTATTTGTATGTTCAAGTGCAGATTGGGGTTTTTAAAATCATATATTCACATGTCTGCTAAATAACATTATCTGTATAGAAAAAGTTCCCTTTTGACTAATGCAACAACATAACGACTTGCTTTAACAAGGCGCCTATAGCTTTCTTTCCAATGTCACTATATTTGCTAACTCTTAGTAATTCGAAGTTTCACCTAATGAAATTGCTCACATGTGTGAAATACATCTATATATCAAAGGAATAATTCTTAGATTTTTTTTGAGAATTAGGAATAATTCTTAGATTGTTCGAAACTATTAAGTGCTATGTTTTCAATTTTTTTTAAAAAGTGGGCCCTCTTAGGCCCAATATCCTAATCATAGTACTCTGGAGTGTTGCTTTTATGTATGAATATATGGCATGTACATTGATATTTAGGTAGTAATACATCATTCCTTATGTATTGCTCATAACACTTTTCTCAGAATAAACATGTAATGTAATTGCGGATAATATATCATCTTGCTATCAGAAGTAGTACTACATTATTGCCTTAAAATGCCAACAATAATTCTGGTCTAATTTTTATTGTACCACCATACTTAGATACCAGGTACCTGCCGACTTGATGATGTAGGTAATTTTCATAATTGTGTGTTAGTGATGGCGACTAACTCTAATTTAGATATTCAAAAGTACTATTATATGTTGCCCTACATAGATATAGATTTAATGAGTAGTACTACAACATTGCCTTACATAGTGTGGATTTAACGATTTGAGGTAGTGTTGTACTCGCTCTGTTCCATAATGTAGTGCCTCTAGATTTTTGCAAAAGTCAAACATTACAAACTTTTGACCATGTTTAAAGAGAAAAGTATGTAACTCTAGAATACCAAATGCACATCATAGGATACGTCGTGAGTTATATTTTCATAATGTACATGTTTGGTATTATAGATGTATATAGTTTTCTCTATACACTTGGTCAAAGTTGGCAAAGTTTGACTTTCACAAAAACTATAGGCACTACATTGTGGAATGGAGGGAGTGTTACTCCCTCATTTAGATAGATACTGGTGATAGGTCAAAGGTCAAACCTAAAATGGGTTAGTATTGGAAACAATGGTTAGTCGACAATATTTTTTGCCCTGTATGGCACTATTTTACATATTTTCTTTAATATTGCCACCAATGTTGTTTTAGTTTGGATTATTTTATTTCCCTCTTAATTAGGACAAGTCGTCAATTTCCACTATGTCTTGACCATATCTGGTCAAGCATGATCACCTTGTTACTGATCATCATGTGGTTTCCCATATTTGAGGTGATAGCACATGCCTTCTTCCATACGAATGTTGGGTACATGTGTTGGAGAGCATTGTATGTTACCGAATCGACTAATTGTTAGTTGTTTTGACAATAGAGATTGGCTAGTGTGTTTTTTAGAAATTTACTTCGCAAATCACCATCGTGTCAAAGGCTATATATGAAATATGAATCGTTAAAGATAATGTGTACATTATTATATTACATGTGAAATTGAAGCCAATCAATGTGCATCGCCCCGTTCCTCATGTCCTGCCCCATGGAGGGCTTAATTGTGGTCTAACTTTAAATCCACCGTTCATGTTTTGCTCTTGAGATATTTCAATTTGGTGGATCAGATTTGGTGAAATGTTGCACATTTTGCATAGTGTGGGGATTGTATATGTGAATTGGAAATGGGTGGACATGTTATGCTTTGTGTGGGGATTTTATGGGTCATCTAGCTGGAGTACATGTGTGTTGATATTAGTTTTTAAATTTTGTTGTTGCACGGAGCACCAAGCACACACTCGGGTTATCCGTGCTATTATATGGCATGTTCATGTTACCGCTTCCGCCGGTTGCTATTTAGTTGCTCATTACTGAGTAGTTGTCTTTTAACCCGCAAAAAAAAGAGTAGTTGTCTTTATGAGCTTTTGCACGCGCTGGCGGGCGGCTGTCATATGCGGTATTTGAGAACGTGCGTTACAGGGTCGAGCGAGCACGTGTAAAGTTTGATCGTCGAAACAGTTACACCTTTTTCAAGTTAGTTATGATGCTCGATGATAATATTTCCCATAGTATCGCGCCACTCGGGCAGTGACGTGCCATGCTCTGTTAATATTGAAATCAGAAGCTTGGAGGCTATAGCCATGATCAAAGGTGGAGCCAGTAACAAACGGAAGTATGCTTTCTTGATTAGAGAGATCATTAGCGGTTCGGGGGAAAGATTCTTGCATTACTCACATTCGTCGGAGCTGTCACTACTCATTTCATGGCTAATTTGGGTAGGTTACAGTGTCAAGCGGTTGTTTGAGTGAGCTCTGGTCTAGAAGAGGTCCTAGAAATTATTGGATGAGTTTGTATCCCCTAATTTTGAGTAATGCAATAATTTCTTTGAAAAAAGGACACGAGTGGAATATTTCTCATGCGAAAAAAGTTGAGTGTTACTTTGCATCACTGAATCAAGCGAATATCATTATACATCATAGCATTGTGAATAGCTAATGAGTTTCAGGTTGTACATGTGACCTGCATTAGTGAATCAATTGGTTTCATGGACTTTTGACATTATTATATCAGATATTATGTATGCTAATGAAGTTTCATGTTTTGCTAGAAATAACAGTTAACGGTTACCATATACGACAGTTGTTCTTATTTGAACGTTCAAGAGCATATAGGTTTTTTTTAAATCATATATTCATGTGTCTGCTAAATAACATTATCTGTATAAAAAAAGTTGCCTTTTAACTCATGCAACAACATAACCGCTTGCTTTAACAAGGCGCCACTAGCTTTCTTTCCAATGTCACTATATTTGCTAACTCTTAGTAATTTGAAGTTTCACCCAATGAAATTGCTCACATGTGTGAAATACATCTATATATCAAAGGAATAATTCTTAAATTTTCTGTGAGAATTAGGAATAATTCTTAGATTGTTGGAAACTATTAAGCTATGTGTTCATTTTTTTTAAAAAGTTTGTCCACCGAGGCCCAATATCCAAATCATAGCACTCTTCAATGTTGCTTTTATGTATGAATATATGGCATGCACATTCATATTTAGGTAGTAATACATCATTCCTTATGTATTGCCCATAACACTTCTCTTAGAATAAACATGTAATGTAATTGTGGATGATATATCATCTTGCTATCAGAAGTAGTACAACATTATCGTGTTAAAATGCCAACAATATTTCTGGTCTAATTTTTATTGTACCGCCATACTTAGATACCAAGTACCCCCTAACTTGATGATGTAGGTATTTTTCATAATTGTGTGTTAGTGATGGCGACTAACTCTAATTTAGATATTCAAAAGTACTATTATATGTTGCCCTACATAGATATAGATTTAATGAGTAGTACTACAACATTGCCTTGCATAGTGTGGATTTAACTATTTGAGGTAGTGTTGTACTCCCTCCGTTCCATAATGTAGTGCCTATAGATTTTTGCAAAAATCAAACATTACAAACTTTGACCATGTTTATAGAGAAAAGTAGGTAAATCTAGAATACCGAATGCACATCATTGGATACATCATGAGTTATATTTTCAGAATGTACATGTTTGGTATTGTAGATGTAGATAGTTTTCTCTATACACTTGGTCAAAGTTGGCAAAGTTTGACTTTCACAAAAATCTATAGGCACTACATTGTGGAGTGGATGGAGTGTTACTCCCTTATTTAGATAGATACTTGTGATAGGTCAAAGGTCAAACCTAAAATGGGTTAGTATTGGAAAAAATGGTTAGTCCACAATATTATTTGCCTTGTATGACACTATTTTACATTTTTTCTTTAATATTGCCACCAATGTTGTTTTAGTTTGGAGTGTTTTTATTTCCCTCTTAATTAGGACAAGTCGTCAATTGCCACCATGTCTTGACCATATCTGGTCAAGCATGATCACCTTGTTACTGACCAACATGTGGTTTCCCATTAGTTGAGGTGATAGCACATGCCTTCTTCCATACGAATGTTGGGTACACGTGTTGGATAGCATTGTATGTTACCGAATCGACTAATTGTTAGTTGTTTTGACAATAGAGATTGGCTAGTATTTTTTTTAGAAATTTACTTCGCAAATCACCAACGTGTCAAAGACTATATATGAAATATGCATCCTTGAAGATAATGTGTGTACATTCATATATTGCATGTGAAATTGAATCCATCAATGCGCATCACCCCGTTCCTCTTGTCCTCCCCCATGGAGGGCTTAATTGTGGTCTAACTTTACATCCACCGTTCATGTTTGCTCCTGAGATATTTCAATTCGATGGATCGGATTTGGTGAAATGTTGCGCATTTTGCATAGTGTGGGGATTGTATATGTGATGTGGAAATGGGTGGACATGTTATCCTTCGTGTGGGGATTTTATGGGTCATCTAGCTGGAGTACATGCGTGTTGCTATTGGTTTTTGAATCTTCTTTTTGCACGGAGCACCGAGCACACACTCGGGTTATCCGTGCAATTAGATGGCACGTTCATGTTACCACTTCCGCCGGTTGCTATTTAGTTTCTCATTACTGAGTAGTTGTCTTTTACCCCGCAAAAAGAAAAAAGAGTAGTTGTCTTTACGAGCTTTTGCACGCGCTGGCGGACGGCTTCGTATGCGGTATATGCAAGCGTGCATTACAGGGTCGAGCGAGCACGTGTAAAGTTTGATTGTCGAATCAGTGACACCTTTTTCAAGTTAGTTATTATGCTCGATGATAATATTTTACATAGTATCGCGCCACTCGTGCAATGATGTGCCATGCTCTGTTAATATTGAAATCACAAGCTTTGAGGCTGTAGCCATGATCAAAGGTGGAGCCACTAACAAACGGAAGTATGCTTTCTTGATTAGAGAGATCATTAGCGGTATGGGGGAAAGATTCTTGCATTACTCACATTCGTCGGAGCTGTCACTACTCATTTCATGGCTAATTTTGGTAGGTTACAGTGTCAAGCGGTTGTTTGAGTGAGCTCTGGTGCAGAAGAGGTCCTAGAAATTATTGGATGAGTTTGTCTCCCCTAATTTTCAGTAATGCAATAATTGCTTTGAGAAAATGACATGAGTGGAATATTTCTCATGGGGCAAAATAGTTGAGTGTTACTTTGCATCACCGAATCAAGGGAATATCATTATACATCATAGCATTGCGAATAACTAATGAATTTCAGGTTGTACATGTGACTTGCATTAATGAATCAATTGGTTTAATGGACTTTTGACATTATTATATCAGATATTATGTATGCTAATGAAGTTTCATATTATGCTGGAAATTATAGTTAGCGGTTATCAAATACGATAGTTGTTATGATTTGAACGTTCTAGAGCAGATAGGGGTTTTTAAAATCATATGTTCACGTGTCTGCAAAATAACATTATCTGTATAAAAAGGTTCCCTTTTAACTCATGCAACAACATTATCGCTTGCTTTAACAAGGCGCCACTAGCTTTCTTTCCGATGCCACTATATTTGCTAACTCTTAGTAATTTGAAGTTTCGCCTAATGAAATTGCTCATATGTGTGAAATACATTTATATATCAAAGGAATAATTCTTAGATTTTTTTTGAGAATTAGGAATAATTCTTAGATTGTTCCGAAACTATTTAGTGCTATGTGTTCATTTTTTTAAAAAAGTGGGCCCAGTCAGGCCCAATATACAAATCATAGCACTTTGAAGTGTTGCTTTTATGTATGAATATATGGCATGTACGTTGATATTTAGGTATTAATACATCATTCCTTATGTATTGCCCATAACACTTTTCTCAGAATAAACATGTAATGTAATTGTGGATGATATATCATCTTGCGATGAGAAGTAGCACTACATTATTGCCTTAAAATGCCAACAATAATTCTGGTCCAAATTTTATTGGACCACCGTACTTAGATACCATGTACCCCCCTAACTTGATGATGTAGGTAATTTTCATAATTGTGTGTTAGTGATGGCGACTAACTCTAATATAGATATTCAAAAGTATTATTGTATGTTGCCCTACATAGATATAGATTTAATGAGTAGTACTACAATGTTGCCTTACATACTGTGGATTTAACGATTTGAGGTAGTGTTGTACTCCCTCCATTCCATAATGTACTGCCTATAGATTTTTGCAAAAGTCAAACATTACAAACTTTGACCATGTTTATAGAGAAAAGTAGGTAAATCTGGAATACCAAATGCACATCATTGGATACATCGTGAGTTATATTTTCAGAATCTACATGTTTGTAATTGTAGATGTAGATAGTTTTCCCTATACACTTGGTTAAAGTAGGCAAAGTTTGACTTACGCAAAAATCTATAGGCCCCCATTGTGGAGTGGAGGGAGTATTACTCCCTCATTTAGATAGATACCGGTGATAGGTCAAAGGTCAAACCTAAAATGGGTTAGTATTGGAAACAATGGTTAGTCCACAACATTATTTGCCTTGTACTCCCTCCGTCCCAAAATTCTTATCTTAGATTTTTCTAGATACAAATGTATTTAATACTAAAATGTGACTTGATACATTCGTATTTAGAAAAATTTAAGACAAGAATTTTCGGACGAAGGGAGTATGACACAATTTTACATATTTTCTTTAATATTACCACCAATGTTGTTTTAGTTTGGAGTGTTTTTATTTTCCTCTTAATTACGACAAGTCGTCAATTGCCACTATGTCTTGACCATATTTGGTCAAGCATGATCACCTTTGTTACCGGCCAACATGTGGTTTCCAATAGTTGAGGTGGTAGCACATGCCTTCTTCGGTACGAATGTTGGGTACATGTGTCGGATAGCGTTGAATGTTACCGAATCGACTAATTGTTAGTTATTTTGACAATAGGGATTGGCTAGTGTTTTTTTTAATTTACTTCACAAATCACCATCGTGTCAAAGACTATATATGAAATATGCATCGTTGAAGATAATGTGTACATTCATATATTACATGTGAAATTGAAGCCAATCAATGTGCATCACCCCGTTCCTCTTGTCCTGCCCCATGGAGGGCTTAATTGTGGTCTAACTTTAAATCCACCGTTCATGTTTTGCTCCTGAGATATTTCAATTTGATGGATCGGATTTGGTGAAATGTTGCGCATTTTGCAAAGTGTGTGGATTGTATATTGAAGGAAATATGCCCTAGAGGCAATAATAAAGTTATTATTTATTTCCTTATATCATGATAAATGTTTATTATTCATGCTAGAATTGTATTAACCGGAAACATAATACATGTGTGAATACATAGATAAACAGTGTGTCACTAGTATGCCTCTACTTGACTAGCTCATTGATCAAAGATGGTTATGTTTCCTAACCATAGACATGAGTTGTCATTTGATTAACGGGATCACATCATTAGGAGAGTGACGTGATTGACTTGACCCATTCCATTAGCTTAGCACTTGATCGTTTAGTTTGTTGCTATTGCTTTATTCATGACTTATACATGTTCCTATGACTATGAGATTATGCAACTCCCGTTTACCGGAGGAACACTCTGTGTGCTACCAAACGTCACAACGTAACTGGGTGATTATAAAGGTGCTCTACAGGTGTCTCTGAAGGTACTTGTTGGGTTGGCGTATTTCGAGATTAGGATTTGTCACTCCGATTGTCGGAGAGGTATCTCTGGGCCCTCTCGGTAATGCACATCACTTAAAGCCTTGCAAGCATTCCAACTAATGAGTTAGTTGCGAGATGATGTGTTGGGGAACGTTGCAGAAAACAAAAAATTTCCTACGGTTTCACCAAGATCCATCTATGAGTTCATCTAGCAACGAGTGATCGGATTGCATCTACATACCTTTGTAGATCACGCGCGGAAGCGTTCAAAGAACGGGGATGAGGAAGTCGTACTCGACGTGATCCAAATCACCGGAGATCCTAGCGCCGAACGGACGGCACCTCCGCGTTCAACACACGTACGATCAGCGTGACGTCTCCTCCTTCTTGATCCAGTAAGGGGGAACGAGAGGTTGATGAAGATCCAGCAGCACGACGGCGTGGTGGTGGATGCAGGGGTCACCGCAGCAGGGCTTCGCCGTTCTACTTCGAGAGGGAGAGGTGTAGCAGGGGAGAGGGAGGCGCCAAGACTCAAGGGTGCGGCTGCCCCTCCCTCCCCCCTTTATATAGGCCCCCTAGGGGGTGCTCCGGCCCTAGGAGATGGGATCTCCTGGGGGGGGCGACCAAGGGGTGGAGTGCCCCCCAAGCCAGGTGGGGTGCCCCCCCCCACCCTAGGGTTCCCAACCCTAGGCGCATGGGGTGGGCCAAGGGGGGAGCACCAGCCCACTATGGGCTGGTTCCCCTCCCCACTTTAGCCCATGGGCCCCTCCGGGATGGGTGTCCCCACCCGGTGGACCCCCGTGACCCTTCCGGTGGTCCCGGTACAATATCGGTGACCCCGAAACTCTCCCGATGGCCGAAAATGCACTTCCTATATATAATTCTTCACCTCCGGACCATTCCGGAACTCCTCGTGACGTCCGGGATCTCATCCGGGACTCCGAACAACTTTCGGGTTACTGCATATTCATATCTCTATAACCCTAGCGTCACCGAACCTTAAGTGTGTAGACCCTACGGGTTCGGGAGACATGTAGACATGACCGAGATGGCTCTCCGGTCAATAACCAACAGCGGGATCTGGATACCCATGTTGGCTCCCACATGCTCCTCGATGATCTCATCGGATGAACCACGATTTCGAGGATTCAAGCAACCCCGTATACAATTCCCTTTGTCAATCGGTACGTTACTTGCCCGAGATTTGATTGTCGGTATCCCAATACCTCGTTCAATCTTGTTACCGACAAGTCACTTTACTCGTACCGTAATGCATGATCCCGTTACCAGACACTTGGTCACTTTGAGCTCATTATGATGATGCATTACCGAGTGGGCCCAGAGATACCTCTCCATTATACGGAGTGACAAATCCCAATCTTGATCCGTGTCAACCCAACAGACACTTTCGGAGATACCCGTAGTATACCTTTATAGTCACCCAGTTACGTTGTGACGTTTGGTACACCCAAAGCACTCCTACGACATCCGGGAGTTACACGATCTCATGGTCTAAGGAAAAGATACTTGACATTGGAAAAACTCTAGGAAATGAACTATACGATCTTGTGCTATGTTTAGGATTGGGTCTTGTCCATCACATCATTCTCCTAATGATGTGATCTCGTTATCAATGACATCCAATGTCCATAGTCAGGAAACCATGACTATCTGTTGATCAACGAGCTAGTCAACTAGAGGCTTACTAGGGACATGTTGGTGTCTATGTATTCACACATGTATTACGATTTCCGGATAACACAATTATAGCATGAATAAAAGACAATTATCATGAACAAGGAAATATAATAATAATCCTTTTATTATTGCCTCTAGGGCATATTTCCAACAGTCTCCCACTTGCACTAGAGTCAATAATCTAGTTACATTGCGATGAATCGAACACCCATGGAATTCTGGTGTTGATCATGTTTTGCTCTAGGGAGAGGTTTAGTCAACAGATCTGCTACATTCAGGTATGTATGTACGTTACAAATATCTATGTCTCCATCTTGAACATTTTCACGAATGGAGTTGAAGCGACGCTTGATGTGCCTGGTCTTCTTGTGAAACCTGGGCTCCTTGGCAAGTGCAATAGCTCCAGTGTTGTCACAGAAGAGTTTGATCGGCCCCGGCGCATTGGGTATGACTCCTAGGTCGGTGATGAACTCCTTCACCCAAATTGCTTCATGCGCTGCCTTCGAGGCTGCCATGTACTCCGCTTCACATGTAGATCCCGCCACGACGCTCTGCTTGCAACTGCACCAGCTTACTGCCCCACCATTCAAAATATACACGTATCCAGTTTGTGACTTAGAGTCATCCAGATCTGTGTCAAAGCTAGCGTCAACGTAACCCTTTACGACGAGATCTTCGTCACCTTCATAAACGAGAAACATTTCCTTAGTCCTTTTCAGGTACTTCAGGATATTCTTGACCGCTGTCTAGTGTTCCTTGCCGGGATTACTTTGGTACCTACCTACCAAACTTACGGCAAGGTTTACATCAGGCTGGTACACAGCATGGCATACATAATAGAACCTATGGCTGAGGCATAGGGCATGACACTCATCTCTTCTATATCTTCTGCCGTGGTCGGACATTGAGCTGAGCTCAATTTCACACCTTGCAACACAGGCAAGAACCCCTTCTTAGACTGATCCATATTGAACTTCTTCAATATCTTATCAAGGTATGTGCTTTGTGAAAGACCTATGAGGCGTCTTGATCTATCTCTATAGATCTTGATGCCTAATATATAAGCAGCTTCTCCAAGGTCCTTCATTGAAAAACTCTTATTCAAGTAGGCCTTAATGCTGTCTAAAAGCTCTATATCATTTCCCATCAAAAGTATGTCATCTACATATAATATGAGAAATGCTACAGAGCTCCCACTCACTTTCTTGTAAACGCAGACTTCTCCATAAGTCTGCATAAACCCAAACGCTTTGATCATCTCATCAAAGCGAATATTCCAACTCCGAGATGCTTGCACCAGCCCATAAATGGATCGCTGGAGCTTGCATACCTTGTTAGCATTCTTAGGGTCAACAAAACCTTCCGGCTGCATCATATACAATTCTTCCTTAAGGAAACCATTAAGGAATGCCGTTTTGACGTCCATTTGCCATATCTCATAATCATAGAATGCGGCAATTGCTAACATGATCCGGACGGACTTCAGCTTCGCTACCGGTGAGAAAGTCTCATCGTAGTCAACCCCTTGAACTTGTCGATAACCCTTAGCGACAAGCCGAGCTTTATAGATGGTCACATTACCATCCGCGTCTGTCTTCTTCTTAAAGATCCATTTATTTTCTATGGCTCGCCGCTCAACGGGCAAGTCAGTCAAAGTCCATACTTCGTTTTCATACATGGATCCTATCTCGGATTTCACGGCTTCCAGCCATTTGTCGGAATCCGGGCCCGCCATCGCTTCTTCATAGTTCGAAGGTTCACCATTGTCTAACAACATGATTTCCAAGACAGGGTTGCCGTACCACTCTGGTGCGGAACGTGTCCTTGTGGACCTTCGAAGTTCAGTAGGAGCTTGATCAGAAGTATCTTGATCATCATTATTAACTTCCTCTCTAGTCGGTGCAGGCACCTCAGGAACATTTTCTTGAGTTGCGCCACTTTCCGGTTCAAGAGGTAATACTTCATCAAGTTCTACTTTCCTCCCACTTACTTCTTTCGAGAGAAACTCCTTCTCTAGAAAGGATCCATTCTTGGCAACAAAGATCTTGCCTTCGGATCTGAGGTAGAAGGTATACCCAATAGTTTCTTTAGGGTATCCTATGAAGACGCATTTTTCCGACTTGGGTTCGAGCTTTTCAGGTTGAAGTTTCTTGACATAAGCATCGCATCCCCAAACTTTTAGAAACGACAGCTTAGGTTTCTTCCCAAACCATAATTCATACGGTGTCGTCTCAACGGATTTCGACGGAGCCCTATTTAAAGTGAATGCGGCAGTCTCTAAAGCATAGCCCCAAAATGATAGCGGTAAATCGGTAAGAGACATCATAGATCGCACCATATCTAATAGAGTGCGATTACGACGTTCGGACACACCATTACGCTGAGGTGTTCCAGGCGGCGTGAGTTGTGAAACTATTCCACATTTTCTTAAGTGTGTGCCAAACTCGTGACTCAAGTATTCTCCTCCACGATCTGACCACAAGAACTTGATTTTCCTGTCACGTTGATTCTCAACCTCACTCTGAAATTCCTTGAACTTTTCAAAGGTCTCAGACTTGTGTTTCATCAAATAGACATACCCATATCTACTCAAGTCATCAGTGAGGGTGAGAACATAACGATAGCCACCGCGAGCCTCAACACTCATTGGACCGCACACATTAGTATGTATGATTTCCAATAAGTTGGTTGCTCGCTCCATTGTTCCTGAGAATGGAGTCTTGGTCATTTTACCCATGAGGCATGGTTCGCACGTGTCAAATGATTCGTAATCAAGAGACTCTAAAAGTCCATCTGCGTGGAGCTTCTTCATGCGTTTGACACCTATGTGACCAAGGCGGCAGTGCCACAAGTATGTGGGACTATCATTATCAACCTTACATCTTTTGGTACTCACACTATGAATATGTGTAGCATTACGCTCGAGATTCATTAAGAATAAACCATTCACCATCGGAGCATGACCATAAATATATCTCTCATATAAATAGAACAACCATTATTCTCGGATTTAAATGAGTAGCCATCTCGTATTAAACGAGATCCTGATACAATGTTCATGCTCAAACTTGGCACTAAATAACAATTATTGAGGTTCAAAACTAATCCCGTAGGTAAATGTAGAGGTAGCATGCCGACGGCGATCACATCGACCTTGGAACCATTCCCGACGCGCATCGTCACCTCGTCCTTCGCCAGTCTCCGCTTATTCCGCAGCTCCTGCTTTGAGTTACAAATGTGAGCAACCGCACCGATATCAAATACCCAGGAGCTACTACGAGTACTGGTAAGGTACACATCAATTACATGTATATCACATATACCTTTCGTTTTGCCGGCCTTCTTGTCCGCTAAGTATTTGGGGTAGTTCCGCTTCTAGTGACCACTTTCCTTGCAATAAAAGCACTCAGTCTCGGGCTTGGGTCCATTCTTTGGCTTCTTCCCGGCAGCTTGCTTACCGGGCGCGGCAACTCCCTTGCCGTCCTTCTTGAATTTCTTCTTACCCTTGCCCTTTTTGAACTTAGTGGTTTTTATTCACCATCAACACTTGATGTTCCTTTTTGACTTCTACCTCTGCTGATTTCAGCATTGCAAATACTTCAGGAATGGTCTTTTCCATCCCCTGCATATTGAAGTTCATCACAAAGCTCTTGTAACTCGGTGGAAGCGACTGAAGGATTCTGTCAATGACCGCGTCATCCGGGAGATTAACTCCCAGCTGAGTCAAGCGGTTATGTAACCCAGACATAGTGAGTATGTGCTCATTGACAGAACTGTTTTCCTCCATCTTACAGCTGAAGAACTTGTCGGAGACTTCATATCTCTCGACCCGGGCATGAGCTTGAAAAACCATTTTCAGCTCTTCGAACATCTCATATGCTCCGTGTCTCTCAAAATGCTTTTGGAGCCCCGGCTCTAAGCTGTAAAGCATGCCGCACTGAACGAGGGAGTAATCATCGGTACGTGTCTGCCAAGCGTTCATAACGTCTTGTTCTGCAGGGAGAACAGGTGCTTCACCTAGCGGTGCTTGTAGGACATAATCTTTCTTGGCAGCTATGAGGATGATCCTCAGGTTCCGGACCCAGTCCGTATAGTTGCTGCCATCGTCTTTCAGCTTGGTTTTCTCTAGGAACGCGTTGAAGTTGAGAACAACGTTGGCCATTTGATCTACAATACATGTTGTAAAGATTTTAGACTAAGTTCATGATAATTAAGTTCATCTAAATCAAATTATTCAATGAACTCCCACTCAGATAGACATCCCTCCAGTCATCTAAGTATAACATGATCCGAGTTAACTAGGCCGTGTCCGATCATCACGTGAGACGGACTAGTCAACATCGGTGAACATCTTCATGTTGATCGTATCTTCTATACGACTCATGCTCGACCTTTCGGTCTTCTGTGTTCCGAGGCCATGTCTATACATGCTAGGCTCGCCAAGTCAACCTAAGTGTTTGCATGTGTAAATCTGTCTTACACCCGTTGTATGTGAACGTTGGAATCTATCACACCCGATCATCACGCGGTGCTTCGAAACAACGAACTGTCGCAACAGTGCACAGTTAGGGGGAACACTTTCTTGAAATTATTATGAGGGATCATCTTATTTACTACCGCCGTTCTAAGTAAACAAGATGCAAAAACATGACAAACATCACATGCAATCAAATAATAATAGTGACATAATATGGCCAATATCACATAGCTCCTTTGATCTCCATCTTGGGGCTCCATGATCATCTTGTCACCGGCATGACACCATGATCTCCATCATCATGATCTCCATCATCGTGTCTCCATGAAGTTGCTCGCCAACTATTACTTCTACTACTATGGCTAACACGTTTAGCAATAAAGTAAAGTAATTTACATGGCGTTTCTCAATGACACGCAGGTCATACAAAAAATAAAGACAACTCCTATGGCTCCTGCCGATTGTCATACTCATCGACATGCAAGTCGTGATTCCTATTACAATAGCATGAACATCTCATACATCACATATATATCATTCATCATTCATCACAACTTTGGCCATATCACATCACAAAACACTTGCTGCAAAAACAAGTTAGACGTCCTCTAATTATTGTTGCAAGTTTTACGTGGCTGCAATAGGGTTCTAGCAAGAACGTTTTCTTACCAACGTGAAAGCCACAACTTGATTTGTCAACTTCTATTTACCCTTCATAAGGACCCTTTTCATCGAATCCGCTCCAACTAAAGTGGGAGAGACAGACACCCGCCAGCCACCTTATGCAACTAGTGCATGTCAGTCGGTGGAACCGGTCTCACGTAAGCGTACGTGTAAGGTTGGTCCGGGCCGCTTCATCCCACAATACTACTGAAGCAAAATAAGACTAGTAGCGGCAAGAAAGTTGACAACATCTACGCCCACAACAAATTGTGTTCTACTCGTACAAAGAGAACTACGCATAGACCTAGCTCATGATGCCACTATTGGGGAACGTTGCAGAAAACAAAAATTTTCCTACAGTTTCACCAAGATCCATCTATGAGTTCATCTAGCAAAGAGTGATCAGATTGCATCTACATACCTTTGTAGATCACGCGCAGAAGTGTTCAAAGAATGGGGATGAGGAAGTCGTACTCGACGTGATCCAAATCACCGGAGATCCTAGCGCCGAACGGACGGCACCTCCACGTTCAACACACGTACGGTCAGCGTGACGTCTCCTCCTTCTTGATCCAGCAAGGGGGAAGGAGAGGTTGATGAAGATCCAGTAGCACGACGGTGTGGTGGTGGATGCAGGGGTCACCGCAGCAGGGCTTCGCCGTTCTACTTCGAGAGGGAGAGGTGTAGCAGGGGAGAGGGAGGCGCCAAGACTCAAGGGTGCGGCTGCCCCTCCCTCCCCCCTTTATATAGGCCCCCTAGGGGGTGCGCCGGCCCTAGGAGATGGGATCTCCTAGGGGGGGGCGGCGGCCAAGGGGTGGAGTGCCCCCCAAGCCAGGTGGGGCGCCCCCCCCATCCTAGGGTTCCCAACCCTAGGCGCATGGGCTGGGCCAAGGGGGGCGCACCAGCCCACTATGGGCTGGTTCCCCTCCCCACTTTAGCCCATGGGGCCCTCCGGGATGGGTGGCCCCACCCGGTGGACCCCCGGGACCCTTCCGGTGGTCCCGGTACAATACCGGTGACCCCGAAACTCTCCCGATGGCCGAAACTGCACTTCCTATATATAATTCTTCACCTCCGGACCATTCCGGAACTCCTCGTGACGTTCGGGATCTCATCCGGGACTCCGAACAACTTTCGGGTTACTGCATATTCATATCTCTACAACCCTAGCGTCACCGAACCTTAAGTGTGTAGACCCTACGGGTTCGGGAGACATGTAGACATGACCGAGATGGTTCTCCGATCAATAACCAACAGCAGGATCTGGATACCCATGTTGGCTCCCAAATGCTCCTCGATGATCTCATCGGATGAACCACGATGTCAAGGATTCAAGCAACACCGTATACAATTCCCTTTGTCAATCGGTACGTTACTTGCCCGAGATTCGATCGTCGGTATCCCAATACCTCGTTCAATCTCGTCACCGGCAAGTCACTTTACTCGTACCGTAATGCATGATCCCGTTACCAGACACTTGGTCACTTTGAGCTCATTATGATGATGCATTACCGAGTGGGCCCAGAGATACCTCTCCGTTATATGGAGTGACAAATCCCAGTCTTGATCCGTGTTAACCCAACAGACACTTTCGGAGATACCCGTAGTATACCTTTATAGTCACCCAGTTACGTTGTGACGTTTGGTACACCCAAAGCACTCCTACGACATCCGGGAGTTACACGATCTCATGGTCTAAGGAAAAGATACTTGACATTGGAAAAACTCTAGCAAACGAACTATACGATCTTGTGCTATGTTTAGGATTGGGTCTTGTCCATCACATCATTCTCCTAATGATGTGATCTCGTTATCAATGACATCCAATGTCCATAGTCAGGAAACCATGACTATCTGTTGATCAACGAGCTAGTCAACTAGAGGCTTACTAGGGACATGTTGGTGTCTATGTATTCACACATGTATTACGATTTCCGGATAACACAATTATAGCATGAATAAAAGACAATTATCATGAACAAGGAAATATAATAATAATCCTTTTATTATTGCCTCTAGGGCATATTTCCAACATGATGTATTACGGAACGAGTAAAGAGACTTGCCGGTAACGAGATTGAACTAGGTATTGAGATACCGATGATCGAATCTCGGGCAAGTGACATACCTATGACAAAGGGAACAACGTATGTTGTTATGCGGTCTGACCGATAAAGATGTTCGTAGAATATGTAGGAGCCAATATGAGCATCCAGGTTCCGCTATTGGTTATTGACCAGAGACGTGTCTCGGTCATGTCTATATAGTTCTCGAACCCGTAGGGTCCGCACGCTTAACGCTATGATGACAGTTATATTATGAGTTTATATGTTTTGATGTACCGAAGGAGTTCGGAGTCCCAGATGAGATCGGGGACATGATGAGGAGTCTCGAAATGGTCGAGACGTAAAGATCGATATATTGGACGACTATATTCGGACATCGGAAAGGTTCCGAATGATTCGGGTATTTTCGGGAGTACCGGGGAGTTACGGGAATTCGTATTGGGCCTTAATGGGCCATACGGGAAAGGAGAGAAAGGCCTCAAAGGGTGGCCGCACCCCTTCCCATGGGCTGGTCCGAATTGGACTAGGGAGGGGGGGCGCCCCCTTCCTTCCTTCTCCTTTTCCCTTCCCTTTTCCTTCCCTCCTACTCCTACTACTTGGAAGGGCTCCTAGTTCTACTAGGAAAGGGGGAATCCTACTCCCGGTGGGAGTAGGACTCCCCTAGGGCGCGCCATAGAGAGGGCCGGCCCTCCCCCTCCTCCACTCCTTTATATATGGGGGCAGGGGGCACCCTATAGACACAACAATTGATCATTGATCTCTTAGCCGTGTGCGGTGCCCCCCTCCACCATAATCCTCGATAATATTGTAGCGGTGCTTAGGCAAAGCCCTGCGACGGTAGAACATCAAGATCGTCACCACGCCGTCGTGCTGACGGAACTCTTCCCCGACATTCTGCTGGATCAGAGTCCGGGGTTCGTCATCGAGCTGAACGTGTGCTAGAACTCGGATGTGTCGTAGTTTCGGTGCTTGATCGGTCGGGCCGCGAAGACGTACGACTACATCAACCGCGTTGTTATAACGCTTTCTGCTTTTGGTCTACGAGGGTACGTGGACAACACTCTCCCCTCTTGTTGCTATGCATCACCATGATCTTGCATGTGCGTAGGAAATTTTTGAAATTACTACGTTACCCAAAAGTGGCATCCGGGCCTAGGTTTTATGCGTTGATGTTATATGCACGAGTAGAACACAAGTGAGTTGTGGGCGATATAAGTCATACTGCTTACCAGCATGTCATACTTTGGTTCGGCGGTATTGTTGGATGAAGCGGCCCGGACCGACATTACGCGTACGCTTACGCGAGACTGGTTCTACCGACGTGCTTTGCACACAGGTGGCTGGCGGGTGTCAGTTTCTTCAACTTTAGTTGAACCAAGTGTGGCTACGCCCAGTCCTTGAGAAGGTTAAAACAGCACCAACTTGACAAACTATCATTGTGGTTTTGATGTGTAGGTAAGAACGGTTCTTGCTAAGCCCGTAGCAGCCACGTAAAACTTGCAACAACAAAGTAGAGTACGTCTAACTTGTTTTTGCAGGGCATGTTGTGATGTGATATGGTCAAGACATGATGCTAAATTTTATTGTATGAGATGATCATGTTTTGTAACCGAGTTATCGGCAAATGGCAGGAGCCATATGGTTGTCGCTTTATTGTATGCAATGCAATTGCGCTGTAATGCTTTACTTTATCACTAAGCGGTAGCGATAGTCGTGGAAGCATAAGATTAGCGAGACGACAACGATGCTACGATGGTGACCAAGGTGTCGCACCGGTGACGATGGTGATCATGATGGTGCTCCGGAGATGGAGATCACAAGCACAAGATGATGATGGCCATATCATATCACTTATATTGATTGCATGTGATGTTTATCTTTTATGCATCTTATCTTGCTTTAATTGATGGTAGCATTATAAGATGATCTCTCACTAAATTTCAAGATAAAAGTGTTCTCCCTGAGTATGCACCATTGCCAAAGTTCGTCGTGCCCAGACACCACGTGATGATCGGGTGTGATAAGCTCTACGTCCATCTACAACGGGTGCAAGCCAGTTTTGCACACGCAGAATACTCAGGTTGAACTTGACGAGCCTAGCATATGCAGATATGGCCTAGGAACACTGAGACTGAAAGGTCGAGCATGAATCATATAGTAGATATGATCAACATAGTGATGTTCACCATTGAAAACTACTCCATTTCACGTGATGATCGGTTATGGTTTAGTTGATTTGGATCACGTCATCACTTAGAAGATTAGAGGGATGTCTTTCTAAGTGGGAGTTCTTAAGTAATATGATTAATTGAGCTTTAAATTTATCATGAACTTAGTCCTGGTAGTATTAGCATATCTATGTTGTAGATCAATAGCTCGCGTCTAGCTCCCCTGTTTTATTTTTGATATGTTCATAGAGAAAACTAAGTTGAAAAATATTAGTAGCAATGATGCGGATTGGATCCGTGATCTGAGGTTTATCCTCATTGCTGCACAGAAGAATTATGTCCTTGATGCATCGCTAGGTGACAAACCTATTGCAGGAGCAGATGCAGATGTTATGAACGTTTGGCTAGCTCAATATGATGACTACTCAATAGTTTAGTGCACCATGCTTAAACGGCTTAGAATCGGGACTTCAAAGACGTTTTGAACGTCATGGACCATATGAGATGTTCCAGGAGTTGAAGTTAATATTTCAAGCAAATACGCGAGTTGAGAGATATGAAGTCTCCAACCAGTTCTATAGCTAAAAGATGAAGGAGAATAGCTCAATCAGTGAACATGTGCTCAGATTGTCTGGGTACTACAATCGCTTGAATCAAGTGGGAGTTAAACTTCATGATGAACTACAATCGCTTGAATCAAGTGGGAGTTAATCTTCCAGATAAAATAGTGATTGACAGAATTCTCTAGTCACCATTACCAAGTTAGCAGAACTTCATGATGAACTATAATATGCAAGGGATAACGGAAACGATTCCCAAGCTTTTCATGATGATGAAATTGATGAAGGTAGAAATCAAGAAAGAGCATCAAGTGTTGATGATTAACAAGACCACTAGTTTCAAGAAAAGGGCAAAGGGAAAGAAAGGGAACTTCAAGAAGAACGGCAAGCAAGTTGCTGCTCAAGTGAAGAAGCCCAAGTCTGGTCCTAAGCCTGAGACTAAGTGCTTCTACTGCAAAGGGACTGGTCACTGGAAGCAGAACTGCCCCAAATATTTGGCGGATAAGACGGATGACAAAGTGAAGAAAGGTATATTTGATATACAGATTATTGATGTGTATTTTACTAGTGTTCGTAGCAACCCCTCGGTATTTGATACTGGTTCAGTTCCTAAGAGTAGTAACTCGAAACGGGAGTTGCAGAATGAATAGAGACTAATTAAGGGTGAAGTGACGATGTGTGTTGGAAGTGGTTCCAAGATTGATATGATCATCATCGCACACTCCCTATACTTTCGAGATTAGTGTTGAACCTAAATAAGTGTTATTTGGTGTTTGCATTGAGCATGAATATGATTTGATCATGTTTATTGCAATATAGTTATTCATTTAAGTAAGAGAATAAATTGTTGTTTTGTTTACATGAATAAAACCTTCTATGGTCATACACCCAATGAAAATGGTTCGTTGGATCTCGATCATAGTGATACACATATTCATAATACTGAAACCAAAAGATGCAAAGTTAATAATGATAGTGCAACTTATTTGTGGCACTGCCGTTTAGGTCATATTGGTGTAAAGCGCATGAAGAAACTCCATGCTGATGGACTTTTGGAATCACTTGATTATGAATCAGTTGATGCTTGCGAACCATGCCTCATGGGCAAGATGACTAAGACTCCGTTCTCCGGAACAATGCAGCAAGCAACAGATTTGTTGGAAATCATGCATACTGATGTATGTGGTCCGATGAATATTGAAGCTCGCGGCAGGTATCATTATTTTCTGATCTTCACAGATATGAGTATATCTACTTGATGAAACACAAGTCTGAAACATTTGAAAAGTTCAAAGAATTTCAGAGTGAAGTGGAGAATCATCATAACAAAATAAAAGTTTCTACGATATGATCGCAGAAGTAAAATATTTGAGTTAAGAGTCTGGCCTTCAGTTAAAACAATGTGAAATAGTTTCACTACTCACGCCACCTGGAACACCACAGTGTAATGGTGTGTCCGAACGTCGTAACCATACTTTATTAGATATGGTGCGATCTATGACGTCTCTTACTGATTTACCACTATCGTTTTGGGGTTATGCATTAGAGACAACTACATTCACGTTAAAAAGGGCACCATCTAAATCTGTGGAGATGACAGCGTATGAACTGTGGTTTGGCGAGAAACCTAAGCTGTCGTTTCTTAAAGTTTGAGGATGCAATGCTTATGTGAAATTTTTTCAACCTGATAAGCTCAAACCCAAATCGGAGAAGTGCGTCTTCATAGGATACCCAAAAGAAAATGTTGGGTACACCTTCTATCACAAATCCGAATGCAAGTTATTCATTGCTAAGAATGGATCCTTTCTAGAGAAGGAGTTTCTCTCGAAAGAAGTGAGTGGGAGAAAAGTAGAACTTGATGAGGTAACTGTACCTGCTCCCTTATTAAAAAGTAGTTCATCACAGAAAACTGTTCCTGTGACTACTACACCAATTAGTGAGGAAGCTAATGATGATGATCATGTAACTTCAGATCAAGTTACTACCGAACCTCGTAGGTAAACCAGAGTGAGATCCGCACCAGAGTGGTACGGTAATCCTGTTCTGGAGGTCATGTTACTTGACCATGATGAACCTACGAACTATGAGGAAGCGATGATGAGCCCAGATTCCGTGAAATGGCTTGATGTAGAGGTAGCGAAGTTTTATGCTCAATGCTGGCACCAAATAATAATTATTAAGGTCTAAAACTAACCCCGAAGTTTGATGTAGAGGTAGCATGCCGACGACGATCACATCAACCTTGGAACCATTGCCGACACGCATCGCCACCTCATCCTTACCCAATCTTCATTTATACTGCAGCTCCTATTTTGAGTTACAAATATGAGCAACTGAACCAGTATCAAATACCCAGGTGCTACTACAAGCATTAGTAAGGAACACATCAATAACATTGATATCAAATATACCTTTGTTCACTTTTTCATCCTTCTTATCTGCCAAGTATTTGGGGGAAGTTCTGCTTCCAGTGACCATTTCCCTTGTAGTAGAAGCACTCAGTTTCAGGCTTGGGTCCAGCTTTGGGTTTCTTCATGGGAGCGGCAACTTGCTTGCCATTCTTCTTGAAGTTCCTTGTCTTTCCCTTGCCTTTTTTCTTGAAACTAGTGTTCTTGTTAACCATCAACACTTGATGCTCCTTCTTGATTTCTATCTCCAC
Source organism: Triticum urartu (assembly GCF_056163025.1). Taxonomy (NCBI): domain Eukaryota; kingdom Viridiplantae; phylum Streptophyta; class Magnoliopsida; order Poales; family Poaceae; genus Triticum; species Triticum urartu. Next base: position 633,250,210 of record NC_141877.1, on the reverse strand, counting down.
CGATTTCAGCATCGCGAATAGCTTGGGAATCGTTTTCTTCATCCCTTGCATATTATAGTTCATCATGAAGCCTTTGTAGCTTGGTGGTAGTGACTGAAGAACTCTGTCAATAACACTCTCAACTGGAAGATCAATTCCCAACTTAGTCAAGTGGTTATGATACCCAGACATTTTAAGTATGTGTTCGCTGACAGAACTGTTCTCCTCCATCTTACAACTAAAGAACTTGTTGGAGACTTCATATCTCTCAACTCGGGCATTTGCTCTAACTGTCCGCGCACAAGTAAAGGGGTACAAAGGAGAGCCCCTACTTTTGTACACCGACAGGAGCCCCCGGGCCTGGGCCATACATAAGCGCGGCGCGTTGTTGGGCTAGGCCCAAAATGGCACGCGGTCATGCAGGGTCGAGTTTTACTGCTGTAACGTTGTCGCCTGTCGCACTTCCCCATGAACCGCGTTGAATGCGTGACTTGGGGGTCGTGCGTGGAATGACCGCAGCATGCTTGCGTTATCCATGGTGAATAGTAAAGAGGTGGCTTGCATGTTTTCTCAAAAAGGCGGAGCCGCCACTCATTTACTTTCTCCGCCTCAGGACCATCGTTCCACGTTTCCCATTACGCCTGCTCCTTACGCCACGTACGCCGCATGCACGGTGTGGGGTAGGTGATGGACGCACGGAATACGGGAAGACATGCGGGGGTCGATACTCACGTGCCTTTGATTGGGCGGGCAGGACGGTCGATGGCCTCGTTTGCTGCCACTTTAATGAGCTGGATTCGAGCGGGCTCTTCAGGGGCGTAGAGCTAGTCTTTCGGCCTCCCCTCCCCAACTATAAAAAGGGAACTCAGGGGTTGGAGGAAGAGCATCTCCCTGCGTCTCCTCTTCGTCTCCATCCCCACTCATGGTCATGGCGAGGGGGCGTGGCCGCGGCCGTTCTTCTGCGGAGGCGACCAGGTCCTCTTCCCACCAGAGGGCCGTGGCGGTCAAGGAAGAGCCAGGTTCCCAAGGAGACGGCCATGCTCGAGGTGGGGACGCTGGACGGGGCCGCGGTCGGCGAGGCGGTCTAGGCAGAGGCGGCCGTAGAAGGGGGATGCCTGCGTCGCCTCCGTCTCTGTCGCCATCTGCTTCGCCGACTCCTCTTGCTTCGCCGAGTGGCCACGTCGGGGACTGATACATCTCCAACGTATCTATAATTTTTTATTGCTCCATGCTATATTATCTACTGTTTTGAATGTTAATAGGCTTTATTATACACTTTTATATCATTTTTGGGACTAACACATTAACCCAGAGCCCAGTGCCAGTTTCTGTTTTTACCCTGTTTTAGGGTTTCGAAGAAAAGGAAAATCAAATGGAGTCCAATTGACCTGAAACTTCACGGAACTCGTTTTTGGAAGGAAAGAAGCCCAGAAGACTTGGAGTGCACGTTGGGGGACCCGTGAGGAGGCCACGAGGCAGGGGGCGCCCCCACCCCCCTGGGCGCGCCCTCCACCCTCGTGGGCCCCTCGTGGCCCCCCTAACGTACTTCTTCCACCTATATATCTCCATATACCCTAAAAACATCCGGGAGCACAATAGATCGGGAGTTCCGCCGCCAGAAGCCTCCGTAGCCACCGAAAGCCAATCTAGACCCGTTCCGGCACCCTGCCGGAGGGGGAATCCCTCTCCGGTGGCCATCTTCATCATCCCGGTGCTCTCCATGACAAGGAGGGAGTAGTTCTCCCTCGGGGTTGAGGTTATGTACCAGTAGCTATGTGTTTGATCTCTCTCTTTCTCTCGTGTTCTTGAGATGATACGATCTTGATGTATCGCGAGCTTTGCTATTATAGTTGGATCCTATGATGTTTCTTCCCCCTCTACTCTCTTGTAATGAATTGAGTTTCCCCTTTGAAGTTATCTTATCGGATTGAGTCTTTAAAGATTTGAGAACACTTGATGTATGTCTTGTCGTGGATATCTGTGGTGACAATGGGATATCACGTGATTCACTTGATGTATGTTTTGGTGGTCAACTTGCGGGTTCCGCCCATGAACCTAAGCATAGGGGTTGGCACACGTTTTCGTCGTGATTCTCCGGTAGAAACTTTGGGGCACTCTTTGAGGTTCTATGTGTTGGTTGAATAGATGAATCTGAGATTGTGTGATGCATATCGTATAATCATACCCATGGATACTTGAGGTGACATTGGAGTATCTAGGTGACATTAGGGTTTTGGTTGATTTGTGTCTTAAGGTGTTATTCTAGTACGATCTCTAGGGCTGTTTGTGACACTTATAGGAATAGCCCAACGGATTGATTGGAAAGAATAACTTTGAGGTGGTTTCGTACCCTACCATAATCTCTTCGTTTGTTCTCCGCTATTAGTGACTTTGGAGTGACTCTTTGTTGCATGTTGAGGGATAGTTATGTGATCCAATTATGTTAGTATTGTTGAGGGAACTTGCACTAGCGAAAGTATGAACACTAGGCCTTGTTTCAACACATTGCAATACCGTTTACGCTCACTTTTATCATTAGTTACCTTGCTGTTTTTATATTTTCAGATTACAAAAACTATTATCTACTATCCATATTGCACTTGTAGCACCATCTCTTCGCTGAACTAGTGCACCTATACAATTTACCATTGTATTGGGTGTGTTGGGGACACAAGAGACTCTTTGTTATTTGGTTGCAGAGTTGCTTGAGAGAGACCATCTTCATCCTACGCCTCCTACAGATTGATAAACCTTAGGTCATCCACTTGAGGGAAATTTGCTACTGTCCTACAAACCTCTGCACTTGGAGGCCCAACAATGTCTACAAGAAGAAGGTTGTGTAGTAGACATCAAGCTCTTTTCTGGCGCCGTTGCCGGGGAGGTTAGCGCTTGAAGGTATATCTTTAGATCTTGCAATCGAGTCTTTTAGTTTCTTGTTTTACCACTAGTTTAGTTTATAAAAGAAAACTATAAAAAAATGGAATTGAGTTTGTCTCATACGCTTCATCTTTTTATATCTTTCGTGAGTATGATGGAAAGGAAAATTGTGCCAAAGTGTTTGTGCCAAGTAGAACCTTTGGGAAGACTTGGGGAGAGTCTTTTTGATCATGCTGTAAAAAAACAGAAACTTTAGCGCTCACGAAGATTGCTGCCAGTTTTTATTGGAGAGTGATATTGAGTTAATTCTTTTTGAATATGATTAATAGATAAATTCCTCAGGTCCATCAATTTATTTGAGAATTTTATGAGTTCCATAAGTATACGTTTGATCCAGATTACTAAAGACTGTTCTGTTTTTGACAGATTCTGTTTTTCATGTGTTGTTTGCTTATTTTAATGAATCTATGGCTAGTAAAAGAATTTATAAACCAAAGATAAGTTGGAATAAAGTAGGTTTAACACCAATATAAATAAAGAATTAGTTCATTACAGTACCTTGAAGTGGTGATTTATTTTCTTATACTAACGGAGCTTACGAGTTTTCTGTTAAGTTTTGTGTTGTGAAGTTTTCAAGTTTTCGGTAAGGATTCGATGGACTATGGAATAAGGAGTGGCAAGACCCTAATTTTGGGGACTCCCAAGTCACCCCAAGGTAATATTCCAGGATAGACAAGAGCCTAAGCTTGGGGATGCCCCGGAAGGCATCCCCTCTTTCGTCTTCGTTCATTGGTAACTTTACTTGGAGCTATATTTTTATTCGCCACATGATATGTGTTTTGCTTGGAGCATCAATTTATTTTGTTAGGATTTGCTTGCTGTTATTTAGAACAATGTTTTGCATATTTTATTTCAATAAAAGTGGCATTTATAGCCTTTAATATGCCTATGTTACAAGTATACATGTCGCTGTTTGAAAACAGAAAGTTTACCGCTGTTGCAATCATTCCCTAGAAAAGTCAGAATGTGATAAAATGTTGAAACCTTTTGCATATTAAGCTCTGATAAATTTACTACAGTGGGAATTTTATTTCATAATTTTTGGAGCTAGGGAAGTATGGATGTTGCAGCATTCTTTACAGACTATCCTGTTTAGGCAGATTGCTGTTATGTTTGCATTGTTTGCATATGGTTGCTTCTTTAATGATTCTATTTGAGGATAGGACTATTAAATATGCAGAGGCATTTAGTATGCAATGTTGAATAATAATTTTAGTGATTTTCTACAGTAGAGTATGATAAGGTTTTTGCAATGGTTTATACTAACTTATCTCACGAGTCCTTGTTGAGTTTTGTGTGGATGAAGCTTTTGAGATTTAGGGAGACCGTGATTTGAGCGGAATTAAGGAGACACAAAAGCTCAAGCTTGGGGATGCCCAAGGCACCCCAAGACAATATTTCTAGAAGTCTCAAGCATCTAAGCTTGGGGATGCCCCGGTTGGCATCCCACCTTTCTTCTTCAACAACTATCGGTTAGTATCGGTTGATCCTAAGTTTTTGCTTCTTCACATGATGTTTGCCATTATTAGAATGTCATTTTATTTTGCTTTGCTTGCTGTTTGAATAGAATACCAAGATCTGAAATTATTAAATGTTAGAGAGTCTTCACATAGTTGCATAATTATTCGACTACTCATTGATCTTCACTTATATCTTTCGGAGTAGTTTGTCATTTGCTCTAGTGCTTCACTTATATCTTTTAGAGCATGGTGGTAGTTTTATTTTATAGAAATAGATGAACTCTCATGCTTCACTTATATTATTTTCAGAGTCTTAAATAGCATGGTAATTTTCTTAAAATCCTAATATGCTAGGTATACAAGATTAATAATAAAATTCTCTTATGAGTGTTTTGAATACTAAGAGAAGTTTGATGCTTGATAATTTTTTTGAGATATGGAGGTAATAATATCAAAGTCATGCTAGTTGAGTAGTTGTGAAATTGAGAAATACTTGTGTTGAAGTTTGCAAGTCCCGTAGCATGCACGTATGGTAAACGTTGTGTAACAAATTTGAAACATGAGGTGTTATTTGATTGTCCTCCTTATGAGTGGCGGTCGGGGACGAGCGATGTTCTTTTCCTACCAATCTACCCCCTTAGGAGCATGCGCGTAGTGCCCAGGTTTTTGATGACTAATAGATTTTTGCTATAAGTATATGAGTTCTTTATGACTAATGTTGAGTCCATGGATTATACGCACTCTCACCCTTCCATCCTTGCTAGCCTCTTCGGTATCGTGCATTGCCCTTTCTCACATTGAGAGTTGGTGCAAACTTCGCCGGTGCATCCAAACCCCATGATATGATACGCTCTGTCACACATAAACCTCCTTATATCTTCCTCAAAACAGCCACCATACCTACCTATTATGGCATTTTCATAGCCATTCCGAGATATATTGCCATGCAACTTTCCACCATCCAGTTTATCATGACACATTCATCATTGTCATATTGCTTAGCATGATCATGTAGTTGACATAGTATTTGTGGCAAAGCCACCATTCATAATTTTTTCATACTTTTCACTCTTGATTCATTGCATATCCCGGTACACCGCCGGAGGCATCCATATAGAGTCATACTTTGTTCTAGTATCGAGTTGTAATCATTGAGTTGTAAATAAATAGAAGTGTGATGATCATCATTCAATAGAGCATTGTCCCCCCCCCAAAAAAGGCCAAATAAAAAAAAGAAGGCCCCCCAAAAAAGAAAATAAATAAAAAGGGGCAATGCTACTATCCTTTTTTCCACACTTGTGCTTCAAAGTAGCGCCATGTTCTTCATATAGAGAGTCTCTTGAGTTATCACTTTCATATACTAGTGGGAATTTTCATTATAGAACTTGGCTTGTATATTCCAACAATGGGCCTCCTCAAGTGCCCTAGGTCTTCGTGAGCAAGCAAGTTGGATGCACACCCACTTAATTTCTTTTGTTGAGCTTTCATACATTTATAGCTCTAGTGCATCTGTTGCATGGCAATCCCTACTCCTTGCATTAACATCAATTGATGGGCATCTCCATAGCTCATTGATTAGCCTCGTTGATGTGAGACTTTCCTCCTTTTTTGTCTTCTCCACATAACCCCCCTCATTATATTCTATTCCACCCATAGTGCTATATCCATGGCTCATGCTCATGTATTGCGTGAAAGTTTATAGGTTTGAGATTACTAAAGTATGAAACAATTGCTTGGCTTATCATCGGGATTGTGCATGATGAGAGCATTCTTGTGTGACGAAAATGGAGCATGACCAAACTATATGATTTTGTAGGGATGAACTTTCTTTGGCCATGTTATTTTGAGAAGACATAATTGCTTAGTTAGTATGCTTGAAGTATTATTATTTCTATGTCAATATGAACTTCTATCTTGAATCTTTCGGATCTGAATATTCACACCACAATTAAGAAGAATCACATTGAAATTATGCCAAGTAGCACTCCGCGTCAAAAATTCTGTTTTTATCATTTACCTATTCGAGGACGAGCAGGAATTAAGCTTGGGGATGCTGATACGTCTCCAACGTATCTATAATTTTTGATTGCTCCATGCTATATTATCTACTATTTTGAATGTTTATGGGCTTTATTATACACTTTTATATCATTTTTGGAAATAACCTATTAACCTAGAGCCCAGTGCCAGTTTCTGTTTTTACCCTGTTTTAGGTTTTCGAAGAAAAGGAAAATCAAATGGAGTCCAATTGACCTGAAACTTCACGGAACTCATTTTTGGAAGGAAAGAAGCCCAGAAGACTTGGAGTGCACGTTGGGGGACCTGCGAGGAGGCCACGAGGCAGGGGGGCGCGCCCACCCCCCTGGGCGCGCCCTCCACCCTCGTGGGCCCCTCGTGCCCCCCCTGACGTACTTCTTCCACCTATATATCTCCATATAACCTAAAAACATCCGGGAGCACAATAGATCGGGAGTTCCGCCGCCAGAAGCCTCCGTAGCCACCGAAAGCCAATCTAGACCCGTTCCGGCACCCTGCCCGAGGGGGAATCCCTCTCCGGTGGCCATCTTCATCATCCCGGTGCTCTCCATGACGAGGAGGGAGTAGTTCTCCCTCGGGGCTGAGGGTATGTACCAGTAGCTATGTGTTTGATCTCTCTCTCTCTCTCTCGTGTTCTTGAGATGATACGATCTTGATGTATCGCGAGCTTTGCTATTATAGTTGGATCCTATGATGTTTCTTCCCCCTCTACTCTCTTGTAATGAATTGAGTTTCCCCTTTGAAGTTATCTTATCGGATTGAGTCTTTAAAGATTTGAGAACACTTGATATATGTCTTGCCGTGGATATCTGTGGTGACAATGGGATATCACGTGATTCACTTGATGTATGTTTTGGTGATCAACTTGCGGGTTCCGCCCATGAACCTAAGCATAGGGGTTGGCACACGTTTTCGTCGTGATTCTCCGGTAGAAACTTTAGGGCACTTTTGAGGTTCTATGTGTTGGTTGAATAGATGAATCTGAGATTGTGTGATGCATATCGTATAATCATACCCACGGATACTTGAGGTGACATTGGAGTATCTAGGTGACATTAGGGTTTTGGTTGATTTGTGTCTTAAGGTGTTATTCTAGTACGAACTCTAGGGCTGTTTGTGACACTTATAGAAATAGCCCAACGGATTGATTGGAAAGAATAACTTTGAGGTGGTTTCGTACCCTACCATAATCTCTTCGTTCGTTCTTCGCTATTAGTGACTTTGGAGTGACTCTTTGTTGCATGTTCAGGGATAGTTTTATGATCCAATTATGTTAGTATTGTTGAGAGGACTTGCACTAGTGAAAGTATGAACCCTAGGCCCTGTTTCCTATCATTGCAATACCGTTTATGCTCACTTTTATCATTAGTTACCTTGCTGTTTTTATATTTTCAGATTACAAAAACTATTATCTACTATCCATATACCACTTGTATCACCATCTCTTCGCCGAACTAGTGCACCTATACAATTTACCATTGTATTGGGTGTGTTGGGGACACAAGAGACTCTTTGTTATTTGGTTGCAGGGTTGCTTGAGAGAGACCATCTTCATCCTACGCCTCCTACAGATTGATAAACCTTAGGTCATCCACTTGAGGGAAATTTGCTACTGTCCTACAAACCTCTGCACTTGGAGGCCCAACAACGTCTACAAGAAGAAGGTTGTGTAGTAGACATCAGGGACTCGGCGCTCGAGTTCATCCTGCAGCTGTGTGGGCCGCTGCGCCGCCACCTTCGTCTTCCCCGGGCGTTCGAGAGGGTGCTGGAGATCGACCAGCCACCGCGGCTGAGGCTTCACATGAAGGGGTGTTGCCATGGCGACATGTGGGTGAACACAGGGTTCCCTGCCCCTGAAGTGATGCTCCTTCGCCGGGGCTGGAAAACCTTTGCACGTGCCCATTGCTTAATGGATGGGCACGTCCTCTGCTTTAAGCTAGCAGAGAGTGATTTGCTTTCCGTCAAGGTCTTTGGGCGCTCGGGACACAGGCTAGGGTGCTGTGCGGAGAGCTCGACTGATGGCAAAAGCTCCTCTTCGCGCGAGAGTGACGAGGAGGGCAGCGACAGCGACGATGAGGGTAGTGGGCGGGAGGATGACGGGTCCGACTAAGCGTCGGGTACACCGTTCCAGGGCGACGCCAGCAGCACCATCATCTGCATCGCCAGATCCTTGAACTTCTCGGGGTCGTCGCCTTGGGCGGCTGGCGTTGGAGGGACGGGGAAGACGAAGAAGGTGGGTGGCGAGCCGTCAAGTCGGAGTACGATGGCATCAACGCCTTCGTCGCGTATTGCCGGACCGCTACCTCATCTTTCGGCTCTTCCTCTGGCACCATCATCACTAGCCTCCTTCCGGATGATCGCCAACATGTTCTCTTGGCGTCTTCTGCTGCTCGTACCTCGCCTAGGCACTCTTGCCTTTCCGCGATCTTGTTATGTTCTCTGAGGAGAGGGACAAGAAAGGGATTACGACATCTTATCTCTTTTTAGTTTTTAAGCCTACGTGCCTTTGTAAGATTTAAATCTCGTAACCCCCTTGCTCATGTATGCATTCCATACTAATTGTACTTGTAAGGAACGTATTAATGAAGAGAAGGGTGTTTGCCGGGTTTTGTTTGCGCGTGGGCGAGGGACACACCAAGGAACAAGTCCTTGTTATCTTAAGATAAGCACCATACCCCGGCAACAGGCCTTGCTGCCTTTCTGCTCTATAGCTCGGCTACACTCACGCCCTTGGCGGAGGTACGGGCTAAGTAGGATTAGGCCCTTCGCTCATTCCCATCCCATCGCACTACAACCGAGTTCCGGCCCAAAGTAAGGTTTTTGGACACGGGACAGAAGGAGCTAGATGGTATGAGGGCGAGCGAAGTATCGTACGTTCAAGTTTCATACGGAGGCACAGAGTGGGGGAAAAAGATTTATCTGATGTCGCAGCCCCATGCAACCTTGGCTTGCCTTGATCGGATCCTTAGGCCTGCAGCCCCTGGCAACCTTGGCTTGTCGGGGTCGGGGCGTCAGGCTGTTCTCTTTCTTCCAAATAGCTCAGCAAAAGTGTCCATGCACCCTGCGAACCAAAAAGGACGTGAAGGAATAGAAAGACGCATACTCGACCTCTATGCTAAGGGTTAGTCGCCGCCAAGCACTATCAACCCTAACACACACACATAGAGAGAGAGAGACTCAACCTAGCATGCATGCTAAAACTTAGGGCGCCAACGCTTCATTTATTTATGCTCAGGGTCTGCGCCTGCCTTTGTCCAAAGGGTTACATGCCTTGTCGGCAAGGCTTGTACAAAAGATGGTTTGTCGGGGGGCCCGGCAACCGAGCCTTACAGGTAAAACTTGCGAAGATGTTCGATGTTCCAGGAGTTGCTCACTGGAATACCATCTTCGGTCTCTAGGCGGACTATGCCGGGCCTGGTGACTCGTATTACCCGATAAGGGCCTTACCACTTTGGCGTCAACTTGTTGGAATTCTTGGCCGGTTGAACGTGCCGAAGAACAAGGTCGCCTTCCGCAAAGCTTCGGGCACGAACCTTGCGGCTATGGTAGCGGCACAAGGCTTGCTGGTAGCGTGCTGCTCGCACAACCGCCCGAAGACGATCTTCCTCAAGGAGCGTTGCGTCATATTGTCGCAACTGCTCTTGCTCAAGCTCATCATAAGCGAGCACTCGAGGTGACCCGTGCATGAGTTCTGTGGGGAGAACTGCTTCTTCCCCGTAAACGAGGGAGAAAGGGGTCTGGCCAGTGGCTTGATTTGGTGTCGTTCTGATTGACCAAAGAACCGCTAGCAATTCATCAATCCAGCGCCGTACGCACTTGTGTATCCTATCAAAAGTTCTTTTCTAGAGGCCTCGCAATACTTTAGCATTTGCCCTCTCAGCCTGGCCATTGCTTCGTGGGTGTGCAACAGAAGCAAAACAGACCTTGCTGCCAAGGTCCTGGATGTACTGCATGAAGGTGCGGCTCGTGAACTGTGTGCCGTTGTCGGCGATGACCCTATTTGGCACACCAAAATGGCAGGCTAGTCCTTTGAAGAACTTGACGGCTGGCAATGCTGTCACCTTTCTCACTGCCTCCACCTCCGGCCACTTTGTGAACTTGTCAATTGCAACATACAAGTACTCAAAGCCCCCGACAGCACGGGGAAAAGGGCCCAGTATGTCGAGCCCCCAGACCGAGAATGGCCAGGAAAGAGGGATTGTTTGGAGAGCTTGAGTCGGTTGATGAAGCTTCTTTGAATGGAACTGGCACGCTTCACACTTGGTTACTAGTGCCGTTGCATCCTGGAGGGTTGTGGGCCAGAAGAAACCTTGCCGAAATGCCTTGCCGGCAAGGGCCCTCGACACTATATGGGAGCCACATATGCCTCCGTGGATCTCTGCCAATAGCTCCAGTCCTTCCTCCCCGGGAATGCACTTCAATTTCACACCGTTCGGCCTTTTTCTGTACAGAACATCGTCGACGAACTGATACATGGCAGATCAACGGGCTACTTTCTCCGCTTCTTCCTGCTCCTCAGGAAGTTCCCCTGTTTGGAGGAATCGGACGGTATGTTGTGCCCACGCCGGAGCCTGGGGATCGACGGTAAGGACCAAAAGCATTTCCTCTGCCATGGGAGCGGCTGCCTCTACGGCCAGGGCTTGATGCCCTACCGGAGTCTGTTGCCCCATGGCAGGCTCGGTGTCCACGACAACATCCTTGCCGGCGGCTTCTGGGAGCTTGGCGGGAAAGTACTTGTCGGGGCCTGATTTTCTGCGCTTGTTCTGCTCTGTCAATGGTTCGGCGGATGGTTGAGTTAACTGAAGCACAAAAGTACCTAGTTCCACAGGTAGTTTGAGGGCAGTGCGTTTTGACAGGTAGTCGGCGATGTCGTTCTCCACTCGGGGAACGTGCTCCGCTTGTATACCGTCAAAAAGTTCCTCCAGTTTCCTCACCTCATCTACGTAGGCCTCCATCAACGGGCTTTGACAGTCTTTGTTAAATTGCTTGACGAAAATCTGTGAATCACCCCTGACGATGAGCTTCTTGATCCCTTGGTCTGCCGCGATCCTGAGACCGGCAAGCAACCCCTCGTATTCAGTAGTGTTGTTCGTTGACATCTCCCTGGGAAAGTGCATCTGGACTACAACGAGTAGCACACCAGCACCTTGCAGCGAGAAAGCCCCGTCAAAGTACATAATCCAGTTGCGACTTGTTTCCTTGCCGGGGAGAGTGGTCTCCTGGATCTCTTCGTCAGGCGTTGAGGTCCATTCTGCAATGAACTATGCCAGGACTCTACTCTGGATTGTCGAAGAGCTTTCGAACTTCAAACCAAAGCTCGACAGTTCCAAGGCCCATTTCCACAATCCTCTTGGTTGCGTCTGGGTTATGCAATATCCGTTGCAATGGGAGGAGGGTGACGACGGTGATTTCATGGGCTTGGAAGTAATGACGCAGCTTCCTCCAGGCCAAAGGAGGCCGAAGAGCAGTTTCTGCACGCCAGAGTACCTTGATCTAGCCCCCTGCAAGAGGGAGCTGACAAAGTAAACTGGGTGCTGCATCATCTTCTTCTTCTGCACCACTCCATTTAGTTGCGTCGCTTCTGCTTCGCCAGCGCCAGACTCTGCCGGGGGCCTTGCCTTACCGGTACCAGGCCCAGCCGGGGGGAGCTCTGGTTTGCCATCCGCCAGCCATGCCATCGCCACTGCCTCTTCGTCAACCTCCCTCTGTGCCACTAGCGCGACACTGACCACTTGTTCGTTGCCGCTAGATGTAGCAGCAACGGTTCTTGTGGTTTAGGTGCAACCAGTATTGGCGTAGAGGAGAGGTACTTCTTCAAATCCTGCAGGGCTGCCTCGGCCTCTAGGGTCCATTCCATTGGGCATGCCTTCTTCAAGATTTTGAAAAAAGGGGAGGGCATGCTGAGCAGACTTGGAGATGAACCTGCTCATGGCGGCAACGCAGCCAGTGAGCCGACGCACATCCTTAATCCGGCTAGGCGCCTCAATTTTCTCAATGGCCTTGATCTTGTCTGGATTCGCCTCGATCCCACGCTGTGATACAAAGAACCCGAGAAGCTTGCCGGACGGAACGCCGAAGACACACTTCTCAGGATTCAGCTTGAGGTTGACCTTCTGCAAATTTGCAAACGTCTGCTCCAAATCTTGTATGAGCGTTGCCCTGTCCTTGGTTTTGACCACTATGTCATCCATTTAAGCTTCCATGTTTCTATGTAGCTGGGGCTCAAAACCAATTTGGACTGCTCTTGCAAACGTTGAACCAGCACTCTTCAACCCTAACCCTGGGCGCGCCCTCCACCCTCATGGGCCCCTCGTGGCCCCCTGACGTACTTCTTCCGCCTATATATCTCCATATACCCTAAAAACATCCGAGGGCACAATAGATCGGGAGTTCCGCTGCCAGAAGCCTCCGTAGCCACCGAAAACCAATCTAGACCCATTCCGGCACCCTGCCGGAGGGGGCATCCCTCTCCGGTGGCCATCTTCATCATCCCGGTGCTCTCCATGACGAGGAGGGAGTAGTTCTCCCTCGGGGCTGAGGGTATGTACCAGTAGCTATGTGTTTGATCTCTCTCTCTCTCTCGTGTTCTTCAGGTGATACGATCTTGATGTATCGCGAGCTTTGCTATTATATTTGGATCCTATGATATTTTCTCCCCCCTCTACTCTCTTGTAATGGATTGAGTTTTCCCTTTGAAGTTATCTTATCGGATTGAGTCTTTAAAGATTTGAGAACACTTGATGTATGTCTTGCCGTGCGTATTTGTGGTGACAATGGGATACCACGTGATTCACTTGATGTATGTTTTGGTGATCAACTTGCGGGTTCTGCCCATGAACCTATGCATAGGGGTTGGCACATGTTTTCGTCGCGATTCCTCGGTAGAAACTTTGGGGCACTCTTTGAGGTTCTATGTGTTGGTTGAATAGATGAATCTGAGATTGTGTGATGCATATCGTATAATCATACCCATGGATACTTGAGGTGACATTGGAGTATCTAGGTGACATTAGGGTTTTGGTTGATTTGTGTCTTAAGGTGTTATTCTAGTATGAACTCTAGGGCTGTTTGTGACACTTATAGGAATAGCCCAACGGATTGATTGGAAAGAATAACTTTGAGGTGGTTTCGTACCCTACCATAATCTCTTCGTTTGTTCTCCTCTATTAGTGACTTTGGAGTTACTCTTTGTTGCATGTTGAGGGATAGTTATGTGATCCAATTATGTTAGTATTGTAGAGGGAACTTGCACTAGCAAAAGTATGAACCCTAGGCCTTGTTTCAACACATTGCAATACCGTTTACGCTCACTTTTATCATTAGTTACCTTGCTTTTTTTATATTTTCAGATTACAAAAACTATTATCTACTATCCATATTGCACTTGTAGCACCATCTCTTCGCCGAACTAGTGCACCTATACAATTTACCATTGTATTGGGTGTGTTGGGGACACACGAGACTCTTTGTTATTTGGTTGCAGGGTTGCTTGAGAGAGACCATCTTCATCCTACGCCTCCTATGGATTGATAAACCCTAGGTCATCCACTTGAGGGAAATTTGCTACTGTCCTACAAACCTCTACACTTGGAGGCCCAACAACGTCTACAAGAAGAAGGTTGTGTAGTAGACATCAAGCTCTTTTCTGGCGCCGTTGCCGGGGAGGTTAGCGCTTGAAGGTATATCTTTAGATCTTGCAATCAAGTCTTTTAGTTTCCTATTTTATCACTAGTTTAGTTTATAAAAGAAAACTATAAAAAAATGGAATTGAGTTTACCTCATACGGTCCATCTTTTTAATATCTTTCTTGAGTATGATGGAAAGGAAAATTGTGCCTAAGTGTTAGAAGAAGAATGCATTAGAATGTTTGGCACTAAATATTTGAATGATGAGCATGATTGCAATGTTGTTAGTATGAATTCCTTGAATATCTATGATGCTAATGATATGCAAAGCCACAAGCTTGGGGAAGCAATGTTTGATGAAGATGATATTTTTTGTCCCCCAAGTTTTGATGAGCAAATTTATGATGATGAAAGCATGCCTCCTATTTATGATGATTATATTGATGAAAGTGGATTTGGAGAGGTCATGACTTTATTTTGTAATGATTCCACTATTTCGGAAGTGGTTCCAATTGATTATGAGAACAAAGTTGCTATCTATGATGATTATTGTGATGACTTGTATGCTATAAAGAATAATGATAACCATGAAACTCGTCATCATAATTTTAGTTTTCAATTGTATTATGCCTCATATGATAATTATTTTGTTGAGTTTTCTCCCACTATTATTCATGAGAAGAATTTTGCTTATGTGGAGAGTAATAAAATTTCTATGCTTGTAGATCATGAAAAGAATGCTTTAGGTGCTGATTATATTGTTGAATTCATTCATGATGCTACTGAAAATTATTATGAGGGAGGAATATATGCTTGTAGGAATTGCAATAATATCAAGTTTCCTCTCTATGTGCTTAAAATTTTGAAGTTATGCTTGTTTTACCTTCCTATGCAACTTGATTTTTGTTCCCACAAGTTGTTTTCTCACAAAATCCCTATTCATAGGAAGTATGTTAGACTTAAATGTGCTATTCATATTCTTCATGATGCTCTCTTTATGTTTCAATTCTTATCTTTTATGTGAGCATCATTGAAATCATCATGCCTAGCTAGGGGCGTTAAATGATAGCGCTTGTTGGGAGGCAACCCAATTATATTTTTGTTCCTGTTTAGTAATAAATAATTCATCTAGCCTCTGTTTGGATGTGGTTTTATCTGTTTAATTAGTGTTTGTGCCAAGTAGAACCATTGGGAAGACTTGGGGAAAGTCTTGTTGAACTTGCTGTAAAAAACAGAAACTTTAGCGCTCACGAGAATTGCTGCCAGTTTTTATTGGAGAGTGCTATTTAGTTAATTATTTTTGAAGATGATTAATAGATAAATTCCTCACGTCCAGCAATTTATTTGAGAATTTTATGAGTTCCAGAAGTATACGTTTGATCCAGATTACTACAGACTGTTCTGTTTTTGACAGATTCTGTTTTTCATGTGTTGTTTACTTATTTTGATGAATCTATGGATAGTAAAATATTTTATAAACCATAGAGAAGTTTGAATACAGTAGGTTTAACACCAATATAAATAAAGAATGAGTTCATTACAGTACCTTGAAGTGGTGATTTATTTTCTTATACTAACGGAGCTTACGAGTTTTCTGTTAAGTTTTGTGTTGTGAAGTTTTCAAGTTTTGGGTAAAGATTCGATGGACTATGGAATAAGGAGTGGAAAGAGCCTAAGCTTGGGGATGCCCAAGGCACCCCAAGGTAATATTCAAGAACAACCAAAAGCCTAAGCTTGGGGATGCCCCGGAAGGCATCCCCTCTTTCGTCTTCATTCATCGGTAACTTTACTTGGGGCTATATTTTTCTTTGCCACATGATATGTGTTTTGCTTGGAGCATCATTCTATTTCATTATGTTTTGATTTCTGTTTGAATAAAATACCAAGATCTGAAAATTATTAAATGGGAGAGTCTTCACATAGTTGCATAATTATTCAACTACTCATTGATCTTCACTTATATCTTTCGGAGTAGTTTGTTGTTTGCTCTAGTACTTCACTTATATCTTTTAGAGCATGGTGGTAGTTCTATTTTGAAGAAATAGATGAACTCTCGTGCTTCACATATATTATTTTTAGAGTCTTTAGAACAGCATGGTAATTTGCTTTGGTTGTGAATTTAGTCCTAATATGATGGGCATCCAAGAGGGATATAATAAAAACTTTCATATGGAGTGCATTGAATACTATGAGAAGTTTGATACTTGATTGTTTTGAGATATGAGGATGGTGATATTAGAGTCATGCTAGTTGTGTAGTTGTGAATTTGAGAAATACTTGTGTTAAAGTTTGTGATTCCCGTAGCATGCACGTATGGTGAACCGTTATGTGATGAAGTCGGAGCATGATGTATTTATTGATTGTCCTCCTTATGAGTGGTTGTCGGGGACGAGCGATGGTCTTTTCCTACCAATCTATTCCCCTAGGAGCATGCGGGTAGTACTTTGTTTCGATAACTAATAGATTTTTGCAATAAGTATGTGAGTTATTTATGACTAATGTTGAGTCCATGGATTATACACACTCCCACCCTTCCACCATTGCTAGCCTCTCTAGTACCGCACAACTTTCGCCGGTACCATAAACCCACCATATACCTTCCTCAAAACAGCCACCATACCTACCTATCATGGCATTTCCATAGCCATTTCAAGGTATATTGCCATGCAACCTTCCACCGTTCCGTTATTATGACACGCTCCATCATTGTCATATTGCTATGCATGATCATGTAGTTGACATTGTATTTGTGGCAAAGCCACCGTTCATAATTCTTTCATACATGTCACTCTTAATTCATTGCACATCCCGGTACACCGCCGGAGGCATTCATATAGAGTCATATCTTGTCCTAAGTATCGAGTTGTAATTCTTGAGTTGTAAGTAAATAAAAGTGTGATGATCATCATTATTAGAGCATTGTCCCAGTGAGGAAAGGATGATGGAGACTATGATTCCCCCATAAGTCGGGATGAGACTCCAGACGAAAAAAAGAGAGGCCAAAGAAGCCCAAATAAAAAAAGAGGCCATATAAAAAAGAGAAGGCCCAATTTTTTTAAAATAAATAAAAAAATGAGAGAAAAAGAGAGAAGGGGCAGTGCTACTATCCTTTTAACACACTTGTGCTTCAAAGTAGCACCATGATCTTCATGATAGAGAGTCTCCTATGCTGTCACTTTCATATACTAGTGGGAATCTTTCATTATAGAACTTGGCTTGTATATTCCAATGATGGGCTTCCTCAAAATGCCCTAGGTCTTCGTGAGCAAGCGAGTTGGATGCACACTGATACGTCTCCAACGTATCTATAATTTTTGATTGCTCCATGCTATATTATCTACTGTTTTGGGCAATATTGGGCTTTATTTTCCACTATTATATTATTTTTGGGACTAACCTATTAACCAGAGGCCCAGCCTAGATTTGCTGTTTTATGCCTATTTCAGTGTTTCGAAGAAAAGGAATATCAAACGGAGTCGAAACGGAACGAAATCAACTGGAGAAGTTATTTTTGGAACGAAAGCCACCGGATGGACTTGGACTCCATGTCAGGAGATACGGGAGGTGCTCACGAGGGTGGGGGGGCGCCCCCCTAGGGCGCGCCCCCTGCCTCGTGGGGCCCCTATAGCTCCTCCGACGTACTTCCTGCACCCATATATATCGTCGTACCCTAAAACTTCGAGAAAAAACAATAGATCATGAGTTACGCCACCGCAAGCCTCTGTAGCAACCAAAAGTCAATCGGGACCCTGTTCCGGCACCCTGTTGGAGGGGGGAACCCTCACCAGTGGCCATCTTCATCATCCCGGCGCTCTCCATGACCAGGAGGGAGTAGTTCTCCCTCGGGGCTGAGGGTATGTACCAATAGCTATGTGTTTGATCTCTCTCTCTCTCTCTCGTGTTCTTGATTTGGCACGATCTTGATGTATCGTGAGCTTTGCTATTATAGTTGGATCTTATGTTTCTCCTCCCCCTCTTCTCTCTTGTAATGAATTGAGTTTCCCCTTTGAAGTAATCTTATCGGATTGAGTCTTTAAAGATTTGAGAACACTTGATGTATGTCTTGCCGTGGATATCTGTGGTGACAATGGGATATCACGTGATTCACTTGATGTATGTTTTGGTGATCAACTTGCGGGTTCCGCCCATGAACCTATGCATAGGGGTTGGCACACGTTTTCGTCGTGATTCTCCGGTAGAAACTTTGGGGCACTCTTTGAGGTCCTTTGTGTTGGTTGAATAGATGAATCTGAGATTGTGAGATGCATATTGTATAATCATACCCACGGATACTTGAGGTGACATTGTAGTATCTAGGTGACATTAGGGTTTTGGTTGATTTGTGTCTTAAGGTGTTATACTAGTACGAACTCTAGGGCTGTTTGTGACACTTATAGGAATAGCCCAATGGATTGATTGGAAAGAATAACTTTGAGGTGGTTTCGTACCCTACCATAATCTCTTCGTTCGTTCTCCGCTATTAGTGACTTTGGAGTGACTCTTTGTTGCATGTTGAGGGATAGTTATGTGATCCAATTATGATATTATTGTTGAGGGAACTTACACTAGTGAAAGTATGAACCCTAGGCCTTATTTCCACGCATTGCAATACTGTTTACGCTCACTTTTATCATTAGTTACCTTGCTGTTTTTATATTTTCAGATTACAAAAACTATTATCTACTATCCATATACCACTTGTTTCACCATCTCTTCGCCGAACTAGTGCACCTATGCAATTTACCATTGTATTGGGTGTGTTGGTGACACAAGAGACTCTTTGTTATTTGGTTGCAGGGTTGCTTGAGAGAGACCATCTTTATCCTATGCCTCCTACGGATTGATAAACCTTAGGTCATCCACTTGAGGGAAATTTGCTACTTTCCTACAAACCTCTGCACTTGGAGGCCCAACAACGTCTACAAGAAGAAGGTTGTGTAGTAGACATCAAGCTCTTTTCTGGCGCCGTTGCCGGGGAGGTGAGTGCTTGAAGGTATATCTTTAGATCTTGCAATCGAGTCTTTTAGTTTCTTGTTTTATCACTATTTTAGTTTATAAAATAAAACTATAAAAAAATGGAATTGAGTTTGTCTCATACGCTTCACCTTTTTAATATATTTCGTGAGTATGATGGAAAGGATAATTGTGCTCAAGTGCTAGAAGAAGAAATCTATAAAATGTTACGCACTAAATATTTGAATGATGAGCATGATTGCAATGTTGTTAGTATGAATTCCTTGAATATCCATGATGCTAATGATATGCAAAGCCACAAGCTTGGGGAAGCTATGTTTGATGAAGATGATATTTTTTGTCCCCCAAGTTTTGATGAGCAAATTTATTATGATGAAAGCATGCCTCCTATCTATGATGATTATTATGATGACACATATGCTTTAAAGAATAATAATAACAATGAAACTTGTCATCTTGATTTCAATTTTCAATCACATGATAGTTATTTTGTTGAGTTTGCTCCCACTATTATTAATGAGAAGAATTTTGCTTATGTGGAGAGTAATAAAATTTCTATGCTTGTAGATCATGAAAATAATGCTTTAAGTGCTGGTTATATTGTTGAATTCATTCATTATGCTACTGTAAATTATTATGAGGGAGTAATATATGCTTGTAGGAATTGCAATAATATAAACTTTCCTCTCTATGTGCTTAAAAATTTGAAGTTATGCTTGTTTTACCTTCCTATGCAAGTTGATTCTTGTTCCCATAAGTTGTTTGCTCACAAAATCCCTATGCATAGAAAGTGGGTTAGACTTAAATGTGCTAGTAATATTCTTCATGATGCTCTCTTTATGTTTCAATTCTTATCTTTTATGTGAGCATCATTGACATCATCATGCCTAGCTAGGGGCGTTAAACGATAGCGCTTGTTGGGAGGCAACAGAATTTAATTTTTGTTCCTTGCTTTTTGCTCCTGTTTAGTAATAAATAATTCATCTAGCCTCTGTTTCGATGTGGTTTTATGCTTTTAATTAGTGTTTGTGCCAAGTAGAACCTTTGGAAAGACTTTGGGAAAGTCTTGTTGATCATGCTGTCAAAAACAGAAACTTTATCGCTCACGAGAATTGCTACCATTTTTATTTGGAGAGTGATATTTAGATAATTATTTTTGAAGATGATTAATAGATAAATTCCTCAGGTCCAGAAATTTATTTGAGAATTTTATGAGTTCCATAAGTATACGTTTGATTCAGGTTACTACAGACTGTTCTGTTTTTGACAGATTCTGTTTTTCATGTGCTGTTTACTTATTTTAATGAATCTATGGCTAGTAAAATAGTTTATAAACCATAGAGAATCTGGAATAAAGTAGGTTTAACACCAATATAAATAAAGAATGAGTTCACAACAGTACCTAAGTGGTGATTTATTTTCTTATACTAACGGAGCTTACGAGTTTTCTGTTAAGTTTTGTGTTGTGAAGTTTTCAAGTTTTGGGTAAGGATTCGATGGACTATGGAATAAAGAGTGGCAAGAGCCTAATATTGGGGATGCCCAAGGAAACCCAAGGTAATATTCAAGGACAACCAAGAGCCTATGCTTGGGGATGCCCCGGAAGGCATCCCCTCTTTCGTTCTTCGTTCATCGGTAACTTTACTTGGAGCTATATTTTTATTCGCCACATGATATGTGTTTTGCTTGGAGTGTCAATTTATTTTGTTAGTATTTGCTTTCTGTTATTTAGAACAATGTTTTTCATATTTTATTTCAATAAAAGTGGCATTGATAGCCTTTACTATGCCTATGTGACAAGTATACATGTTGCTGTTTGAAAACAGAAAGTTTACCGCTGTTGCAATAATTCCCTAGAGAAGTCAGAATGTGATAAAATGTTGAAACCTTTTGAATTTTAAGCTCTGATAAATTTACTACAGTGGGAATTTTCTTTCATAATTTTTGGAGCTAGGGAAGTATGGATGTGGCAGCATTCTTTATAGACTATCCTGTTTAGGAAGATTATTGTTATGTTTGCATTTTTTGCATATGTTTGCTTCTTTAATGATTCTATTTGAGGATAGGACTATTAAATATGCAGAGGCATTTAGTATGCAATGTTTAATAATAATTTTAGTGGTTTGCTACAGTAGAGTATGATAAGGTTTTTGCAATGGTTTATACTAACCTATCTCACGAGTCCTTGTTGAGTTTTGTGTGGATGAAAGCTTTTGAGATTTAGGGAGACCGTGATATGAGAGGAATTAAGGAGACACAAAAGCTCAAGATTGGGGATTCCCAAGGCACCCCAAGATAATATTTCAAGAAGTCTCAAGCGCCTAAGCTTGGGGATGCCCCGGTTGGCATCCCACCTTTCTTCTTCAACAACTATCGGTTAGTTTCGGTTGATCTTAAGTTTTTGCTTCTTCACATGATGTTTGCCATTCTTAGAATGTCATTTTGTTTTGCTTTGCTTGCTGTTTGAATAAATTATCAAGATCTGAAAGTATTAAATGAGAGAGAGTCTTCGCATAGTTGCATAATTATTCGACTACTCATTGATGTTCACTTACATCTTTCGGAGTAGTGTGTCATTTGCTCTAGTGCTTCACTTATATCTTTTAGAGCATGGCAGTAGTTTTATTTTGAAGAAATAGATGAACTCTCATGCTTCACTTAGATTATTTTGAGAGTCTTAAATAGCATGGCAATTTTCTTAAAATCCTAATATGCTAGGTATTCAAGAATAATAAAATTCTCTTATGAGTGTGTTGAATACTATGAGAAGTTTGATGATTGATAATTGTTTTGAGATATGAGGATGGTGATATTAGAGTCATGCTAGTTGAGTGGTTATGAATTTGAGAAATACTTGTGTTGAAGTTTGTGATTCCCGTAGCATGCACGTATGGTGAACCGTTATGTGATGAAGTCGGAGCATGATTTATTTATTGATTGTCTTCCTTATGAGTGGCGGTCGGGGACGAGCGATGGTCTTTTCCTACCAATCTATCCCCCTAGGAGCATGCGCGTAATACTTTGCTTTGATAACTTGTAGATTTTTGCAATAAGTATGTGAGTTCTTTATGACTAATGTTGAGTCCATGGATTATACGCACTCTCACCCTTCCACCATTGCTAGCCTCTCTAGTACCGCGCAACTTTCGCCGGTACCATAAACCCACCATACACCTTCCTCAAAACATCCACCATACCTACCTATTATGGCATTTCCATAGCCATTCCGAGATATATTGCCATGCAACTTTCCACTGTTCCGTTTATTATGACACACTCCATCATTGTCATATTGCTTAGCATGATCATGTAGTTGACATAGTATTTGTGGCAAAGCCACCGTTCATAATTCTTTCATACATGTCACTCATGTATCATTGCACATCCCGGTACACCGCCGGAGGCATTCATATAGAGTCATACTTTTTTTAGTACCTGGTTGTAATCATTGAGTTGTAAATAGATAGAAGTGTGATGATCATTATTCAATAGAGCATTGTCCACAAAAAAAAGAGAAAGGCCAAATAAAAAAAGGGAAGGCCAAATAAAAAAGCAAAGGCCAAATAAAAAAGAGAAAGGCCAAAAAATAAAAAATAAAATAAAAGTGGCAATGCTACTATTCCTCTTTTCCACACTTGTGCTTCAAAGTAGCACCATGATCTTCATGATAGAGAGTCTCCTATGTTGTCACTTTCATATACTAGTGGGAATCTTTCATTATAGAACTTGGCTTGTATATTCCAATGATGGGCTTCCTCAAAATGCCCTAGGTCTTCGTGAGCAAGCGAGTTGGATGCACACCGACTAGTTTCTTTTGTTGAGCTTTCATACATTTATAGCTCTAGTGCATCCGTTGCATGGCAATCCCTACTCACTCACATTGATATCTATTGATGGGCGTCTCCATAGCCTGTTGATACGCCTAGTCGATGTGAGACTATCTTCTCCTTTTTGTCCTCTCCACAACCACCATTCTATTCCACCTATAGTGCTATGTCCATGGCTCACGCTCATGTATTGCGTGAAGATTGAAAAAGTTTGAGAACATCAAAAGTATGAAACAATTGCTTGGCTTGTCATCAGGGTTGTGCATGATTTAAATATTTTGTGTGGTGAAGATAGAGCATAGCCAGACTATATGATTTTGTAGGGATAACTTTCTTTGGCCATGTTATTTTGAGAAGACATGATTGCTTAGTTAGTATGCTTGAAGTATTATTATTTTTATGTCAATATGAACTTTTGTCTTGAATCTTTCGGATCTGAATATTCATATCACAAGTAAGAAGGATTACATTGAAATTATGCCAACTAGCATTCCACATCAAAAATTATCTTTTTATCATTTACCTACTCGAGGACGAGAAGGAATTAAGCTTGGGGATGCTCGATACGTCTCCAACGTATCTATAATTTTTGATTGCTCCATGCTATATTATCTACTGTTTTGGGCAATATTGGGCTTTATTTTCCACTTTTATATTATTTTTGGGACCAACCTATTAACCGGAGGCCCAGCCCAGATTTGCTATTTTATGCCTATTTCAGTGTTTCGAAGAAAAGGAATATCAAACGGAGTCGAAACGGAACGAAATCAACTTGAGAAGTTATTTTTGGAACGAAAGCCACCGGATAGACTTGGACTCCACGTCAGGAGATACGGGAGGTGCTCACGAGGGTGGGGGGGGGGCGCCCCCCAGGGCGCGCCCCCTGCCTCGTGGGGCCCCCGTAGCTCCTCCGACATACTCCCTGCACCCATATATATCGTCGTACCCTAAAACTTCGAGAAAAAACAATAGATTAGGAGTTCCGCTGCCGCAAGCCTCTGTAGCCATCAAAAGTCAATCGGGACCCTGTTCCGGCACCCTGCCGGAGGGGGGAACCCTCACCGATGGCCATCTTCATCATCTCGGCGCTCTCCATGACGAGGAGGGAGTAGTTCTCCCTCGGGGCTGAGGGTATGTACCAATAGCTATGTGTTTTATCTCTCTCTCTCTCTCTTGTGTTCTTGATTTGGCACGATCTTGATGTATCGCGAGCTTTGCTATTATAGTTGGATCTTATGTTTCTCCTCCCCCTCTTCTCTCTTGTAATGAATTGAGTTTCCCCTTGAAGTAATCTTATTGGATTGAGTCTTTAAAGATTTGAGAACACTTGATGTATGTCTTGCCGTGGATATCTATGGTGACAATGGGATATCACGTGATTCACTTGATGTATGTTTTGGTGATCAACTTTCGGGTTCCGCCCATGAACCTATGCATAGGGGTTGGCACACGTTTTCGTCGTGATTCTCCGGTAGAAACTTTGGGGCACTCTTTGAGGTCCTTTGTGTTGGTTGAATAGATGAATCTGAGATTGTGTGATGCATATCGTATAATCATACCCACGGATACTTGAGGTGACATTGGAGTATCTAGGTGACATTAGGGTTTTGGTTGATTTGTGTCTTAAGGTGTTATTCTAGTACGGACTCTAGGGCTGTTTGTGACACTTATAGGAATAGCCCAACGGATTGATTGGAAAGAATAACTTTGAGGTGGTTTCGTACCCTACCATAATCTCTTCGTTCGTTCTCCGCTATTAGTGACTTTGGAGTGACTCTTTGTTGCATGTTGAGGGATAGTTATGTGATCCAATTATGATATTATTGTTGAGGGAACTTACACTAGTGAAAGTATGAACCCTAGGCCATATTTCCACGCATTGCAATACCATTTACGCTCACTTTTATCATTAGTTACCTTGCTGTTTTTATATTTTCAGATTACAAAAACTATTATCTACTATCCATATACCACTTGTTTCACCATCTCTTCGCCGAACTAGTGCACCTTTACAATTTACCTTTGTATTGGGTGTGTTGGGGACACAAGAGACTCTTTGTTATTTGGTTGCAGGGTTGCTTGAGAGAGACCATCTTCATCCTACGCCTCCTACGGATTGATAAACCTTAGTTCATCCACTTGAGGGAAATTTGCTACTGTCCTACAAACCACTGCACTTGGAGGCCCAACAACGTCTACAAGAAGAAGGTTGTGTAGTAGACATCACACACCCACTAGTTTCTTTTGTTGAGCTTTCATACATTTATAGCTCTAGTGCATCCGTTGCATGGCAATCCCTACACACTCACATTGATATCTATTAATGGGCATCTCCATAGCCCGTTGATACACCTAGTTGATGTGAGACTATCTTCTCCTTTTTGTCTTCTCCACAACCACCATTCTATTCCACCTATAGTGCTATGTCCACGGCTCACGCTCATGTATTGTGTGAAGATTGAAAAGTTTAAGAACATCAAAAGTATGAAACAATTGCTTGGCTTGTCATCGGGGTTGTACATGATTTAAATATTTTGTGTGGTGAAGATGGAGCATAGCCAGACTATATGATTTTGTAGGGATAGCTTTCTTTGGCCATGTTATTTTGAGAAGACATGATTGCTTAGTTAGTATGCTTGAAGTATTATTATTTTTATGTCAATATTAAAATTTTGTCTTGAATCTTATGGATCTGAACATTCTTGCCACAATAAAGAGAAATACATGGATAAATATGTTAGGTAGCATTCCACATCAAAAATTCTGTTTTTATCATTTACCTACTCGAGGAAGAGCAGGAATTAAGCTTGGGAATGCTGATACGTCTCCAACGTATCTATAATTTTTGATTGTTCCATGCTATTATATTATCAACTTTGGATGTTTATGGGCTTTATTATACACTTTTATATCATTTTTGGGACTAACCTATTAACCTAGAGCCCAGTGCCAGTTTCTATTTTTTTTTTGCCTATTTTAGGGTTTCGAAGAAAAGGAAAATCAAACGGAGTCCAAATGACCTGAAACTTCACGGAACTTATTTTTAGATCAGAAGAAGCCCAGAAGACTTGGAGTCTACGTAAGGGAAGCTTCAAGGAGGCCACGAGGTAGGGGGGCGCGCCCACCCCCTGGGCGCGCCCTCCACCCTCGTGGGCCCCTTGTGCCCCCCGGACGTACTTCTTCTGCCTATATTTCTCCATATACCCTAAAAACGTCCGAGGGCACAATAGATCGGGAGTTCCGCCGCCAGAAGCCTCCGTAGCCACCGAAAACCGATCTAGACCCATTCCGGCACCCTGCCGGAGGGGGCATCCCTCTCCGGTGGCCATCTTCATCATCCCGGTGCTCTCCATGACGAGGAGGGAGTAGTTCTCCCTCGGGGCTGAGGGTATGTACCAGTAGCTATGTGTTTGATCTCTCTCTCTCTCTCTCTCTCTCTCGTGTTCTTGAGGTGATACGATCTTGATGTATTGCGAGCTTTGCAATTATATTTGGATCCTATGATGTTTTCTCCCCCCTCTACTCTCTTGTAATGGATTGAGTTTTCCCTTTGAAGTTATCTTATCTGATTGAGTCCTTCAAGATTTGAGAACACTTGATGTATGTCTTGCCGTGCGTATCTGTGGTGACAATGGGATACCACGTGATTCACTTGATGTATGTTTCGGTGATCAACTTGCGGGTTCCGCCCATGAACCTATGCATAGGGGTTGGCACATGTTTTCGTCGTTATTCTCTGGTAGAAACTTTGGGGCACTCTTTGAGGTTCTATGTGTTGGTTGAATAGATGAATCTGAGATTGTGTGATGCATATCGTATAATCATACCCATGGATACTTGAGGTGACATTGGAGTATCTAGGTGACATTAGGGTTTTGGTTGATTTGTGTCTTAAGGTGTTATTCTAGTACGAACTCTAGGGCTGTTTGTGACACTTATAGGAATAGCCCAACTGATTGATTAGAAAGAATAACTTTGAGGTGGTTTCGTACCCTACCATAATCTCTTCGTTTGTTCTCCGCTATTAGTGACTTTGGAGTGACTCTTTGTTGCATGTTGAGGGATAGTTATGTGATCCAATTATGTTAGTATTGTTGAGGGAACTTGCACTAGCAAAAGTATGAACCCTAGGCCTTGTTTCAACACATTGCAATACCGTTTACGCTCACTTTTATCATTAGTTACCTTGCTTTTTTTATATTTTCAGATTACAAAAACTATTATCTACTATCCATATACCACTTGTTTCACCATCTCTTCGCCGAACTAGTGCACCTTTACAATTTACCTTTGTATTGGGTGTGTTGGGGACACAAGAGACTCTTTGTTATTTGGTTGCAGGGTTGCTTGAGAGAGACCATCTTCATCCTACGCCTCCTACGGATTGATAAACCTTAGTTCATCCACTTGAGGGAAATTTGCTACTGTCCTACAAACCTCTGCACTTGGAGGCCCAACAACGTCTACAAGAAGAAGGTTGTGTAGTAGACATCAATGAACTCCTGCTGTTCCAAAGCTTGCTTCCTAACCTTTTGCTTGATGGGTCGCGCATGAGGACACACATCAAGATGGTGCTCAATCACCTCCTCGGGAACGCCGGGGATGTCGGATGCTCGCCATGCAAACACATCGACATTTGCCCGTAGGAAGGTGACGAGCTCGCCTTCCTATTTGCTATCGAGGGAGGAGCTTGTGGTGAAAGCCCTTCTCGTGCCATCCTCCTTGACGGACACCTTGCTCTTACCGGTGGAGTCATCTGGTACATCCTCGACGGGAGCACAACACTCCGAAGAGGTGCGCTTGCCGGAGTGGGTGTGAGAGGTCTTGCCGGTCTTCTTTCCCGGGGCTTCGGCAGCATGAGCAAGTGCCTTGGCGGCAGTCGCTGCAACTGCCTCCCGGTAGAGTTTGTCAGCGCAGATCAACACATCCTTCTTGTCGGAGGGAACAGTGATGATAGTCATCTGCCCAGGCATCTTCAGCATGTTGTAGGCATAGTGTGAGGCTGCCATGAACTTAGCTAGTGCCGGGCGGCCGAGGATCCCGTTGTAGGGCAAGCGGATCTTGGCTACATAGAAAACAATCTTCTCTGCCCTGTAGTTTAACTTGCCTCCAAACGTCATGGGTAGCGTGACCTTACCCTTCGGCTGACTCCTTCCCAGGTTGACCCCTTGAAACGTGCCCGTCTCTTCGAGGTCTCCATCAGGAATCTGCAGCCTTTTGATCACAACAGGCGAGATCAAGTTCAGACCGGCCCCGCCATCAACTAGCATTTTTGTCACCTTGAGGTTGCGTATTGTTGGTGAAACCAACAACGGCAAACACCCGACCGCAGTTGTGCGATCAGGGTGGTCCTCGGTGTCGAAAATGATAGGCGTGCTGGACCACTTCAGGGGCCTTCGAGCATTGAATGATGGTTCCGCTGCTGTGATCTCACGCGCCCACTGCTTGAGCTGGCGGTGAGAGGTGTGCAGGGAGGCGCCACCGTCGATGCACATGGCCTCCGTAGCTTTCTGAAACTCATGCTCGCCGGACTCGTTGTCCTTGTCATGACCGTCGTCTTCCTACTTCTTGTCGCGGCTCCGGGCGGGCCTCTCTTGCTGGTTATCCTTGCCGCGGCGACCTCCTTGGCTGCCACGCTTCTTACCGAATCCCTCTACACCATCCTGACGCTTCTCCTTGCCCCGCCTCTCATACTCGGCTTTTTGCTTCTCAGCAAGCAGCTCAACTTGTCGGAAATTCTGGAGGTCGTGGCCTTTGGTGCGGTGGATCTTGCAGTACTGCTTGTCGGAGACTCCTGGCTTGTCGGCAGCCGCCAAGGTCCGGCAAGCGGCGCACCCGGCAATTTCCTTGCCAGGGTCGTCTGCCTTGGCCTTCTTGGCAGTGCCGGTGTCCTCGGATCCCTTGATGGAAAGCACGGTCTTGCCCTTGCACTTCTTGTTGCGGTGCCGGCCATTCTTCGTTGGGGTGGCTGTGTCTTCATTTGTGGAGTCGGTTTCCACGCCGATGTGCTCACCGGGGTACTTCCTCCCCTCTTCAGCCCGAGCGCACCTATCGGCCAGAACATAAAGTTCGGCCATGTCTTTGACCTTGTTCACCGCCAGCTCTTCACGCATCTTGCGGTTGCGCACATTCTGATGGAATGCACCGATCACGGCGGCGGGATGAACATCTGGGATGTTGTACTGCACCCAGCTGAACCTCTGTATGTACTTGCGCAGGTTTTCACCTTCCTTCTGGGTGATGATATGCAAATCGTTTGCCTGGCCATGAGCTTGGTGGCCTCCAGTGAAGGCACCAACGAACTCATGACACAAATCCGGCCAAGAAGAAATGGAACCCGCCGGCAAGTGCATCAACCATGACATGACATTGGGTTTAAGCGCCAACGGGAAGTATTTGGCAAGCACCTTGTCGTCGCAAGCACCAGCAGCTTGCATCGTGATGGTGTAGATGCTGAGGAACTCTGACGGGTGGGTCTTGCCGCTGTACTTCTCGCCAACGTCGGGCTTGAACATGCGGTGGGAGGGCCACTGGAACTGCCGCAGCTCACGGGTAAAGGCTGGGCAACCAACCTCAGAGGGTAGGCCGCCAGAGCCTCCCGGTGCTGGGTGGTCCATAGTGGGCCCCGCCCACCTATCTGACTGGTGGCGTGCATTGCGCCAGCGCTCGATGGTGGTTCGAGCATCTTCATGGGCTCGCTCCCTAAGAACTTGGCGCTGATCGCGGTGGGTCCGTCGGTTGGACGACACTTTGGAAATGTCATCATAAGCATCATCACGACGGACCGACACCCGCGGTGGCTGGCGTGGGGGAGGAGAGTGCACCGTGGCTGCAGCACCTCCGCCCCTTCCACCGCTGGCACACGGTGGCTCGACGAAGCACCGACCTGAGGGACCCGCTGGTCACGGCTCTTCTCCGTTGGCAGCGCCGATGAGGCTCCGGATGGTGGCTCTCCACTCGTCGAGATTTTCCGTAGCAGGAGGAAAGTCGAGGAGCAACTACGCGCGCTAAAGCTTCTGTTGGCGTGGGTGGCAGCCAAAGCTGCGTTGACCGTGACGCGCTCCGACTTCTAACCACGTTATAACGAGCTCTATCACGGCCTTGCGGCTGTGTGCCATTTTCGCCAGCGCCTCGGTGTGCGTGTTGGCCCTCTATGTCCCGCGAATGAGGCACAAGACTCTTCCCACGGCGGCGCCCGATGTCACCAGTAGGGTGACGCTGCTCGTCGCGCACAACCTGTGAAGAGAGCGTCGTGGGCGCCGGCGTAGGCGTCTTGGAAGTCGCCGCGCCGCCTATGGGCAGCACGACGCCGCCCTTGGAGGGCCCCGCACCGCCTGTGGCGGGCCTGGCTCCGTCTTTGGATTTGGCGGCATGCGGCCCATCGTCTCACGCACGAACGACGCCGCTCGCCAGGCTTTGACTTCCAGAGCGATGTGTGTGTTCGCGGGCCGCACCTCAGCTTTCGTCCGCTACCGCCCCACCACTCGCCCGCACTGGTACGGGCCGTGCGGCCCCCGATGAACCGATCGCTGTGATCGCCTTCTTCTTGGGAGCCATGGTGACGCAGAACTGCTAAACTAACTGCTAGACCGGATTTTCACAACTGCGCGCCCCTACCTCTCGCGCCAGAGATGTCGGTGGGAACGACACCTATGGGATCACTGGACCCCTAATACGGTTGGCGGGCGAGGAGTTGTGCAAAGAGCGGGTCTAGTAGCCAGCACAAAGATCGTTTATCCAGGTTCGGGCCGCAAGGATGCATAATACCCTAGTCCTGCTTTGGTGTATATTTGAGTGTTCTTGAGCTTTCGAACTAGCTGCGGTGCGTGCATAGTCCAAAGATCCGAATCCTTCTCCAGTAGGCCTCGGGCCTCCTTTTATAGTCAAAAAGGGGTCACCACAGTGGCACACGGGAGGTGGAAAGGTAAACAGTGTACAAGCTTATCGCATGTCATTACGGGACAAGGTGCATTAAATGCGCTTCTTAGGTGTCTCAGCTGCTTTATTGGGGATGGCAACGAGGCCCGTCCCATCCGTCGCCGTTCCACCTGATGGGGAACGCGGTAATTTCAAAAATAATCCTAAGCACACACAAGATCATGGTGATGCATAGCAACGAGAGGGGAGAGTGTCGTCCACGTACCCTCGTAGACCATAAGTGGAAGCGTTATGACAACGCGGTTGATGTAGTCGTACGTCTTCATGGTCGACCGATCCTAGTACCGAACGTACGACACCTCAGCGATCTGCACATGTTCAGCTCAGTGATGTCCCATGAACTCACGATCTAGTAGAGCTTTGAGGGAGAGTTCCATCAGCACGATGGTGTGATGACGGTGTTGATGAAGCTACCGACGCAGCGCTTCGCCTAAGCACCACTACGATATGACCGAGGTGGATTATGGTGGAGGGGGCAGCACACATGGCTAAAAGATCAATCATAAACTAGTGTCTATGGGGTGCCCCCTTCCCCGAATATAAAGGAGTGGAGGAGGGGGAGAGGCCGGCCCTCCTAGGCGTGCCCCAAGGGGAGTCCTACTCCCACCGGGAGTAGGACTCCAACCCTTCCAAGAGTAGGAGTAGGAGAGAGGGAAGGAGGAGAGAGGGGGAAGGAAAGGTGGGCACCGCCCCCCTCCTTGTCCAGTTCGGACTAGAGGGAGAGGGGGCGCGCGGCCTTCCCTGGCCGCCCCTCCTGTTCTCCACTAAGGCCCAATAGGCCCATTACACTCCCCGGGGGGTTCCGGTAATCCCCGGTACTCCGTTATTTATCCGAACTTGCCTGCAACCCTTCCGAAGTCCAAGTATAGTCATCCAATATATTGATCTTTATGTCTCAACCATTTCGAGACTCCTCGTCATGTCCGTTATCAAATCCGGGACTCTGAACTACCTTCGGTACATCAAAACACATAAACTCATATTACTGATCGTCACCGAATGTTAAGCGTTCGGACCCTACGGGTTCGAGAACTATGTAGACATGACCGAGACTCATCTCCGGTTAATAACCAATAGCGGAACCTGGATGCTCATATTGGCTCCAACATATTCTACAAAGATCTTTATCTGTCAAACCGCATAACGGTATACGTTGTTCCCTTTGTCATCGGTATGTTACTTGCCCGAGATTCGATCGTTGGTACCTCAATACCTAGTTCAATCTCGTGACCGGCAAGTCTCTTTACTCGTTCCGTAATGATACATCACATAACTAACTCATTAGCTATATTGCTTGCAAGGCTTATTGTGATGTACATTACCGAGAGGGCCCAGAGATACCTCTCCGACAATCGGAGTGACAAATCCTAATCTTGATCCATGCCAACTCAACAAACACCATCGGAGACACTTGTAGAGCACCTTTATAATCACCCAATTAGGTTGTGATGTTTGGTAGCACACAAAGTGTTCCTCCGGTATTCGGGAGTTGCATGATCTCATAGTCATAGGAACATGTATAGTTATGGAGAAAGCAATAGCAACAAACTAAACGATCATCCTGCTAAGCTAACGGATGGGTCAAGTCAATCACATCATTCTCTAATGATGTGATCCCATTAATCAAATGACAACTCATGTCCATGGTTAGGAAACTTAACCATCATTGATTCAACGAGCTAGTCAAGTAGAAGCAAATTAGTGACACTCTGTTTGTCTATGTATTCACACATGTACTAAGTTTCCGGTTAATACGATTCTAGCATGAATTTATTACACTTATCATGATATAAGGAAATATAAATAACAACTTTATTATGGCCTCTAGGGCATATTTCCTTCAGTCTCCCACTTGCACAAGAGTCAATAATCTAGATTACATTGTAACGATTCTAACACCCATGGAGTCTTGGTGCTGATCATGTTTTGCTCGTGAGAGAGGCTTAGTCAATGGGTCTGCAACATTCAGATCCGTATGTATCTTGCAAATCTCTATGTCTCCCTCCTTGACTTGATCGCGGATGGAAGTGAAGCGTCTCCTGATGTGCTTGGTTATTTTGTGAAATCTGGATTCCTTTGCCAAGGCAATTGCACCAGTATTGTCGCAAAAGATTTTCATTGGACCCGATGCACTAGGTATGACACCTAGATTGGATATGAACTCCTTCATCCAGACTCCTTCATTTGCTGCTTCCGAAGTGGCTATGCATTCTACTTCACACGTAGATCCCGCCACAACACTTTGCTTGGAACTGCACCAACTGACAACTCCTCCATTTAATAAAACACGTGTCCGGTCTGTGACTTAGAGTCATCCGGATCAGTGTCAAAGCTTGCATCCACGTAACCGTTTACGACGAGCTCTTTTTCACCTCCATATACGAGAAACATATCCTTAGTCCTTTTCAGGTATTTCAGGATGTTCTTGACCATTGTCCAGTGATCCACTCCTGGATTACTTCGGTACCTCCCTGCTAAACTTATAGCAAGGCACACATCAAGTTTGGTACGCAACATTGCATACATGATAGAGCCTATGGCTGAAGCATAGGGAACACCTTTCGTTTTCTCTCTATCTTCTGCAGTGGTCGGGCATTGAGTCTGACTCAACTTCACACCTTGTAATACAGGCAAGAACCCTTTCTTTGCCTGATCCATTTTAAACTTCTTTAAAACTCTATCAAGGTATGTGCTTTGTGAAAGTCCAATTAAGCGTCTTGATCTATCTCTATAGATCTTGATGCCCAATATATAAGCAGCTTCACTGAGGTCTTTCATTGAAAAACTCTTATTAAAGTATCCTTTTATGCTATCCAGAAATTCTATATCATTTCCAATCAACAATATGTCATCCAAATATAATATTAGAAATGCTACAGAGCTCCCACTCACTTTCTTGTAAATACAGGCTTCTCCAAAAGTCTGTATAAAACCATATGCTTTGATCACACTATCAAAACGTTTATTCCAACTCCGAGATGCTTGCACCAGTCCATAGATGGATCGCTAGAGTTTGCACACTTTGTTAGCACCCTTTGGATCGATAAAACCTTCAGGTTGCATCATATACAACTCTTCTTCCAGAAATCCATTCAGGAATGCAGTCTTTACATCCATTTGCCAATTTTCATAATCATAAAATGCAGCAATTGCTAACATGATTCAGATGGACTTA
The DNA here is from genome assembly GCF_056163025.1 of Triticum urartu. NCBI lineage: Eukaryota > Viridiplantae > Streptophyta > Magnoliopsida > Poales > Poaceae > Triticum > Triticum urartu. The sequence continues at coordinate 633,216,258 of NC_141877.1, read as the reverse complement.
AGCATCGCTACGGGTGAGAAGGTCTAATCGTAGTCAACTCCTTGAACTTGTCGAAAACCTTTTGCAACAAGTCGAGCTTAGTAGACAGTAACATTACCGTCAGTGTCAGTCTTCTTCTTGAAGATCCATTTATTCTCGATGGCTTGCCGATCATCGGGCAAGTAAACCAAAGTCCATACTTTGTTCTCATACATGGATCCCATCTCAGATTTCATGGCCTCAAGCCATTTTGCGGAATCTAGGCTCATCATCGCTTCCTCATAGTTCATAGGTTCGCCATGGTTAAGTAACATGACCTCCAGAACAAGATTACCGTACCACTCTGGTTGACCTACGAAGTTCGGTAGTAACTTGATCTGAAGTTTCATGATCATCATCATTAGCTTCCTCACTAATTGGTGTAGGTGTCACAGAAACCGGTTTCTGTGATGTACTACTTTCCAATAAGGGAGCATGTACAGTTACCTCATCAAGTTCTACTTTCCTCCCACTCACTTCTTTCGAGAGAAACTCCTTCTCTAGAAAGGATCCATTCTTAGCAATAAATGTCTTGCCTTCGGATCTATGATAGAAGGTGTACCCAACAGTCTCCTTCGGGTATCCTATGAAGACACATTTCTCTGATTTCACTTACTGGTGTAGGAATCACTGGAACTGATTTCAGTGATGAACTACTTTCCAATAAGGGAGAAGATACAATTACCTCGTCAAGTTCTACTTTCCTCCCACTCATTTCTTTTGAGAGAAACTCCTTCTCTAGAAAGGATCCATTCTTAGCAACGAATGTCTTACCTTAGGATCTGTGATAGAAGGTGTACCCAACAGTCTCCTTTGGGTATTGATAACCCACAAGTATAGGGGATCGCAACAGTTTTCGAGGGTAGAGTATTCAACCCAAATTTATTACCAAAGTAATATGATAGTAGTGGTAACGATGGCAAAAAGTAACGGTAGCAAAAGTAATATTTTTGGGTTTTATAGTGATTGTAACAGTAGCAATGGAAAAGTAAAATAAGCGAAGAACAATATATGAAAAGCTCGTAGGCGTTGGATCAGTGATGGAGAATTATATCGGATGCGATCGATCATGCAACAGTTATAACATAGGGTGACATAGAACTAGCTCCAGTTCATCAATGTAATGTAGGCATGTATTCCAAATATAGTCATACGTGCTTATGGAAAAGAACTTGCATGACATCTTTTGTCCTACCCTCCCATGGCAGTGGGGTCCTATTGGAAACTAAGGGATATTAAGGCCTCCTTTTAATAGAGTGCCGAACCAAAGCATTAACACATAGTGAATACATGAACTCCTCAAACTATGGTCATCACCGGCAATGGTCCCGATTATTGTCACTTTGGGGTTAACAGATCATAACACATAATAGGTGACTATAGACTTGCAAGATAGGATCAAGAACTCACATATATTCATGAAAACATAATAGGTTCAGATTTGAAATCATGGCACTCGGGCCCTAGTGACAAGCATTAAGCATAGCAAAGTCATAGCAACATCAATCTCAGAACATAGTGGATACTAGGGATCAAACCCTAACAAAACTAACTCGATTACATGATAAATCTCATCCAACCCCTCACCGTCTAGCAAGCCTACGATGGAATTACTCACGCACGGCGGTGAGCATCATGAAATTGGTGATGGAGGAAGGTTGATGATGATGATGGCGACGGATTCCCCTCTCCAGAGCCCCGAACGGACTCCAAATCAGCCCTCCCGAGAGAGTTCAAGGCTTGGCGGTGGCTCCGTATCGTAAAACATGATGAATCCTTCTCTCTGATTTTTTCTCCCCGAAAGTGAATATATGGAGTCAAGGTTGAGGTCGGTGGAGCATCAGGGGGCCCACGAGGCAGGGGGCACCCCAGGGGGGTAGGGCGCGCCCCCACCCTCGTGGACAGGGTGTGGGCCCCCTGACGTGGTTCTTTCTTCCAGTATTTTTTATATATTCCAAAATAATTCTTCGTTGATCTTCAGGTCATTCCGAGAACTTTTATTTCTGCACAAAAATAACACCATGGCAATTCTGCTGAAAACAGCGTCAGTCCGGGTTAGTTCCATTCAAATCATGCAAGTTAGAGTCCAAAACAAGGGAAAAAGTGATTGGAAAAGTAGATACGACGGAGGCGTATCAACTCCCCAAGCTTAAACCTTTGCTTGTCCTCAAGTAATTCAGTTGATAAACTGAAAGTGATAAAGAAAAACTTTTACAAACTCTGTTTGCTCTTGTTGATGTAAATATGTAAAGCCAGCATTCAAGTTTTCAGCAAAGATTATGAACTAACCACAATCGCAATAACATTTAGGTCTCATGTTTACTCATATCAATGGCATAATCAACCAGCGAGCAATAATAATAAATCTCGGATGACAACACTTTCTCAAAACAATCATGATATGATATAACAAGATGGTATCTCGCTAGCCCTTTCCGAGATCGCAGAACATAAATGCAGAGCACCTTTAAAGATCAAGGACTGACTAGACATTGTAATTCATGGTAAAAGGGATCCAGTCAAGTCATACCCAATGTATACTAATAGTAATGGATGCAAATGACAGCGGTGAAGGAAGTATGCCCTAGAGGCAATAATAAAGTTATTATTTATTTCCTCATATCATGATAAATGTTTATTATTCATGCTAGAATTGTATTAACCGGAAACTTAGTACATGTGTGAATACATAGACAAACAGAGTGTCACTAGTATGCCTCTACTTGACTAGCTCATTAATCAAAGATGGTTAAGTTTCCTAACCATAGACATGAGTTCCCATTTGATTAATGGGATCACATCATTAGGAGAATGATGTGATTGACTTGACCAATTCCGTTAGCTTAGCACTTGATCGTTTAGTTTACTGCTATTGCTTTCTTCATGACTTATACATGTTCCTATAACTATGAGATTATGCAACTCCCGATTACCGGAGGAACACTTTGTGTGGTACCAAACGTCACAACGTAACTGGGTGATTATAAAGGTGCTCTACAGGTGTCTCCGATGGTACTGTTTGGTTGGCATAGATCAAGATTAGGATTTGTCACTCCGATTGTCGGAGAGGTATCTCTGGGCCCACTCGGTAATGCACATCACTATAAGCCTTGCAAGCATCATAACTAATGAGTTAGTTGCGGGATGATATATTACAGAACGAGTAAAGAGACTTGCCGGTAACGAGATTGAACTAGGTATTGAGATACCGACGATCAAATCTCGGGCAAGTAACATACCGATGACAAAGGGAACAACGTATGTTATGCGGTTTGACCGATAAAGATCTTCGTAGAATATGTGGGAGCCAATATGAGCATCCATGTTCCGCTATTGGTTATTGGCCGGAGACGTGTCTCAGTCATGTCTACATAGTTCTCGAACCCGTAGGGTCCGCACGCTTAAGGTTTCGATGACAGTTATATTGTGAGTTTATGAGTTTTGATGTATCGAAGTTAGTTCGGAGTCCCAGATATGATCACGGACATGACGAGGAGTCTCGAAATGGTCGAGACGTAAATATCGATATATTGGGCGACTATATTCGGACACCCGCAGTGTTCCGAGTGGTTTCAGAGAAAATCGGAGTGCCGGAGGGTTACTGGAACCCTCCCGGGAGAAATAGTGGGCCTTATGGGCCTTAGTGGAGAGAGAGAGAGAGAGGGGGGGGGCTGGCCTAGGGCAGGCCGCACGCCCTACCCCTCTGGTCCGAATTGGACTAGGAGAGGGGGGGTGGGGCGGCGCCCCCCTTTCCTTCTCCCTCCCCCCTTCCTTTCCCCCTCCTAGTAGGAGTAGGAAAGAGGGGAGTCCTACTCCTACTAGGAGGAGGACTCCTCCTCCTGGCGCGCCTACAGGGGACGGCCGTCCTCCCCCCTTGCTCCTTTATATACGGGGGCAGGGGGGACCTCTAGACACAAGTTGATCTGTTGATCTCTCCCAGCCGTGTGCGGTGCCCCCTTCCACCATAATCCACCTTGATCATATCGTAGCGGTGCTTAGGCAAAGCCCTGCGTCGGTAGCATCGCCATCACTGTCATCACGCCGTTGTGCTGACGAAACTCTCCCATGAAGCTCTGCTGGATCGGAGTTCGTGGGACGTCATCGAGCTGAACGTGTGCTGAACTCGGAGGTGCCGTGCGCTCGGTACTTGGATCGGTCGGATCGTGAAGACGTATGACTACATCAACCGCGTTGTGCTAACGCTTCCGCTTTCGGTCTACGAGGGTACGTGGACACACTCTCCCCTCTCGTTGTTATGCATCACCATGATCCTATGTGTGCGTAGGAATTTTTTTGAAACTAATACGTTCCCTAGCAAGCGGTGCTCTCCAACTAGTGCTTTTTAATAAGAGGATGATGACTCAACATAAAAGTAAAGAGATAGGCCCTTCACAGAGGGAAGCAGGGATCTGTAGAGGTGCCAGAGCTCGGTTTTGAAATAGATATGAATAATATTTTGAGCGGTATACTTTCATTGTCAACATAACAACCGAGAGATGTCGATATCTTCCATGCTACACACATTATAGGCGGTTCCCAAACAAAATGGTAAAGTTTATACCCCCCCTCCACCAACAAGCATCAATCCATGGCTTGCTCGAAACAATGAGTGCCTCCAACTAACAAGAGACCCGGGGGAGTTTTGTTTGCATCCCGGTGACCAGCCATTTTCTCGTGAGTGAGGAGCGGAGTCCACTCCTCTTGAGAATAACCCGCCTAGCATGGAAGATACTGACAGCCCTAGTTGATACATGAGCTATTTGAGCATACAACACAGAATGTTTATTTGAAGGTTTAGAGTTTGGCACATACAAATTTACTTGGAACGGTAGGTAGATACCGTATATAGGTAGGTATGGTGGACTCATATGGAATAACTTTGGGGTTTATGGAGTTGGATGCACAAGCAGTATTCCCGCTTAGTACAAGTGAAGGCTAGAAAAAGACTGGGAAGCGACCAGCTAGAGAGCGACAACAGTCATGAACATGCATTAAAATTAATCAACACCGAATGCAAGCATGAGTAGGATATAATGCACCATGAACATAAATATCGTAGAGGCTATGTTGATTTTGTTTCAACTACATGCGTGAACATGTGCCAAGTCAAGCCACTCGAATCATTCAAAAGAGGATACCACCCTATCATACTACATCACAACCTTTTTAATAGCATGTTGGCACGCAAGGTAAACCATTATAAGCTCCTAGCTAATTAAGCATGGCATAAGCAACTACAATCTCTAATTGTCATTGCTAATATGTTTATTCATAATAGGCTGAATCGGGAATGATGAACTAATCATATTTACAAAAACAAGAGAGGTCGAGTTCATACCAGCTTTTCTCATCTCAATAAGTTCATCATATAATCATCATTATTGCCTTTGACTTACACGACCGAATAGTGTGGATAATTATAGTAGTTCACGTGCATTGGACTAAGCTGGAATCTACAAGCATTCAATTCAAGAGAGAAGACAAGGTAATATGGGCTCTTTGTTAGATCAACAATAATGCATATGAGAGCCACTCAACATTTTCATTATGGTCTTCTCCTCTCGACCCCCAAAGGAAAGAAAAGAAACAAAACTATTGACACGGGAAAGCTCCCAACAGGCAAAAGAAGAACGAGAAATCTTTTTGGGTTTTCTTTTTAATTACTACTACTACAACATGGAAAGTAAACTAACTAAAAGCTACAACTAATATTTTTGGTTTTTCTTAAGGTTTATCAAACACACAAGAAGAAAACATAAAAGGGAAATAAACTAGCATGGATGATACAATGAAAAAGTATGAGCACCGACAACTGGCATGAGTGTGGGAACATGAATATAATGTCGGTGAGAAATACGTACTCCCCCCAAGCTTAGGCTTTTGGCCTAAGTTGGTATATGGCCATGGTTGGCCTGGCGGATATCCAAAGTAATAGTTGGGGTCGTACTGAGAAGAATCCCCCTGGTGCCACTAGGTGGCGATCGCTTCCGGATTCCACTCATAAACAGACTGCCGGCGAGGATCAAATTGTGGTTCCGACTCTGGCTCTGTAGCTGGAGTGGGGTTTCAGTAGGCATGAATGGCCTCCGGCGGAACAAGGTACTTGCCTGCAGATAAGTCAAACAAAGAAGGAGCAGGCAAAGTAAGAGTCTCAGGGTGATTTTATCAAATATCAGCTTGTACTTAAGCATCTTTTCCTTATTCTTAACAATAAAATCATGTGCTACCATACTCTTATAGTCTAGAAAAACAGGAGGCAACAACTTTTCTTCTTTCTCATAATGCCTAATAGGTATGTTAAAATGTGCAGCGAGGCGCGAGGCAAATATACCTCCCAAGATGGGGCCCTTAGTACGTTTAAGATTTAACCGCTTTGCAACAATAGCACCCATACTAAATGTGTCATCACGAAACAAGGCATGGCACAGAATAACAATATCAGGGGCACTAAGGTTGCAATAGTTTCCGCAGCCAATTAAGCATCTACTAGCAAATATTAAGAAGTAACGTAAAACAGGAAAATGTATGCTAGTAATTCTTGCATCGGAAGCTTTCCTCGTTTCCCCTACAACAATTGTATCAATAAACCCTTCCACATCATCACGATGTGGTTCCTCTACGCTGCCCTCAAAAAGGTATCAAATAAACCCAACAAAAATCACGAAGTGACATCTCCTTATGCTCATCATATAAATAAAATTCCACTGTAGGTGGTGAGCTCCTAACATGGAAATGAAAGTTTTGCACAAAGATATTGGTGAGTAAGAGATACTGTTTGCGTTGGTCGTGGAGGAAGGCTGTGAGGCCTACATTCTCAGCCAATTCATAGAAATCATCATAAATCCCGGCTGCTCTCAAGAAATCATCACAAGGCCATTCACACGACCGAACCTCCGCGGTGCGAGGGAGATTATACTTGGGCTTCTTGTTCTCTTCACTTTGTTTATCCTTCGAGCTTCGGCTCGATGAGCCCCTCAAAAATCTCTTCATCGTTTTCTGAAATTTTTAGTAACTTCAAAATAAAAGTGAACCAAACTCAACAAAATTGATAGCAACTACTCCTACAAGTGCCTAGAGACTATATCATGCATTAAAACTACTTTTGACCATATAAATTTGACATGCAAGCTCAAGAAGAGGGCCACCTAAGCAGCAAAAATTTGCAATGAATAAAGCACTAGAACAAAAACTAATTGGACCATTGGAGGAGTCACATACCAAAGAACAATCCCCAAAGCAGTTTTGTGAATGGAGCTTTGAGCAAGGAGATCGAAAATGGCAGCAAGATGAGCTAGAACTCGGGTTTGAGCTGGCTAGTGAAGTTTTTGGGAGGAAGGAGTGTGTGGTAGCTGGAATAAGTGGAGGGGAGCCACCGTGGGCCCACGAGGCAGGGGGCGCGCCCAGCGGGGTGGGCATGCCCTGGACCCTCGCGGCCAGGTGCTTGCTCCCCCGCTGTGTTCTCAGTGCCAGATATTCTCAAATATTCTAGAAAAAATCATATTTAAATTTCAGGGCATTTGGAGAATTTTTATTTTCGGGGTATTTTTTATTGCATGGATAATTCAGAAAATAGACAGGAAAATACTATTTTTGCTTTATTTAATATAAATAACAGGAAGTAAAAAGAGGGTACAGAGAGTTGTGTTTTCTAAATTCATCCATCTCATGCTCATCAAAAGGAATCTACTAACAAGGTTGATCAGGTCTTGTTAACAAACTCATTTCGAATAAGATGAATCTGGAGAATTTTCGAATAACACTAGGTTACCTCAACGGGGATATACATGTCCCCAACAATAAGAATACCATATTTCTTCTTGACATTAGGAAGAGGAAATTCAAAACCTCCAATAGTGGTTGTTGAAATTTTTCCAATAGAATTGATAATGTGGACTTGAGGTTGTTTCCTCGGAAAGTGTACCATATGCTCATTACCATTAACATGAAAAGTGACATTGACTTTGCTGCAATCAATAACAGCCCCTGCAGTATTCAAAAAGGGTCTTCCAAGAATAATAGACATACTGTCGTCCTCGGGAATATCAAGAATAACCAAGTCAGTTAAAATAGTAACGTTTGCAACCACAACAGGCACATCCTCACAAATACTGACATGTATAGCAGTTGATTTATCAGCCATTTGCAAAGATATCTCAGTAGGTGTCAACTTATTCAAATCAAGTCTACGGTATAAAGAGAGAGGCATAACACTAACACCAGCTCCAAGATCACATACAACCATTTTAACATAATTTCTTTTGATGGAGTGTGACGCCTTCTATTCAATCGTACACTAATCATACACGCAAATGTGTACGATCAAGATCAAGGACTCACGGGAAGATATCACGACACAACTCTAGACACAAATTAAAAATAATACAAGCTTTATATTACAAGCCAGGGGCCTCAAGGGCTCGAATACATAAGCTCGGATACACAAGAGTCAGCGGAAGCAACAATATCTGAGTACAGAGATGAGTTAAACAAGTTGCCTTAAGAAGGCTAGCACAAAATCAACATCGATCGAAAAGGCAAGGCCTCCTGCCTGGGAGCCTCCTAACTACTCCTGGTCGTCAGCGGTCTCCACGTAGTAGTAGGCACCGGCGGTGGCATCTGGCTCCTGGGCTCCAACATCTGGTTGCATCAACCGGAAAGAAGAAGAAGGGGGAAAAGGGGGAGCAAAGCAACCGTGAGTACTCACCCAAAGTACTCGCAAGCAAGGATCTACACTACATATGCAACATTATCAAAGGAAGGCTGTGTGTGTGGACTGGGCTGCAGAAATGCCAGGATAGAGGGGAGAACCTAGTCCTATCGAAGACTAGCATCTTTTGGAAATCACCTTCTTGCAGCAAACAGGAGGGAGTAGAGTAACATAAAGTAAAGTAGTAGTAGTGTTATCAACCTCGGCCAGAGATCCTTTCTCGACTCCCTGCGAGAAAGCAATCCTAGAGCCATACTATCCAGTTATCATCACAATCTATTTTGTCATCACCAACAAGTTCTCATCTCAAGTATCCTGTTCTAGTTGTATCGATCGGGATACAACTCCAAGTGTCCATTACTGTAGGACATGCTATCGATAGATGTTTTCTTCCCTGTAGGGGTGCACCAACTTACCCACCACGCTCGATTAACTCCGGCCGGACACACTTTCCTGGGTCATGCCCGACCTCAACCAAACAATACGCCGCAACCCGACCTAGGCTTAATAGAGAGGCCAGCACGCCGGACTAAACCTATGCCCCCAGGGGTCATGGGCAATCTCCCCAGGAACTCCTGCATGTTGCGTGGGCGGCCGGTGAGCAGACCTAGCTACCTCCTTCAACAAGGTAGGTGCTTACCAGTCCAACCCGGCGCGCGCCGCTGAGTCACTGACGTCTATTAAGCTTCGGCTGATGTATACAACGCAGAACACCCATACTATGCCCACGTGATGGTTAGTGCTATCAGGCCAGAGGCCCCTCGGATCAAATATCCAAATCATAGTGGATTAGGAATGCGCGGTAACAAGCAGAGACTCATGAAAGATGTGACCCCATTACCCCGTCTCGAGTACTTGTGGTAAGGGCTAAGAATGCCCGGACACGCCTCGTAATTATCTCACGGGCACCCTCCAGGTCAACTCGACTCCACATCACTCGCAATTAAGCTCGCGCGGGTACCCCTCAGGGTCGACCCATCTTTCCAAGTAACAGTGGTAAAGTCCAAGTATCCGGGTGTCCATACATCAAGGGGAACACCCGAGGAATCACCCCTGGTGAATTCCACTCGATGTAATCATCAAGGTGAACGTAAGAGGAACCATCCGGAGGTTCACACTTGAGGTGTTGCACGACAGAGTCATATCGGAAGTGGTTAAGGAGGAATCACCCTCGATGACCATGACCGAATAGCTACACTATAGGGTTAACATGAGAAGTGCTGTAGAGGTCTCACCCTCGGCACTCGATAGTAACCCAGTAGTGTCGAGCAACTAAGGGGAAAGTGATGTGCGGTGCCGGGGCCTGGTCTTCGGTCCCGTTGATCGGGTCTTCAATGATGAAGCAGGGGCAACAAGGACAAGGTGGGGGTCACTGATGGATCACTAACCAACCTATACTAAGCAGTTTAGGATCAGCAGGTAGGTAACAATAAGCAGGTTACAAAAGCAGGCTATGCATCAGAATAGGAGCAATCAATTATAGTAGCAAAATCTAATGCAAGCATGAAAGAAAGGAATGTGCGATATCGGGATGATCAAAGGGGGGGGGCTTGCCTGGAAGCTCCGTTGAAAAAGGGGGGGGTTGAAGTGTCGTCGATGACATAGCCGATCACAGGGGCATCAACAACGATCTCGGGGACTACCGGAGAGAAGAGGGGGAAGAAACAGTAAATACACGCAACATATGCATAACAAGACAATAAATGGTGCTAGAGGTGTTCTAACGCAGCGCTATGCGATACTGGCGAAGGAGGATAACATCCGGGAAAGTTTTCCCGGTTCCGGACGTCTGTCAGACAAATGAATCGAAGGGGAAAAGTTCAACGTTAGCTATGCTAGGGACATGTGATAGACGAACGGAGGGCGTATTCGGATTCGTCTCGTCGTTTTGAGCAACTTCCATGTAGAAAACATTTTCATCCAAACTACGGATTATTTTCTATGATTTTTCAAAGTTTTGAACACTATTATGAAATTATTATTAAATCTAAAATGGGGTTATTGCATCAGCATAACATCATCATGACGTCAGCACTCAACAGAGTTGACCAAAGTCAACCCTGACGTGTGGGGCCGTTCTGTCATCGTCTAACAACTAATTAACAGTTTTAATTAACTAATCAAGTTAATTAGGTACTAAACAGAGTTAATTAATTACCTAATTAATTAATTATTTTTTATTTTTAAAATACATTTTCTTTTAAACGTTTTGGGGGCGGGCCCCACTGTCATAGGCCCAGGGGGCAATAGCGGGTGCGGGCTAACGGCACGGTTGCGGGCGCCGGGCGGCGTAGCAGGCGAGGGCAGCGGCGACCATCGGCAGCAGTTGCAGGCGGCGGAGGCGAGCGAGGGCGCTGCAGGTGGCTCGGGCAACAGCCGCGACGCGAGGCGGGCGTGTGGGCACGCGGGAGGGGGAGCCACGGAAGCAGGCGTGGCGACAGGCGGCTCCGGCCAGGAACGAGGCGGGGCACGACGGGCGCGGGCAGCCGTGGGCCGCACGGGGAGCAGCGAGCAGCAGGGCCGGTGGGCACGCGCACTGGCGTGCGCGGGGCGCGTCCAGGGCACGGCCAGAGGCAGCGTGTGTGTGAGGCAGGGCGCGGTGACCGGAGCTCCGAACTGGGGGGGTTTGGGCACATCCTACAGCGTCGGGAGCAAGGGGAAGATGGGGAGGTGCTCACCCCCGTTCCTGTGCAGGGGGGACGAGGCTCGACGAGGCCGACGAGGGGGAGCCGGGGAGGCGACGCGGAGCAGAGACAAGGTGGACGGCGACGACGGGGCGACGACGATGTGGGGGAGGTCGAGGAGGCAGCGACGAACGCCGCCGACGACATATCCAGGGAAAGGGTGCGCGAGGTGGCGACGGTGATGGGTCGGGGCGGTGTCGGGGATGGGCGTCGTGTCAGGGGCGCGAGGCGGCACGGGATGGGGTCCTCCCCGATCCAGATCCAGGCGAGTGGAGGGGGGAGACGAGGGAGAGAGTGGGGTTCGTGTGGGGCGGGGGATCGTGCGGTAGGGTTACTGGAGTGGGAGGGATAAGGAGGCCCGACTGGGCCTGGTGGGCCGGCCAGTGCGGCGGCCAGCTGGGCCGTTCGGTCCAGCGTGGGGGGGGGTTGTTTTTTCTTTTTTTTAAAAAAAATTTCTGTTTCAAAAAGTTTAAGCCAGTTAAGCTCTTTGCAAAAAAAAGTTGGTTCACCACCAATATTACCAGAAGTATACTTTGCACATGATGAACATTTTAGTTTTCATGTTTGAGCATTTTTCAAATTTTGACTTTGATTTGAATTTGAAATTTGAACCGGTTTCGAACCAACGCGAGTTTAACAACAGTAATCAAGATGACATGGCATCATTAGTAAGGAATTACTATGGCTTAATTATCCGGGCATCACAATTCTCCTCCACTACAAGAAATCTCGTCCCGAGATTTAAGAGGTGGAGTAAGGGGAAAAGTCTCGGGAAGGACGGAGCTCAACACAAGATAGGTACTTGGGGGCCATCTCGTGAACGTGGCATAGAGGCATCTCTTGAGTTGAAATTCAAGAAAGTCATCCAGAGCAAGGCTAGAAGGTGAAATAAGAAGCTTCAAGCGGTTAGGCAATCGTTCATTGCCTGAAACAGAGGGTGAAAGGGGGTTTAGAGCAATGGGAACAAGTATTGTGTCTGATACCAGAATAAATCACTAGGAGGGTGGCTCGTGATTTTCATACAAGGTAAGTGGAAGGAATAACTTTAGAAACAGGGGTGTACAAGAGTCAGGTTTCGATCCCGTGGAATTGTGGGTTATGGGCCCACCATGTGGGTTAAAAGCAGGAAGGGCGCTAACATTTTGCACGGGCATGACAACAAGGTCGGTCTGAGGATAGCCTGCCAGTTATGTTGGCAACAACGTTGGTACCAAGGGCGAGGGATGAAGAGAACCATTTTCCTGCTCGTTGAACGAGGCGGACCAATAGGCAAGGTTCACGTCCATCGGTGGTTACCGGAATGTCATCAACAATAGTAACAGGGTCTCACTGACAAGGTTGTACATCGGAGTGTTTTATAAGCAGGGAATTATTTCTTCTTATATGTTATAGATCACAAGAATGGTTAGACAAACCAATGAAAAGGAAAAGTGATTATCAGATTTAAACCGAACAATGGAAAGGAAAGGGTGTATACACGAGTATTAGGTGTATCTCCTTCGCAGGAGCAAGCAGAGCGGGATAATCATGACAGTACTGCAAGTAGTTAACCATCTAGGGAAAAGGGGGAAACCCATGATGTTACCCATGCAATGGTGTTTGGATAGTTGATAACGAAACATTTAGCATTAAGCTTCCAATGTTCTTGTTGATGAACGAAGTACCATAGTCATGCTTCGGGATAGCACTGACATGGTCACCAGGTAAAGCTCAGACTTTGGATACACAAATGATCCATCGGCAACAACTTATAAAGTATGTTGTACAATTTCAGCAAGGAAAAGATGAGGATGGGGCCCACGGGCTCAGCAACAGTTCATTGAGGGGGCAAGGATGGTATTTCTCATCATGAATTTGATTGATAACCTGGAAGAGCTCATAATGTTGATGATGATCACAACATATTTGTCGAGAGGTTTCATGAAGATGTAATCGATCGGCGATGACATCAAGTCAAAGGAATGATGAAGCGAAAGGTTATTGGAACCAGGGTACAACACAAACTCAAAAACAAGCTTGTTGTTCAAGGCGAAATGATATGCCAAGGAAGATCGACGTAGGCTTAGCTCATCGTCGAAAATTGTTTCGGGAAGAAGGACCAGGTAGCACAGTTAAAATTGAACACGATAATGATATAGCCGGTCAGGCTAGGAATGACTTGAAGGACTATTAAACTCGTAAGCAACGAAAATTACTTAGTTATCAAATCAAAATGCGAAATCAATTCACGTATCGGTGTTCTCGATTGACAAACAAGCCAGAACCCTTGAAGTGACAAAGACAGGGTACGGTAGTACTCCATCAAAAGTTCATAAGATGTAGTGCAATGGCATGATATCCTCAAGATACCAAGGGTAATACTCGAAGGTAGATCATAATAGAGGTTGGATAGGTGAAATGACTTGCAGGAGACAAGTATTTTAACTTGTCTGGGAAATGGAATTAAGGAGAAACTATGGTCGGAACCATGATTATGAATGATCAAACCACCGATACAAGATGAACTTATAACAAGGGGTAAATATTTGTATGAGCAGCTTCCATGATACGTTCTACATCAGGTCGATGGGCATGAACACAAAGGTTCAAGGTCGACTCCCACTTCTTCAATGCATAAACTTCCATTCGCTCCTCGTTTTCGAAGAATTTTGTAGGGCAAAAGATTTATGTGGTGAAGCATGAGAAGAGTATGACTCACAACTCTTTCGAGTTCACACAGATTAGGGAAGGCACAGGTTCAACCCGTAGGGGTATCTTAGGAACATATACCACTAACTTCAGGATTAAAATATACCAGCTTGAAAGCAGAGCATGGTTGACAAAAGTAGATGATAGAATTTACTAAAGGAATTATGTGTTAGGGCAAAACTCACAAGTTTAATGAATATGAAGGACATTGTTGGATAATAATCCAACCAAGGATATAGCGGTTCATAAAAGATCTGATGTGAGTATCTATACTCACCCAAAAGAAGAAAGAATGTGAAGGCCTCGGGTTATAGATATAACTGGATAACTTCAAAGATTGAATACAAAGGAATTACGATTTTCAAATCAGAAGATCTGAAGCAGAGGCTCTGATTAAAAGATAATTGAGTTGAATCGATACAGATCAACAATCAATCAAGGTTTGATTTGAGAAGAACAAGCTCATATTTGGAGTGACGTCTGAGCCGGAAGGATGAATGCTAGGATTTGATTGAGGATTACGAGCATTCGCGACATATTGGATCAAGGGACTCGAAACAATAGTGACAGAGGATGTCAATGAAGTTTACTAGAAATATGGAATTAACCATAATGCAAGCAAACAAGAATTTCAACAATAATAGGCTGCTGAGGATTTTTGGAAGATCAGATAGTATTTCCAAGTATTTAGGAAAGCATATGAACAACTGGGGATGAACGAACCCCGGTTAAGTGAATTATCCGCATTGCAAAAGAAGCTGCAAAGCAGAAGGCACAAAGGATTCTCGAAACAATGGAGAGTACTAGGGGCATCTTGTAATAACAGGATCAACTGGGGATGGAGGTACAAGCGGTAAGGATATTATTCATGGGGATTGTCGGTGGTCAGGAACTGCAAAGCAGTGGGCACAGGGTCTCGGGAAACATCGAGGAGTATTTGCAGAATCTTCTGACGAAGCAAGCGATCATCTGTAGTGAAGGGGCTCTCCGGAAGGAAGTGGTTACGAGATCCTAGAGTCAGAGTTAGTAAAATTTTTAACCTGGATAGATGAGAGATCAGAGTCCCAGAGTATAGACGAGGAATAAAAGATCCTAATACCACCCAATAGCGACGTGGGCCAGTAAGCCACACAACCAAGTTAGTAAAACAGTTTTGGATGACTAGACTCAACTTTCACCAAGGAGTTGGAAAGGGGGCTACCAACAGGCAGTCGGCTCTGATACCAACTTGTGACGCCCTCGATTCAATCGTACACTAATCATACACGCAAATGTGTATGATCAAGATCAAGGACTCACGGGAAGATATCACAACACAACTCTAAACACAAATTGAAAATAATACAAGCTTTATATTACAAGCCAGGGGCCTCGAGGGCTCGAATACATAAGCTCGGATACACAAGAGTCAACGGAAGCAACAATATCTGAGTACAGACATGAGTTAAACAAGTTGCCTTAAGAAGGCTAGCACAAAAGTAACATCGATCGAAAAGGCAAGGCCTCCTCCCTGGGAGCCTCCTAACTACTCCTGGTCGTCAGCGGTCTCCACGTAGTAGTAGGCACCGGCAGTGGCATCTGGCTCTTGGGCTCCAACATCTGGTTGCATCAACCGGAAAGAAGAAGAAGGGGGAAAAGGGCGAGAAAAGCAACCGTGAGTACTCATCCAAAGTACTCGCAAGCAAGGATCTACACTACATATGAAACATTATCAAAGGAAGGCTGTATATGTGGACTGGGCTGCAGAAATGCCAGGATAGAGGGGAGAACTTAGTCCTATCGAAGACTAGCATCTTCTGGAAACCACCATCTTTCAGCAAATAGGAGGGAGTAGAGTAACATAAAGTAAAGTAGTAGTAGTGTTATCAACCTCGGCCAGAGATCCTTTCTCGACTCCCTGCGAGAAAGCAATCCCAGAGCCATACTATCCAGTTATCATCACAATCCATTTTCTCATCACCAACCAGTTCTCATCTCAAGTATCCTGTTCTAGTTGTATCGATCGGGATACAACTCCAAGTGTCCATTACCGTAGGACAGGCTATCAATATATGTTTTCTTCCCTGCAGGGGTGCACCAACTTACCCACCACGCTCGATTAACTCTGACCGGACACACTTTCCTGGGTCATGCCCGGCCTCGGCCAAACAATACGCCGCAACCCGACCTAGGCTTAATAGAGAGGCCAGCATGCCGGACTAAACCTATGCCCCCAGGGGTCATGGGCCATCTCCCCGGGAACTCTTGCACGTTGCGTGGGCAGCCGGTGAGCAGACCTAGCTACCTCCTTCAACAAGGTAGGTGCTTACCAGTCCAACCCGGCGCGCGCCGCTGAGTCACTGACGTCTATTAAGCTTCGGCTGATGTATACAACGCAGAACACCCATACTATGCCCACGTGATGGTTAGTGCTATCAGGCCAGAGGCCCCTCGGATCAAATATCCAAATCATAGTGGATTAGGAATGCGCGGTAACAAGCAGAGACTCATGAAAGATGTGACCCCATTGCCCCGTCTCGAGTACTTGTGGTAAGGGCTAAGAATGCCCGGACACGCCTCGTAATTATCTCACGGGCACCCTCCAGGTCAACTCGACTCCACATCACTCGCAATTAAGCTCGCGCGGGTACCCCTCAGGGTCGACCCATCTTTCCAAGTAACAGTGGTAAAGTCCAAGTATCCGGGTGTCCATACATCAAGGGGAACACCCGAGGAATCACCCCTGGTGAATTCCACTCGATGTAATCATCAAGGTGAACGTAAGAGGAACCATCCGGAGGTTCACACTTGAGGTGTTGCACGACAGAGTCATATCGGAAGTGGTTAAGGAGGAATCACCCTCGATGACCATGACCGAATAGCTACACTATAGGGTTAACATGAGAAGTGCTGTAGAGGTCTCACCCTCGGCACTCGATAGTAACCCAGTAGTGTCGAGCAACTAAGGGGAAAGTGATGTGCGGTGCCGGGGCCTGGTCTTCGGTCCCGTTGATCGGGTCTTCAATGATGAAGCAGGGGCAACAAGGACAAGGTGGGGGTCACTGATGGATCACTAACCAACCTATACTAAGCAGTTTAGGATCAGCAGGTAGGTAACAATAAGCAGGTTACAAAAGCAGGCTATGCATCAGAATAGGAGCAATCAATTATAGTAGCAAAATCTAATGCAAGCATGAAAGAAAGGAATGTGCGATATCGGGATGATCAAAGGGGGGGGCCTTGCCTGGAAGCTCCGTTGAAAAAGGGGGGGGTTGAAGTGTCGTCGATGACATAGCCGATCACAGGGGCATCAACAACGATCTCGGGGACTACCGGAGAGAAGAGGGGGAAGAAACAGTAAATACACGCAACATATGCATAACAAGACAATAAGCGGTGCTAGAGGTGTTCTAACGCAGCGTTATGCGATACTGGCGAAGGAGGATAACATCCGGGAAAGTTTTCCCGGTTCCGGACGTCTGTCAGACAAATGAATCGAAGGGGAAAAGTTCAACGTTAGCTATGCTAGGGACATGTGATAGACGAACGGAGGGCGTATTCGGATTCGTCTCGTCGTTTTGAGCAACTTCCATGTAGAAAACATTTTCATCCGAACTACGGATTATTTTCTATGATTTTTCAAAGTTTTGAACACTATTATGAAATTATTATTAAATCTAAAATGGTGTTATTGCATCAGCATGACGTCATCATGACGTCAGCAGTCAACAGAGTTGACCAAAGTCAACCCTGACGTGTGGGGCCGTTCTGTCATCGTCCAACAACTAATTAACAGTTTTAATTAACTAATCAAGTTAATTAGGTACTAAACAGAGTTAATTAATTTAATTAATTACCTAATTAATTAATTAATTATTTTTTATTTTTAAAATACATTTTCTTTTAAACATTTTGGGGGCGGGCCCCACTGTCATAGGCCTAGGGGGCAATAGCGGGTGCGGGCTAACGGCGCGGTTGCGGGCGCCGGCCGGCGCAGCAGGCGAGGGCAGCAGCGCGGGGGCAGCGACGGCCATCAGCAGCAGTTGCAGGCGGCGGAGGCGAGCGAGGGCGCTGCAGGTGGCTCGAGCAACAGTCGCGACTTGAGGCGGGCGTGTGGGCGCGCGAGAGGGGGAGCCACGGAAGCAGGCGTGGCGACAGGCGGCTCCGGCCAGGAACAAGGCGGGGCGCGACGGGCGCGGGCAGCCGTGGGCCGCACGGGGAGCAGCGAGCAGCAGGGCCTGTGGGCACGCGCACTGGCTTCCGCGGGGTGCGTCCAGGGCACGGCCAGAGGCAGCGTGTGCGTGAGGTAGGGCGCGGTGACTGGAGCTCTAAACTGGGGGGGTTTGGGCGCATCCTACGACGTCGGGAGCAAGGGGAAGATGGGGAGGTGCTCACCCCCGTTGCTGTGTAGGGGACGAGGCTCGACGAGGCCGATGAGGGGGAGCCGGGGAGGCGACGCGGAGCAGAGATGAGGTCGACGTCGACGACGGGGCGAGGACGACGTGGGGGAGGTCGAGGAGGCAGCGACGAACGACGACGACGACAGATCCAGGGAAAGGGCGCGCGAGGTGGTGACGGTGATGGGTCGGGGCGGTGTCGGGGATGGGCGCCGGTGTCAGGGGCACGAGGCGGTGCGAGATGGGGTCCTCCCCGATCCAGATCCAGGCGAGTGGAGGGGGGAGACGAGGGAGAGAGTGGGGTTCGTGGGGGGGGATCGTGCGGTAGGGTTACTGTTGTGGGAGGGATAAGGAGGCCCGACTAGGCCTGGTGGGCCGGCCGGTGCGGCGGCCAGCTGGGCCGTTCGGTCCAGTGTGTGTGTGTGTGGGGGGGGGGGTTCTTTCTTTCTTTCTTAAAAAAAAAACTTCTGTTTCAAAAAGTTTAAGCCAGTTAAGCTCTTTGCAAAAAAAAAGTTGGTTCACCCCCAATATTACCAGAAGAATACTTTCCACATGATGAACATTTTAGTTTTCATGTTTGAGCATTTTTTTAAATTTTGACTTTGATTTGAATTTGAAATTTGAACCGGTTTCGAACAAACGCGAGTTTAACAACAATAATAAAGATGACATGGCATCATTAGTAAGGAATTACTGTGGCTTAATTATCCGGGCGTCACATGGAGCATGGTATAGTTGGTACTCCGGGATCTCCAAGTTTCTTCGGTATTCCACCCTTAAAAGTATAATTAGCAAGCATGGTGGAAATTTCAGCTTCTGGTATCTTTATTTTATTAGTAACAATTTCTTTCATGTATTTAGCATAAGGATTCATTTTAAGCATATCAATCAATCACATACGCAAAAAGATAGGTCTAATCATTTCAGCAAAGCGCTCAAAATCCTCATCATCCTTTTTCTTGTATGGTTTAGGAGGAAAGGGCATGGGTTTCTGAACCCATGGTTCTCTTTCTTTACCGTGCTTCCTAGCAACAATGTCTCTCTTATCATAACGTTTATTCTTTGATTGTGGGTTATCAAGATCAACAGCAGGTTCAATCTCTACATCATTATCATTGCTAGGTTAAGCATCAACATGAACATCATCATTAACATTTTCACTAGGTTCATGTTCATTACCAGGTTGTATTTCAGCATCAGAAATAGAAATATCATTGGGATTCTCAGGTGTGTCAATAATAGGTTCACTAGGAGCATGCAAAGTCCTATCATTTTTCTTTCTCTTCCTCTTAGAAGGACTAGGTGCATCTATATTAGTTCTCTGAGAATCTTGCTCAATTCTCTTAGGATGGCCCTTAGGATACAGAGGTTCCCGAGTCACTTTACCTCCTCTAGTTGCAACTCTAACATCAAAGTCATTATTCTTACTATTCAATTCATTGAGCAAATCATTCTGAGCTTTAAGTACTTGTTCTACTTTAGTGGTAACCATAGAAGCATGTTTACTAATAAGTCTAACTTCACCTTTAACATTAGCCATATATTCACTCAAGTGTTCAATCATACAAGCATTGTGTTTCAATTGTCTACCAACATAAGCATTAAAATCTTCTTGCTTAGCCATAAAGTTAACAAATTCATCTAAGCATTGGCTATCAAACTTAGCAGGAGGGATTTCAGCTTTATCGTATCTATAGAGAGAATTTACCTTTACTACCTGTGTCAGGTTATCAAGACCGTGTGTTTCTTCAATAGGTGATGAATTAAGACCATGGATTTCTTCAACAGGAGGTAAATCCTTAACATCTTCAACTTTTATACCCTTTTCTTTCATAGATTTCTTTGCTTCTTGCATATCTTCAGGACTTAGAAATAGAATACCCCTTTTCTTCGGAGTTGGCTTAGGAGTTGGTTCAGGAAGTGTCCAATTATTTTCATTGGTCAACATATTATTCAATAGAATTTTAGCTTGAGCAACTGTTCTTTCCCTGAAAACACAACCAGCACAACTATCCAGGTAATCTCTGGAAGCATCGTTTAGTCCATTATAAAAGATATCAAGTATTTCATTTTTCTTGAGAGGATGATCAGGCAAAGCATTAAGTAATTGGAGAAGCCCCCCCCCCCCCAAGCTTGTGGGAGACTCTCTTCTTCAATTTGCACAAAATTATATATTTCCCTTAAAGCAGCTTATTTCTTATGAGCAGGGAAATATTTAGCAGAGAAGTAGTAAATCATATCCTGGGGACTGCGCACACAACTAGGATCAAGAGAATTAAACCATATCTTAGCATCACCCTTTAATGAGAATGAAAATAATTTAAGGATATAATAGTAGCGAGTTTTCTCATCATTAGTGAATATGGTAGCTATATCATTTAATTTAGTAAGACGTGCCACATCAGTTTCAGATTCATAGCCATAAAAAGGATCAGATTCAACCAAAGTAATTATCTCAGGATCAACAGAGAAATCATAATCCTTATCAGTAATAAAGATAGGTGAAGTAGCATAAGCAGGATCATATTTCATTCTAGCATTCAAAGATTTTTCTTTAAGCTTAGCTAATAATTTCTTAAGATCACTTCTATCATTGCAGGCAAGAAAGTCTCTAGCAGTTTCTTCATCCATAACATAACCCTCAGGAACAACAGGCAATTCATATCTAGGGGGAGAATCTTCATCATCACTTTCATCAATATTATCAGTTTCAATAATTTCATTCTCTCTAGCCCTAGCAAGTTGTTCATCAAGAAATTCACCAAGTGGCACAGTAGTATCAAGCATAGAAGTAGTTTCATCATAAGTATCATGCATAGCAGAAGTGGCATCATCCATAACATGCGACCTATCAGAATCAATAGCATGTGTAGGTGTCACAAGTTTACTCATAACAGCAGGTGAATCAAGTGCAGAACTAGATGGCAGTTACTTACCTCCCCTCGTAGTTGAGGAAAAAATCTTGGTTCTTTGATCTTTAAAGTTCTTCATAATGATAAGCAGCTATAAATCCCAAGTGACTCAAAGAATAGAGCTATGCTCCTCGGCAACGGCGCCAGAAATTGTTCTTGACAACCCACAAGTATGGGGGATCGCAACAGTTTTCGAGGGTAGAGTATTCAACCCAAATTTATTGATTCGACACAAGGGGAGCCAAAGAATATTCTCAAGTATTAGCAGCTGAGTTGTCAATTCAACCACACCTGGAAACTTAATATCTATAGCAAAGTGTTTAGTAGAAAAGTAATATGATAGTAGTGGTAACGATGGCAAAAAGTAACGGTAGCAAAAGTAATATTTTTGGGTTTTATAGTGATTGTAACAGTAGCAATGGAAAAGTAAATAAGTGAGAACAATATATGAAAAGCTCGTAGGTATTGGATCAGTGATGGAGAATTATATCGGATGCGATCGATCATGCAACAGTTATAACATAGGGTGACACAGAACTAGCTCCAGTTCATCAATGTAATGTAGGCATGTATTCCAAATATAGTCATACGTGCTTATGGAAAAGAACTTGCATGACATCTTTTGTCCTACCCTCCCG